>NC_134706.1:115172028-115496528 GCF_043290135.1 Rhipicephalus microplus
ATACTCGGTAGGCGTGCTGACGTGTGGGTCGTTCAGATTGGTCTGGGACAATGCGGTGCTTTACGGTTGGCGTTTGCTTTATCTTGAAGGTAGACGCGAAAGAGTCGCTAAACATGCGAAGCATACCGCGAGTTTGCTCTTTTTGTGCCCATGACAGCTTCAAATCGACATTGGCTGCATCGGCTACTGCTGTGTCATTTTAATAGCTGCAGAAATTGGGGTAATAATCATGCACGCTTTATCGTCAATGGGTTTGAAATGAGTGTTAGTTGTTTGCTTAGTGAAATTTTGGTATGCTCTACTAAAATTTGTGACCAAAAGCTCTGTCATCTCACGTTTAAATTGGATTATGCCATGGTCAACGTAGATTTGCTAAGACAAGAGCACTGAAAGGTTGGCTTCAGCGATAGCACTACTGTTTCGATAGCACTACTTACGATAGCACTACACGATACGGTTCGTGCACTACGATAGCACTACGATAGCACTACGATAGCACTACATACTGGTTCGTGGCGGAAGTGTGACGGTCTCGTCAACCATGCGAAACACAGTCCTCTGCGGATCGGTATCTCTAGGCTTGAGAGCATATTTTTCAGCAAACGTTACGAGGCAGCCTTGATCTATAACAGCGCCGTGCTGGCGAAAGTAATCCATGCCAAAGATCACTTCCCGAGAGCATTCGGTAAGCACAAAGAAAGAAGCAATGAACGTCGACTCACATATTTGCAGCCTTGCGGTGCATCTCCAGATTCGTGTCAAGAGATGGAAACCGGAAGGTTTGGTTGATGCCCAAAGGAGTCGCGACATTCCTGAGTTCAGCCACAAGTTACGCTGATAACTGAGTAGTCAGCGCTGGTGCCGACCAGAGTAGTTACTGGATGGTTGTCGACAAGAACGGCAATGTCACCAGAAACAGGTTCGTCGGTGATGAGAGGTGTCGGCTGGAAGGAATTTTTCAAGGTCGACGGATGAGTCGGAAAAAGCTGCTTTGACTATAGCTTAACAACAGTCCTACCCCCGGAGGCCGCTGATCCTAGTTTTCCCGGCGTGGACTTGGGGACTTAGCGGATCGTCCCACAGCCACATCAACTAAAGTAGAGCATTATAGGAGGACGTAGAGCGTCGAGGAGACAGAGAGAGTGATTCGTGTCACTGACGGTTCGGAGATGGCAGGCTTGCCAAGTATTCTGCAATAGCGCCTGGTTGTTCGCCATTCCGGGGCCGATGAGCATAAGGTCGAATTTCATGCAAGCCGATCTGTCTGTACGAGCACTCCTGGTACAAGTGGCCTGGCTCACCACAGTAGTAGCTAAGTGGCCGATTGTCGGACGCGCGCCGCACGCTATATTTCCACACATTACGCTGCGGATTCTCATAGCGTGGTAGACCCGAGAAGTACTGCGGCATCTGCAGGCAAGTCGGTCGTGGGTTTTTATATACTGCGGCATGCCTGAGAAGTGTTGCGGCGTCTGCAGGCTGGTCGGTCGGGACTGGCTGCTGGCGCAGGATTGTGTACAGCTTCCGCATACGTTAGTAGAGGAGCTTCGGCTGGAGGCGCGATAATGGTCGTTCCAGCTGCCGCACCTCTTCACGGACATCTGTCAGAGTAGCCACTTGAGGCTGTGAAGGCACTGCACGAACCTGTTGCAGCTCGTCGCGTACAATGCCACGGATTAGCTGAGCATGGTCTCTCACGCTCGTCACGTCGGGTGCTGCCAAGGGTGCTGAGAGACATGCAAGGTTGTCTGACCACTCAAACTTTGAAGACCGTTGTCTTAGCATTCGCTTCATTGTTGTCGCTTTACGGAGGAATTCCGCCAAGGTAGCTGGTGGGTTTTGCCTAATCCCAGCAAGCAGCTGCTCCTTAACACGCTGCATCGAAAAGCATACCTTTTAGGGGCGAAGCTCCTTATACCGGCACCTGTTCGTCCCTGGTAGCCGTTGAAGAATGTAACAAGTATAATGTTTTGACCTCCAAGGTGGTGCCGGTAAGAGATTTTTCTGCGCGTTGTTGAAAAATAAAAATAGGGCTCAACGTACAAGCCAATCGCTGCCAATGGGGAACGAGAGGCAGGAGCATTCGGCGTTTAGTTAATGCGCACGCTGTGATCCCCATTAACAGCCATTGGCATGTACATTGTGCACTATCTGACAAGAAAGGGTCGCTATGTTATACTCGCTGGGTGTAACCTCCTTAGTTTTAGAAAGTTTAACGAGCGTTGAGCCGCCGTGCCATGAATACAATGAACTAGTATATACTATGAACTCGAGGTGGTTAACGGTGGGAAGTAGATACGAAGTGCAAGCCGTAAGAAAGTAAAAGCCGAATTCTCCTGTCTCTCATTTCCAATTAGCAGCCATTGGCATGTACATTGAGCATTATCTGACAGGAAAAGGTTGCTACGTTATACTCGCTGGGCGTAACCTCCTTGGTTTTAGAAAGGTTTAGCGAGCGTTGGGCCGCAGTGCCATGAATAATGTGAACTAGTATATACCACGAACTCAAAGTGGTTAAAGGTGAGAAGTAGACCCGAAGCGCAAGCCAAAATAAAGTGTGCGTGTGCCACCTCTCTTTTAGTCCTTCGAATGTCCGCTGGATGCCAGTGCTTCTATATGAGAAATATATGATGAAAAGATGCGAGATGGTAGTACTTGGAGTGTTGAATAGATGGAGGAGCGGACACAGAGATAGATGCATGGACGGACGCATGAACGGACGCAGGGGCGGATGTAAGGACGAACGCAGGGACGGACGCACGAACAGACTCAGGCACGGACGGGCGGATGGACGCATGGATGGTAAGAGACCGAAGCATAGACGGATGGAAGCAAGAATGAATGAACGGACGAATGCTTCGCCCCACTCTACATCATTCACTCAGTGGATATGCTGCCAATTTTTCGCTATCTGTCATTGCGGAATCAGCTCGATGGAACAAACGACACATCTCCTATACAAACATGGTCACGCTTTCATTTGGTCTTTGATTGCGAGAATTGAGGAGACGTTCAGCTTGCTCCGTCTGGTCGGCGCTAATTTACGTGTTCCGCAGCTGAGTGCAAAAGACCGACCAGGTTGTCAGGGCAGCCTCGTGGTTCTGAAACCAAATACGCGCTGAATCCTCCAGGTAAAAATACACATACCGGAGTTTCCGGCACTCGCCCCACTCGTTGGCAACGGCAACCCGATCGTATAGGTCCAGCCAGTCTTCAACGTCTTTGTAGGGCACCCCATGGAAGGGCTTTGGTGTTCGAGGGGCTGGTGGCCGTGGAGCTGGTGGAGTGCTGGTCTGTTCAGTCTGGCTTGCAGTTGTCGCACTTGGCCTGGTTATGGAGCGTTCCGGAAGTGCGCCGAATTGGGGTGGTAGGCCTAGTTGCCGCCGACTGTGCCGAAAATCGGCTGTTTCTACGAAGGCGTCGATGTCGGGGCTGAGACCAACCCCGTGGTAACAGTGCATAGACGGTTACCCAGCACCTCCATCAGTGTCACGTTACACCGTAACTGCAACCTGTAGGTAAGACCACACAAGGACGTCAGACTGACTCGATCAACGACAATACAACTTTATCGTCTTCTTCGCAAGGACAGCTTTAACCTCTCTTGAGCAGCGGCCCATACAAGACTGTCAGCATCTATGGAAGCAATACTTGTAAAACTTGTACAAGTGGCAGTATATGGTAGCACAGACAAAGAACAGGGACAAAGAAAGACTAATTCAAGACAACACAACACTAGAAAACTTTTCCTTTATATAAAAATGTTAAGACAACCGGTAGTAGCCGCATAATTGACACAGATGGCAAAATCAACCCATTCTTCATGGAGGTAAATCCTCCCGGATTCATAAGGGTCGAATGAATAAGTGGTACGTTCAATGGAGACGACTTCACGAATGCCTGGAATGGAAATAGGTTTTCCCAGCCTAGGATTCCTCTAAGCCACACTACAGTTTTCAAAATGTAGCAAGGTTGATGTTTTTCACCATCGCTCATCCACATAGCTAAAATTTCAATTTCCTTCACTTCATTGGGTAAGCTGGAATCAGTGAAACAGCTTCATGCACGCCTTTCCGAATGAATTACTTTACTCATACCTACTTAGTGCCACAAATGCCACAAAGGATAGTCTAGAAGATCAAGACAACCTAGAGGTTCAATAGACAATAATCAGCTCAAACTTTGCTCACTGAGATAACAAAAACAGTTCACAAGCTGGGAGCAAGTTACGCAACCCGCGAAAACAAGAAATAAATCGTATATAAAAGCCTACGTTTGGGGATCACTATTTTTTAACTATTTGAATGTCTACGCGGTGGGAACGTGCGTTATCTAACAAAACAAATCCATGCGCAGATTTTTGGAACAGTACGATTTCTTCATTTGATAGGGCCTTTAGCCTTTTATGACCACGGTAATGAATGTTCGGCTAGTTGACAACTTGTTTAGGTAAAGCGCCAGAGCAGCGAAGACGGAATAGAACTTAATGTACATATGAGTGAACACTGACGAAAAGCCGAAAACAATTATTTTGAAGAGCACACGCACATAAATTATTTATCAAAAACAAATCGAAACCGTAACTTCGCACGAAGTGTGGAAGAGACTGAAGAAGTGCAATGATAATCTCGCTGGGCTTTCGCGACCATGGCTGTGTTCCAATTTTTAGACAGCACGACATAGGTAGACTACGCTGACTACTCAGTAGACAGCACCGAGCCCATGCTGTTAGAAAGTTGCAAAACGTCTCGGCGGGTTTTACGCGACAAGGCGCCACCTTGCGTCAAGAAGAGAAAGTCAAAATAAACAAATATAACAGCTGTATTTTCCAACCAATTTTGTGGTAAAGTTTGAAAAAATTCAAACATTACTCACATTGAGTGCCTGGAGTAGCGCCTCCTTGTGTGCAGATGGCTATTCCGGCGAGATCTATCTATGTGAGCACTTCGCCGAGTCGCCATCTTCTTTAGACAGCAAAGTAGCCTCCATCGTATTTGTCTATGATGCGGTGTTCTCGGAGCTGTCTACTTTGCCAGCTACGTGAGAATCGTAATGGGACTTAAGGTGGCCGCTGTCCATATAGCTGTCTATTCAGCCACCTACAGTGAGTATTGGAACACACCCCATATATCACCGCTCCCTGTAAAATAAAGATCACTAACGGAAAGAACGTTGGTGGAGAATGCTGGGGAACGCATCGGAGCCACCAAGAAGGACGATGGAAAGGAAGCCCGTCGAGCTTTGTCGGAGCCACAGGTTCATATCGTCCATAACGTTTCGCCACCATCCAGGAAAGCGTTACACGGAGCTTCTCACCTTCTTAAAAAATTGAGAATATGTCGAAGAATGGCTACAGCACTACGGGTGGGTGAGCCCATATAGCAACTGGCACACCGCCAGTCAGCAGGGCTACATGCCACTGTATCTTGACGGACTTCCAATGATGTGGTTTGAGAATTATGAGCAGAACTTGACCTCATGGGCGATGATGGATGGTAGCGCAGACAACGAACACGGACAAGAGAAGGCACATAGACACAACACAGCGCTAATCGACACAGCACATCATCATGCAACCATACCAACAAGCCCAAATCGCCACCCTCATTGACTCATGGGCGAATTCGGTTGAGAAGATAAAGAAGTGCTTTGGTGACCCGTCTATAAAAAAGAGGTGTGCCGAGCGGACGCTGAATAAACGCACCTAAGTCTCAGGAAAACGTGCACGAGGTACGCAGAAGAAGTGCTGATGTTGTGTGAAAGTGTTTACCCGCTCATGACAGATGAGGATGAGGTCGGCTGTTTCCTCAAAAGAATGGCTCAGGACACTTACCACTACCTAATAGGCAAGCATGAAATACCGTCGGCAAATGACATCATCCGACTTTGCCGAACCTTCAAGACACTGAAAGCACGGTGCATCGCAGCCAAGTTTGGTCGGCTTCCTTACGTCATCACTGTCACGAGCATTGACGTGGGTCCTCGAGTGATCTGGCGAGAACTGCGGCACATAAAACCCAATTAGCGGGATGCTGCTGTTACGTCCACAGCATGTGTCCATGGAAATTTGCTACATTGCGACAGCGCGTCTGTAGCCATCAATCTTGGGTATTCGACAACTAAAGGAAGCCGGAACAGCCACGTCATCAGACCGACAATTATGGGCCGCGAGACGACTGCCCGCAGAGATCACCTCCCTACCTGACAGCATGGCAAGTTTCCACTGTGCCTTCGGCCGCATGTCACGCGTCGCGCATGAACCACCTGTGTGCTTTCAGCCACATTTGTAGACGCATAGCTCGCTTTTGCTCGGAGTGCCATCGTGCACTTCTACCGCTGTATGAACGGCATCTCACACTCGCATGGCGCACAAGTACAAGAGGTAATCATCACCGGCCACTGAACAGCTGCCACGCCAATTAGTTCATCCGAACTACCACAGCAATCTCATGCTGCTGTGCGAAGTGTGACGCCACCATCTTCCCGCCGTTGTCAATAACCACCCCCGGGCCATTATTATATCACGTCGCCTGCTCCGCCAGGAAACTAGACGCTACGGCCAAGGGAAGTGAAGTCGCTAGATAATTTTCACTGCAGAAAGATATGCCTTCACAAGTGTCTCTCTTTGATAAGAAAGGCAGCGTTCTCATAAATTGTGTTCCCACATCCTTTTAAGCCGACATGGGAGCACCTGTTTCTGTTTTGAATATTGGTTTCAAGACTCGACTCGCCAGAAACAGATGTTTTTTTGGGAAAACAGCACAACAATTTGTGCACTGAGTTGATAAGCGTTGCACCCGGTAGAAGTGTGTTTTGGAATAGTTACTTCTGGTGCAAAATTGCTCAAAGCAGAGTTTGCAGTTCATAATAAGCCTGCCCCGCCGTAGTGGTCTAGTGGCTAAGGTACTCGGCTACTCACCCGAGGACACGGGATCAATTCCAGGCTGCGGCGGCTGCATTCTTGATGGAGGCGGGAATGCTGTAGGCCCGTGTGCTCAGATTTGGGTGCACGGTAAAGAACCCCAGGTAGTCGAAATTTCCGGAGCCCTCCACTACTGCGTCTCTCATAATCATATGGTGCTTTTGAGACATTAAACCCCACATATCAATCAATCAATCAATCTGATAAGCCTGCTTACCACGTTATTCTTGGGGTTGCCTATGTTAAATATTATGGTGCCACCATGGACTCTGAAGCTGGTGAAATTTTACTGTCGACATTTTGCGAGGAGACCGGGCAGTGCGAACGTTTTTTTGCCATTGTTGAGGACAAAGCTATACCAGTGCAGTTCATCGTTAGACTGTCTGTCAGTGTCTGTGGAGTCGCAGCGAATAACGTCGATGTCATAGTTTACCAGATCCAGCTGTGCTGTACAATAAAAGACATGTTTGTACCACGCTGTGTGATCTTTCCGAGCGGCGGGAATCTTTACTGTGGGTGAATAGATCGTTTATTGAGCCAATGTTTTTCCTAGCAGAATGTTAATGACGGTGCTCGACTAGGACACCGGGAATCACCTTACCATTTCGGTAATTGGCGACAACCAAAAGATATCTCGTATGTTGAAATATCTCATTTGAGATATTTCATTATGAGATATATAATAAAAGATATATCATATGACGTATTCTTGAGTATGATGAATGAGTCGTTGTCATCATAGAGGAGGAAAACACCTGTGCCGATTTTCCGCAAGCATGCATCTGTTATTTTTTTCACGCTGAATGACCGAAAAATTTTTATACCAGCTTCACGAGCTCTCCATGTTTTCAATACTGGTTCTGCTTATTCAATCTGCCAGAGATGGTAGAGTGCATCTACGTGTAAGAGCAAAATAATTTCACAGTAGGTGGAAAAAATGCTAGCAAAGAAAGTTATTCAGGAGTCGTCTAGCTCCTGGGCAGTTCCTGTTCTACTTGTTAAGAAAAAAGTTGGTTCCTGGAGATTGTGGGCAGATTATCGGCGGTTGAACTCCATCACGAAAAGAGGTGTATACCCGCTTTTTCTCGTCGACAATATCATCGATTGTCTACTCTCAGCTTCATATGTTTCATCCGTAGAACTGACGTCGGGATTTCGGCAAATCCTGATGCACTCTGCAGACAAGAAGAAAACAACGTCTGCAACTCCAAGCAGTGTGTTTGAGTTTATGTCATGCGGTTTGAATTATTTAAGGCACCTGCCACCTTGAGCGTTTTGTGTGCACAGTACTCGGCGGCCTAATATTAGAAATATGCCTTCGTTTTCTAGATGATGTAAACTTTCCCCTCACATTTGAGGCGTTGTTTTCTTTTCCTAAACAAGTGAAATGCACTTTATATGAAACTCAGAAAAACGCACTTTTTTTACTGACAATATGATTGGGCCTGCTCAAACAACTTTTTGCCAATAACTTCCTCTTCCTTAAATACCACAAATCTATATTGTGGCTAAAATCTACATAGTGAAATATTGTTAGTATTGTGAAGTAATGTGTGTATTTGTCTCGCATAAATTAAAACATTTCATCTGGACATGATTTCGCTTGTAAAATAAGTGTAAAACAATACAAATGTGCAATATCGTAGTACTCTGCGATAGAATTATTATCATGCTTGTGCTTCCGTTGTTGCCGTGCTTTGACGCATGGGCATAATGATGATTACAAGGCTTTAAGAGCGAGTGGTTCTTCCTGGCAAAAGGCGGACCATTCTGGACTGACATCAGTGTTCTGTTTTTTCCTGGCAATTATTGAAGGCCTTGAAAAGTGTTCCAGTAAGTTTTATGCGATGCCATTTCTGGTTACTTCTACTTCATGAGGAAACAGACAGATGTCCAAAAACTATACATCATTCCAATATTATTTCAAATATACCATGTTGGAGCGAACGGAGGACTTATACTGTTGCGCTGAAGTCGAATAGAATCACCCCAATGCAAAGGGAAGTAGGCCAGTCGGCGTCCTATTTTTTACAATCGAGTTTAGTCATGGAACACCGTGTCCTAAAGTAAGCGCCAAATTAGGTTATAAAACGTAATTGTGTTGGTTTTTTATTGTCTTTGTTGTATCAGCGCTAGTTTAATCAATATGGCTCCTTTCGATTGAAGCAGTGTGAGTATTTGGCTCACTTTTGATTAGAAACGTCCTTTTTGAGCTCACAATAAAATCAGGAATTGCCTCATTTCGAAAAAAAAACGGTTGCAGAAATTAAACAAACTGAGGCATGCTTTAGGTTCTAGTGAAATTTAGCCTAGATTCAGTTTCTGCATTTGGGGTTCTTTTATGAAAGAAATGCTTCATTTTAGGAACACAATTTTGGCCTTGATATTGCTCTGACGTGCCTTGAGAAAGTGACTTTTGCGCTGAATTAAAAAAATATCGTTGACGTGGCCGTGAGCCTATATTCCTTTGACATCTGGCAGAAAAGCATGGCCCTTGACCTCATCCACATAAAGTATACGCGGTCAGAAGCTTCTGTCAACCACGCTCAGTACAAAAGCTTCGAAACTTGCGCGGCTTGTGCTCATATTTCTGGTGCTTTGTGCCTTACTTTACTGATATGTCTGACTCCTTACTCGTCTACTCAGCAAAGATGTGCTTTTCAAGAGGACGGTTGATTGTGAACCATCATTTTTCGAGCTAAGGATAGGGCTAACTTGCTGGCATATCGTTTGCCGTTTTGACGCAATAGCACCAACTAAACTGCACAGTGACATCAATGAAATCGGCTTCAGTGCAGTCTGAGTTCAGCGTCACAGAGCCACGGAATGTTCCATTGCCTACTCAAGTCGTTGTTTGAGCTAAACTGAATAGAAATACACCATTACACAGCAAGAATGTCTGGCAGTCGTTTTTGCACTGCACAAGTTTCGAACGTACCTTTACGACTGCCATTTCTCCATACTCACTGACCACTGCTTACTTTGTTAGCTCACTGTTCCACGTGATTATTCTAGCCGTCTTGCACGATAGGCTCTAAATTTGCAAAAGCATGCCTTTGATGTGTATTTTAAAAGTGGCCACCCTCACGCAGGCGCTGACTGCCTATCGCAGCTTCCCCTTCAATCGATGGAATATAGCCCCGCTGCGGTGGTCTAGTGGCGAAGGTATTCGGCTGCTGATCCGCAAGTCGCGGGATCAAATTTCGGCTGCGGCAGCTGCTTTTCTGATGGAGGCGGGAAAGATGTGGGCCCCTGTTTTCAGATTTGGGTGCAAGTTGAAGAACCCCAGGTGGTCAAAATTTGCAGAGCCCTCCAATACGGCGTCTATACTAATGCGGTGGTTTTGGGACGTTAAACCCCAAATATCAATCAATCAATCAGTCTCGTTGGAATGTATACCACTAAAAATTTCTACTACTCCTTTTCAGCTCTGGGCACACTGTTTCCTGATTTCGCTACATGTCAGGCTGAACAACGCCAACATTATAGTTTGGCTTATTTTTGTGTCCCCTGCCATCGAGGAGCCGCGTCATTCGCCTTTCGTTATGTAAGCTGACATTCTTTATAGGCAAACTTTTTCTGCAAAAAAGGCCAGCCTACTTTTGGTTGCCCATAAATCTTTGCGATTAATCGTGATGCAAGATATCCATGACGAACCGACGTCAGGCCATATTGAATTTTCCAGGGCTTACCACCCTGCATTGGAACGTCACTATTGGCAGGCATGCGTCAAGCTACAGCTAAGCGTATCGCAACTTCTGACCATCGCCAACAACATAAACTTCCTACTTATGCACCAACGGCCGCTTCAAGTCCCATACTGCCACCATTTTTCTCCTTTGAAGTCGACAGTGTCTACTTGATAGGTCTTTTTCCATGATCGATCACTGGAAACCGCAGGATTGAAATATTTGTCGATGACTTCTTCGTTGTGGGGAAAGCACCGCACTCACTGCCGCAAAAGTTGACAACGTTTCGGTCTTCTTACTACACTACATCCTCCTCTGCCACGGGCTCGCTCTCACTATTATCATTGATCGGGGCCGATACTTTGTAGCCGATGTTGTGGAGGAGCTGCTTCGCAGGTCTGCTTCCCACTTTCTACAAGTCACTTCGTACCACCCACAGACTTGCCGACGAAATGAGCGCGTTAACAGGACGCTCAATAACATGCTTACAATGTACGTCAACTCGAAGCACAAAACATTCCACGCAATTTTACCTTTTGTAACGTATGCCTACGCTGCTGCACTCCATCACACCACCGGTTTCCGACCCTTCTACCTGCTCCACATTCGTCCACCACGCATAACTCTAAGCACCAATCGCTCGTTTTCAGAGCAGTAAAAGTCTTCTTTTGCTGAGAGACTATGCCGTGCAGACGAAGTGAGAGGCATCGCGGGTCTCCAGACTATTGCATCCCAAGACCATTAGAAGGCTCACTACGATAAGCGACATGGACGTGTCTCTTACAGCGAAGGAATGAAGGTGTGGGGCCCACACCGCAAGCGTGTCTTTTGCCAAACATTTCAGGCCCACTACACGGGTCCCTTTCGTAAGTTGTCGCACCTTAAGGCGCGCTCACGCTTCAGAGCTGAAGCGAACACGGAAACGCTAGAGCGGCATGAAAACTACAGCCGCACGCGTTGAAGATGTTCGTATTCGTTTGTCACCTACTCGACGCCGCTGCTGTTCACTTCTTCGGTGTATAAATCAATTTTGCCTAATTTCTTAAAACTAAACCTAGTACTGAATGCTAGTTATTCATGCAAAGCGTACTGAAAAAAGTTGCCATCTTTTCAAATATTGTTCCGGCAGATACGCCAGCAGAAACGACACAAACGAAAGTACCAGCAGCGGCTGTGGCGCATTCATTTCGCTGTACTGAAAAGCGAGACACGTTGGGGCATAGTTACTCGCTGTTGCTGCACCGTCTAATTCTAGTGTTCTCAGCGATCGTGACCAAAAATAGGCTCTCGATGAACGCGTCCTTTTTGAGGCCGTCAAACTCGGTCGTGTTGCCCGTGTAGTTTGCGATTTGAGCCGAAGTGAGCCACCGACGATGTTTGTACCGTCATGTTGAATCTGTTGCTGGCAGGTTAGATCACTCGGTTTCAGCCTAGTGCTGCTGCCGAAACCGTGAAGCGAAAATCAGATCTGGCTTCGTGTGGGGTGGTTTTACGGCTGCGTAGGTGGCGAAGTAAACAAATTTCCTCGGAGTTTCACCAGTTTTGTTTTCTTTGTGGCCAAGTGTGAACGCGTCATTAGCGGCATTACGTACTTCATATCACGGCTCAGATCTACTGGTCATCACTACAGAAAAAGTTACGTTGTGCATGAGCCCCATCTTAAGTCATACCGTCATCGCGATACTGACTGACCCGCGCGGTAGACATCCTCTGCTCCGGGGGAACTGATACCGTACTTTGAACGAAGTGGAGAAGAGAGAGGGGAAATGCAATTAGATTTTCGCTGAAACGCGCCTTCCGCCACCGTCTATCACCTTGCCCTGTAAACGAAACATCTCTCCCCGTAACAACAACAAAATTGTGCAGAAGTCTTCAAAAAGAATATAATAAATAACAGTGATCACTTACCGGTGCACAGGCTGACATTATAGGCGAACTCCTTATCTGTAGAGGACAACGATGCCTCAATGACAGATGTGTCCCTCATTCAGTTATCGGGGAAATGTGGAATGCCTGCAGAACTTCTCTAGTTTACTGGTAACTATGTTTTGACAATATCTCTGCATCGGTAGACATAGGTGAGTAGCCACTTGTTTTGCAGTGATATGCGAGATGGAAAGTACTAAGATTCCCAATCAAATACTTTTGCTGTGTTAAGCACTCAATAATGCATCGGCTGCATTGAACTGACCTACGTAGGACCGCCCACATGTAAGTTCAACCTGAAAAACTTTACAGTGCTTGAGCAGTATTGTTAGCCAAAATGTGGCTGTGTAGTGACGCATATCTCTTTTTTGTTCATGTCACCCGCCAATGTGCAACCACGGTAGGCTCTGCTAGAGGATGGCGCGTACCTAGTTTACCAACAAAAGCCTGGGAAACAACTATCCTGATTGTAATTATCTATTATGATCGAAGCGTTACTATTTACTCACTCTTCATGTAAAAAGGTCAGCATACGTATTGAGCACGAGTTACTTGTTCGTCTCTATTCCTGCTGCACCTGCTTCATTCGCTAAAGTGATTTACTGAAACTTAATCAAGTGTTAATTGCAGTCGGAACTACTAATGCATCGTTTGAACAGATTCAATGCTCATGTAAGCCGTGTACAAGATTATATTTTTGATAAAAAATACCATGAACATGTTTCTGTGGGCGTGCGAAGCAGCGAACATCAATTTACCACGTGGATATATCTATTACAATCTAAATTATTGCACGGTTTTATCAGACCCTGGCTTTACTTTTGCACAGTAATAAACAGGTGCGAACAACGTTATACTGCATTAAGAACCCATCACCTCAGTATCCTTATTACCCTTTCATTCTTTCTGTTCTTGCTATTGCGGCATAGCATGCCATCAACACAGCATGCAGACGCCGGACGGACTCGTAAGTAAAACTATCTATACTTGTATTATCTCATTATTGCCAGCATAGAAGCTTTGTGATCACGCTCAGAATGGTAGAAAATTATTTTTATGTTACTTTTACTTTTAAGGCAGCAAAATAGCATAAAACTTTGAAGCCGACACATCTGAAGAGTTAATAATGAAATTTCTCTACTTTTACACACACAATGCCTGTCAATGTGGCCTAAATTACACGCGAATTGTGACTTTTAAATGTTTCAAATAAATGCACATTCACAGCGAAAGCTAGAAGAAAAGCCTTTCAGATATTTCTAAACACGCATTGGGTTACTGCTGCGAGCGCACTTGCTTGGTACCCACTACAGCATTATCAACAATGTTTTCTTGGTAGCAGGCCACCATTCGCTATGCTATCCTTCTTCATTCTTCTGAGAACAGTGGTAGATGCGAAACACTTGCTAGGAATTTCGTGCCAATGGTTTATGCAGTGGCTGACGACGGTGAGGAATAATGCCTAAAGTTAATAGCTGACCAAAAACAAGCTTCTGTAGTTGTTTGGAGCATTGAACGAAGCACTCGTTACGCTACACGCAACGTGTGACGCCTCGTTGTTGTTTTTTTGCTGGTCTAAAATGCTCAATTACTCATAATAACGCAATACCTTTCAAGACAACAAGTCTGCCTCAGGCAAGTTTGCGAACAGTTCCCAAGTACCATGCTAGCATGGCTCAACGGTAGAATACTGGGCTGGAACGCAGTAGACCCGGGTTCAAGTCTTACTGTGTCCTTCGTACAAAGCTTTATTTTTTATTTTTAAATAGTGGTTACGAACAATGGCAGTGGCAGACAACTACGGCGCCACGCACGACTCGAGTTTTGAGCTCATGCCAGCTTTCGCTGTTAAACCAAAAGGGTACCCACATTTCCCCCGCCCTCTGCGAGTGGCATCTCATTCTTCAAAGTCGAGGATGTCGTAAACAAGGGGCGGGGTGACGTGAGGGGGGGGTGATACTCGCCAGCCATACATGGCTCCCAGAAAAGAGCGCCCCACCCCGGTAGCCTAGTCGCTAAAATACTCGGCAGCTTACACGCAAGTGAAAGGATCAAATCGCTGCTGCGGTGGCTGCATTTTTGATGGAGGCGAAAAAGCTGCAGGCTTTGTGTGCTCCGATTTAAGTGCACGTTAAAGAACGCCAGATGGTTGAAATTCCCGAAGCCAATCCTTACAGCGCCTCTCATATTCATTTGGTATTTTTGGAAGGTTAAATCGCACATATCCTTCAATCGGAATATAGTGGGGAATACGTGTTTCCCGTGACAAATGGGTCGTCAATTCTTATGGTAGAATTATACAAGCAATAATTTATGTGACAGCAACTGTAAAAAGAATAGATGTTCTTTTTATGACAAAGCCATAGGCTTGCGCCCGGGGGTGACACCCCCTCCCAGTAGCCCAAGAAGGGGGCTGCGAAATCAGTGTCATGTATTGAGCGAATAGGGAGGGTTGGCACTGCGATGGTTCCTGCGATCAACTATAGATATAACTATGGGGGTTGATATTGAGCAGCTCAACGCATACGAGACAATTGTGATTTTATTCGGGAAATTTTTAAAAGATGTTGACAATTATTAAGTCAAAATTGACCTAAACTGCTCATTGAGCGACGTGCTGTGGGTATTTATACCTAGCAGATCAAGGAAACATACAGAAAGTAGTGTGCCTGGCCATAATACGCCCACTGACCTCCTCCCAAGCTACGGAAAAGTACGTGTCCTCTGGCCAAGAAGCCAGCTCCAAAATCAAGTGGACGTTCTCTCTCTCATCCGGTATGCTTCTGTATTTTATTGTAATAATTATGTAGTGAATTTACATGACAAATCATAACATGTTTTTGAGGTAGGCCTTTATGAAGGGTTCCTAAATCTGCGTCCATCTCGTGCTCTTGAACATGCACTGGCAATACACGGTCTGATTGGCTTTTCATCAAAAGTCGATTACCACTGCCCGGATCAAACCTGAAATCTTCGAATCTGCTGCGAAGTGGTGTAACCACGGCTCCACTTTAGCTGATGAATAGAAAAGTCCGTTGCTGGGCCTGTTGGCATGCAGCCTCAAAAATAAACGAACCCACCTATGAAGACAGGTGAACAAGCTGACCACGTTTGATTACCACATGCGTTGTGACTAAACAACCTAATAAAGACTGCTGCATGCATAACATACGTTATGCATGTCCATTATTCTCGCCTGTTCGTTCGCATGCATAACATACGTTATGCATGTGAACGAACAGACAAGAATAGAGGACATTTGACAAAAAAGCACAACGAAAATGTCCATGCACATTAAAGATGCCCAGAACTGAAAAATAGAAAAAAAGTCTAAAAACAGAACCACTATCTCACAAAAGTTGCTTCAAGGCACCTCCTATGATTACTTTTTTTGGTCCCATGCATTTTGTCACGCCTTTGTGCAACATTAAGGTCTGGAATTCGAAAGGCTTTCGATCCTTTGCCATCCCAGATGAATGCATCGATTGCATTACAAATTAGGTGCATCATACATGACATTCTTGGCATAGTCTGTCCATATGGCAGAAGGGGTGATGTAACATAATATGTGAGATAGTTCACCGAAAAAGCACGGCCTAATTATGGCGGACCACTTAATGCAAGGCTCCACAGTTTTATATTTTCTGTTGTTTATTAACGCGCACTGATAGCGGAGAGTAAAATGACCTCTGTCATTACGCCTCCACGTAAATGCGATCGCCATGGCCGCGATCAGATCCACGGCTTTCGGGTCGGCAGCCAAGCCCCATGACCACACTGCGCTCTGCCAATACTCGCTTATAAGAGCTTGATCAATGCGACAATTCAAGTGGCAGTGTGAGCTTGCCTGGTTATTACAGAACGTGATGTTCTTCTATCACTTTAACGATAATAATATGAGAAAGAAGCTCATGAATTACAAAGAAATCATTATTGGCGCTTAAAAATCCAAAAGGGTACACATTATGAGCGTGTAAGTTCACCTACCTAATCGTTATTACAAAAAGAGAGAATGTTTTAAAAAATTTTGGCAGATCCCATGTACCACGGGAATCAACAATATGCAAGCATGTGGAGGAAAGGTGAGCATGTCGCAATTTCCGTTAATGAGTTGCACGTCCTGAAATGACACTAAATATATGTACAAATTTCGAATGCACAGAAACATGCTGAAGATTTGCAGATGTTTATATAACCAGTTGTATGCACTTGCGGAACGATGCCAACAGAAACATGCGTATTAGGAACACCAAAAGCTGATGTGAAGCGCTGGTACTCGTGAAAATGCTGGCGCTGGACACTGCTACATAAATGAACCGCTGCACGTGGCACCTAACATACTATTGACGTTAACCCGACGAGGTGATGGTATCAAAGGAGTACATATGTAATGTTTATACAATGGATAGGCAGCACTGCAATTACTATTGGTGTTTCGCAAATATTAGCGTTTATTTGAAAAGCAGTTCCGAGACTTGGCGTAGCTCTGCTCTTCAAGGCAAAAGGGTGCTAAAAAGGTGTGTTTTGCGTCCTTTCGGGGACTAATGTGGCTGCGACAACCACTATTCTTTTTAAAGACTAATGGCACTTAGTCTAAGAGTTAGTCCCAACACCCTAGTTCAAGGAGCTAACGCTTAGTCTTCATACGTACAGCTTCGCGCCTAACCGTTAGTCCCAGAAATCACCTCAAAGTACTACACATTCAGTCCTCAAAATTACACCTTATAGAGCAACTGTAAGTCCAAACATTAACACCTCACCGGGCAAATGTTAGTCTTGACAGTTGCACCTAGCTGTACGAACTGTTAGTCCACTCAAATACTCCAATCGGATGAGTTTATGATCCACAGCTCAAATACTATTTTTATAACTACTCTCTGACGGGCCAAATACAACTTTTTGGATGTTTTCCTGTGCAGTAACCTACCAATGGCGCGGAAAAAAACCTGCAAAAAATATTTTAGCCATCTGTGTGTCACTGCTCTTGCCGGGACTGAAACAACAAAATACCATAGTGAGACATTTAAATCTTTCATTTTTCTATATACACATGAGGTTTGCCCCGCCGCGGTGTCAATTCTTCTTTGTCAATTCGTATAGTGGCTAAGGTACTCGGTGGCTGACCCGCAGGGCGCGGGTTCGCATCCCGGCTGCAGCGGCTGCATTTTCGATGGAGGCGGAAATGCTGTAGGCCCGTGTGCTCAGATTTGGGTGCACGTTAAAGAACCCCAGGTGGTCTAAATTTCCGGAACCCTCCACTACGGCGTCTCTCATAATGATATAGTGGTTTTGGGACGTTAAACCCCACATATCAATCAATCAACACATGAGGTTTCTCCATTCTTTATATGTATTCATGTTGAAATGTACAAGTCCAGCTTCGTTGTCACACACTGCACATTCCTTGTGAAGTTCCCCCGACGGAAGCGATAGATTACAGTCATTGTAGAATCCAGCGCACCGAGCCTTTTGCATGTTGTCTGCCCACGGCTGTACAATAACATCGTAAACATACTCACACGTGATAGAGGATAATAGATAATAAATATGCACACATATGAAAAGTACGTGCAAGTTTATATAAATACTCAGGTTTCAAAATATGGTGCGCAAATATCTTTACCTTCACATCCGTACAGTATTTCTGAAGTTGTTCCAACGAAAGCGATATATGACAGGCATTGCACACGCCGGCACACACAGCCACAGCCTTCTGAATGATGTGTGACTACTTCTGCCCAATAGGATTGTAAAAAATAATTTAGTCACTCACACGTGACAGAAGATGAATATGCATGCATATGACAAATTCGTGCAAGGTGAAATAAAACCATACGTCTTGAATAAGTCATGCAAGTTTTTTTTCCATGATGTCACACATCGTCAAAGACGCATTTTAATCCTGCAGTGCGACAGCTTAAGTGCGGTGGCCGGAGTTATAACTCTGAGGCACCGGGAAAAAATGCGCCCCCAACAAATCGACAAGTTCTAAGCAAGCGACGTCATTCAGCTCCAGCAAGCGAACACAAGACCAAACACGGCGTTGCACGTGGAGCGTCTGCGGCCAGTGACCTTCAAACAGAAGAGTGTTCACAGCCCCGAACAGCGCCGAGCTTGTTTGTAGCGAGTGCCATAGAAACCTACAGAAATGCGTGAAACCTACAAACTCGAGTGAATGTGAGTGCAGCGAGCAAACGCGATTCCACCGCCAACGGCCGGCGCCGAGCTGCTTTCGACCTGTTGACAGGAAAGCCAATTGCAATGGTCGTGCGATCCAATCCCGGCTGCGGTGACTGCATTTCTGATGGAGGCGGAAATGCTGTTGGCCCGTGTGCTCAAATTTGCGTGCACGTTAAAGAACACCAGCAAGTCAAAATTACCGGAGCCTTCAGCTAAGGCGTCTCTCATCATCATATGGTGGTTTTAGAACGTTAAATTTCACATATCGATCAAATCACCCAATAGCAACAGCGACCGAATTTCACCAAGTTCCGACGCAAGCGAAAGCCCCACCAGCCCTACAGCTGGTGCACTTCCAGTGCTCGACGTAATACAGCCAAGCTTGTTACGAGCAACCTCAACGTGTTTTGGACGATTGCGACACAGCGACGAGGTCTGCGCCAAATATTTTGAGCCCGCTGGACATCACAGCAGCGAACACAAGTGAGCACTCGATCAGTGGGTGTCTGGGCAGCCGACTGCAATAACAGCCGATTTCCAGGCGGTCAAAAAGCACAGGCGAACTGTAGATGCCGAAACCTTCGTGGTGCACTTGGTGCGTGCGTTATACAACACGACCGTTGCCGGCAAGCGCAATCCGTATGTCACACCGGACAACTACGGCGGAATAAAAAATGACCACCTACTCGTGAAAGAATTCATTGCTGATTTCTGCCCTGAGTCAGACTGAAATTATGTGTGTGATGGGCCTGCTGGCTCCTCGGGTGCCATGCTGGCCTTCATTTTTAACCGGTGGTGTCGTGAGTTGGTCGTGACCATTCTGACAGGGGCAAAGAGATACAGCGCGACGTGGGGACCTGCGGACATCTCCTCAAGACTTTATGGGTGCGGCAAAACATTAAAGCGGCAGCGCACGCTCATCCAAGCGTATTTACAAAGTACTGCTGCGTAATTCCTGGATCATAGAGCTCTCCAAGTTGCACGCAGCGCCAACCGTAACCAGCAAAATACTAGAGAAGACAGCCAACAGAGAGGGGGATTACTAGTGTCCTTGACAATGGTTTGCGCCCAGCCCGCATCTATCGTGCGGTTCATTCTTTGGAGACTAAGTGCTTTGCACGCGGCACGCATTCCTTCGTGGTTACTCGTTCATGGTCTAGCTGTTTCTTGGCCCAGCCAAGGTGGTGTAGTGGTTAAAGTACTCGGCTGAAGACCCGCAGGTTGCAGGATCGAATCGCGGCTGTGGCGGCTGCATTTCCAATTAAGGCGGAAATGTTATAGGCCCTTTGTCTCAGATTTAGGTGCACTATAAAGAACCCCAGGTGGTCCCAATTTCTGGAGCCCTCCACTACGGCGTCTCTCATAACCCATATGGTTGTTTTGGGGCGTTAAACCTCACATATCAATCGATGAACGGTCTATCCGTTCATCGCGTGGGCCTATTGGACTTCATTACTCCTTTTTAGAGTAATTTTGCCCTTGAGTGTGTGGTAGAACGCTTCATTGCCACGCAGAAGGCTTCGGTTTCATCGCCGCTGGGACCCTGACATTTATTCTTCGCATTCGTCGGGTCATCGCTACCTATGTTTCTCAAGACTCGTGCATTAAAATTGCCCATGTTTGTTCTCGTCGTTCCTTGGTATATACTACGGGTCTGTCACCTGTGGTAATTACACGCATATCAGTGGCACATTCTCGCCCGTGGGTACGTGCCGCTGTCTGGCGGGAAGTGTTTGACGATGTACGCGACGGGAATGTGACATTATTTATGTTTACACCGGCGCGCCATATCCGCCAAACAATTTTACTTTCTCATGCAAATTTTCATTCACGCCAAGTCAAGTGGGTGATCACGAGAGCACCGAAGTGTAAGCGGCTAGATAGATAGATAGATAGATAGATAGATAGATAGATAGATAGATAGATAGATAGATAGACAGATAGATAGATAGATAGATAGATAGATAGATAGATAGATAGATGAATAGATATTCAACATTCATTGATATGTGGGGCTTCACGTCCCAAAACCACCATACATTAGGAAAGACGCCGCAGTGGAGGGCTCCGGAAATTTCGACCACCTGGAGTTCTTTAACGTGCACCCAAATCTGAGCACATGGGCCTACAACATTTCCGCCTGCATTGTAAATGCAGCCGCCGAAGCCGGGAGTCGAACCCGCTACCTGCGGGTCAGCAGCCGAGTACCTTAGCCACTAGACCACCGCGCCGGGGCAATTGATAGATAGATAGATAGATAGATAGATAGATAGATAGATAGATACGCTCAAAGTTGCTGAAATTGGCCAAGAAATGCTTCAACTCATTAAAGAAGTATTGTGAATGCGATTATTAATATACGAAACAATAAAAATTTCGCAAGAAGAACTCAGCAGCTTTTGTCGCTCTTCTGGATGTGTATATTGCCACGTTCCTTTCCTCAAGTTTTGTTATCACCCCGTTACGCTACATTCACCACAAACCATGCCTACGGCGTTAGAAAAACATATATGTATAGGTCGTTTTGGGACAATTATGCCCACTCGTGAACATTTAGGATTATTCTGGAACCTACGTCGCCGCTAGCGATAACGCTAGAACATTCGATGGCAAGTGTATTAATGACTACGCGTTTCACCTCTTGTCAGTTGATCAACGGCTGTTTTTTTTTGCCGCTATCAGTGCAAGTTGGTTGGTTGGTAAGAACTTTATTGGAAGTCTGGCAGAGCTTTCGCCGACCGGGCCTTAGGCCTCCCGCGGGGGCACGTCAAGACCTTCCCTGACCGACGCCTCGCGGGCTTGCTGGACGGCTCAGAGTTGGTCACCGAGGATGGGGCTGCACAGGGCAGCGGCGAACTGCGGCGAAATGGTTCCGGATTTAGCGCCTTGCGGATTTCTAGCGCAGCCTCAGAGCATGCGATTTACTGTATCAATCTCACTATGGCATATCTTGCATATATTCGTCGGGTATATATTGGGGTATAAGCTGTTGAACAGTGATGGGTTGGGATACGTCTGCGTCTGCAGCTGTCGTAAAAACACCGCCTGCATCCTGTTCGGCTTCTCGCTGGGTGGAGGAAAGGTTCGGCAGGCCAGTTGGAACGCCTTGATAATTTCATTATAGGTCATCAAATGGTTTTTGGTATTTCCCTATAGAGGACACTCGCCGGCATATTTCACGAGCTCACGCGCCTTGGCGTGTGTTGTCTCGGTTAGGTTGCGGTGTGTCTCCTATACCCCTCCCATGTGAGCCGGAAACCAGAGGAGTCTAGTTTGAAGCTCTGCCTCTTGATAAAATTTTCTATTGCGCAGGACTTTGGCCGCTCGTCGCGAGATCCATTTTATGGCAAAGTTTCTTACCAATTGTCTCAAGTCACATAGGACAGTAGTGCATGACGGATCCGTGAGCGCGAGCGCCACCGCTACTTCCTCCACTTCTTTTGTGTGGTCAGATCGAATACTTGCCGATATTCTCGTTCCGCCTTTCCAATCGATGACCATGACTGCAAATCGCGAGCGGTCTGCGTATTCAACGGCGTCAATGAACCGCGTTCCCATTTCGTCGGCGTAAGTGCGCAAGAGAGCTCTTGCCCTGTCCACTCTTCTGCCCGGAGTGTGTTCCGGGAAAACGTTGCAAGGAATTGTCTCAACCCTTATCGTTTGTCGAATCGCATCTGGCACAGCGACTTCCTCGCTATGTTCGGTGTTGTAACGGATGCTGAGACTTTCCATGATCTGGCGTCCCGCTGTCGTGCCCGATAGTCTTTCCACTTGTGAAGTGCGCTGCGCCTCGGCTATTTCGCTTAACGTGTGGTGAAGTCCCAGTTCAAGCAGCAGGTGCGCGATGGTGGACTCGAGTAGACCCAGTGCCACCTTGTACACTCTGCGGATAAGGACGGTGATCTTGGCTTCTTCTGCCTTGTAACAGTTGTGAAATGCCGCAATGTACGCAATATGACACAGGAAAGAGTGTATAAGTCGTATGAGACTATCCTCTGTCATTCCGCTTCTTCTGCTAGTGACCCTTTTGAGAACCGCATGGCGTTCGTAGTCTTGTGCTTTAGTTTAGTGATCGTTTCGCCGTTAGTTCCATTCGCCTCAATTATTACGCAGAGAACCCTTATTCTTTTACTATCGGGATCGTTTCTGCGTTACTCGTGCGTAGCCTGATCTCTTCGTATTCTCGTCTGGTCCTCGCCGCCATTCCTTTAGGCCTGAGTGGCCTACCTTTGTGTGTGGGGCGGTAGAGCAGGAATTCATAATTTTCAGTGAGTATCGCAGTCTTACTCCCTCGAAATAATCATCCGCTGTGTCGATTTCTAAGGATAACGCCGTTTCGATGTGGCCATCGCTGCCTCAGTGCACCCAGGTAGTAATGTCGTCGGCGTAGATTGAGTGCCGGACGTCTTCAATTGCTTGCAGTTTCTCAGTGAGCCCAATCACGAATAGGTTAAAGAGTGTCGGCGAGATTACCGATCCTTGCGGTGTGCCAGTGCTTCCCAACACTTGTTCTTCTAGTTGGAGGTCTCCTGCCACCAGATCGGCTCGCCTGTCCGTCATAAAATCTTTTACGTAGTTGTACGCATGTAGACCGAGGTTTTGTCGAGATATTTGGTGCAGTATCGCCGAGTGCTCAATTTAATGAAACGCGCTCTTCAGGTCGAGGCGAAAAATTGCTCTGGTCCCTTTCGTGTTGCCATCGAGTACGTGATGTTTCAACTGCAGCATTGCATCTTGTATGGCTAAGTGTGGGTGGAGTTCGATGATCGATGTTGGATATGCCCCTTTTTGCTCTAGATAGGCTTGCCAGTGGTTAAGTAGAGCGTGCTCTATTGCCTTGCCTACACACGCCGTCAGCAATATGGGGCGAAGATTGTCGAGGCTCAGTGCTTTATTGGGTTTTGGGATAAAAAAATTCGCGCAGTTTTTCACTGTTCCGGCAAGCAACCCCGCTGCCAGCAGTGAATCATGCATTCCGTCAACCGCTGCACGGATTGGTCATCGAGATTTGTTAGAGCACGACTCGACATTCAATCTAGATCCGGCGCCAATCTGCTGTGGAGACTGTGCAGCGCCGTCCTGATCCCTTCTATGCTGAAGTCCTTATCTAGTTCTTCGTTCGCGTCCACCTCGTACGGGCGGTGCGGCACAGATGAAGTGTGTGGTAAGTCTTCGCCCGTAATCTGGCAGCCACTGAATCTTTACCATGTTTCTCGATCTTGTGTAACAGACGGGCAAAGTAGTCCCTCTAGTGTGACTTGGTCTTCGTTTTTGTCCAGGAGGTACTTGAGCAGGTGCCACGCTTTGCCATGGTGTAGTTGCCTGTCCACTGAATTACACAACTCGTTCCATTGCTGGTGGTGGAGAATGCGGCAGTGTTCCTCGATGTTGCGGTTAATCTCCGCTATTTTCTTTCTGAGTCTTCGATTGAGCCTCTGTCTCTTCCATCTTGCTAAAATAGATTTCTTCGCCTCAATGAGATGCGCCAGGCAGTTGTCCATCTTGTCCGCTTTGATCACCGTTTCAATTGTCTTGGTTGAAGCTTTGTGACTGCTACCAGTGACCGGGTTCACGCTTCAATGTCCGTGGTTTTATCGTCTGTAGATTCTTGTTGCTTTTGTTTTTTTCTGAAATCGTACAAATCAGTCCATTCATATCGGCGTTCACTGTCCTGTGCTTTGTCGGACGTCGGAACGTGAATTTCGATTATCACGTTCTCTCTACCCAGGTCGGCAAATGTGTTTTTCCTCGTGGTGGCTGCCACTCTGGCATATCTTACGAAGGTCAAGTACGAAGTCATGTCCCTGGTGGTAGAGTTGCCTATTCTCGTCGGGTGTTCCGGATCCATTATTAGATTGAATTCAAGTCCTTGCCCGTCTTGGCCTAGTTGTCTTTCCTTGATCGTGCTGTATCCGTAAACCCACGCCGTGTCTGCCGCATTGAAATCAACACCTACAACAAGCGTCTGAGTCCCAGCAATCTTGATCGTCTTCTGAAGCAACGCCCTAAATCGTTGATGCTGCTTCGACGCGCTACTACAAACGTTTAATAGAAAAATGCTTTCTTTCCATCGTTTATTGGGGACTGATTCGATGAGAGCGTGTTCTATCTGGACGCCGCTAAATTCATGGTGAACGAACGTGATACGCTTTCTTACGAGCGTGCATAAACCCCTTCCCTCTATTTTGCTGCAATGCGCTTTGTACCCTGTTACGGTAGCCGCGTTTGTAAGCGTTTCTTGAAGTAATATAACATCTGGTTTTCGTGTTGAGTGCCTAATGTGTTGCTGTAGAACTGCCTTTTTTTTCCTGCGAAGCCACGGCAATTCCACTGCCATATGACTATCCCTTGAGTAGCGTTAGCCATGATGCGGGTTTAAGTTACCCGGCTGGCCTGGAAGTGAGCTCGGTCCCACGTTGTCGCACGCCGTTACGTGTCCGTGTTGCGTGAACACGGGGTGATTCATTGTCGTCTGCATGCTTCCTCGAGTTTAGTGGTCCTATTTGCGAGTCCGACGACAGTCGTCTGTAGCGTCTCAAAAGAGCTTTGCATGGTGCACAGCATTTTTTTATGTTTATAATTTCAGCTCGTAACTGGCTCTTGGAACCTTCTTCGAGCACTTATGGTTGAATCGCCTGTTTTTTTTGTGAAGCTGAAGCACCTGCGTCCAAATCTGAGTCTGAAGCGCCCACGTCTGCAACGCTCGCCGCCACCGGGTGGTTTTTAGTATGTTTGTTTCGTGCTGACACGGCACGCTCACGTCTGAGTTTTTGCACCTCATGCGTTAACGTTTGGACTAGCTTACGCATTATCGTGTTCGCTTTTCTTAGTTCATCTTTAATGGCTGTATTGATCAAATTTGTTTTCTCTGGAGCTGTAGGTGCTTTACCTACCCCTTCCCAAGCAGTGCCCCGGACTTTGTCCACCCAGCTCACCTTGTCTACCAGAGCTGGCGTCCTGGACGTGGAACCTCTCGGTGATTGTTTGAGCCTTGTCTTGCTGCGAGACCGGGACTGGCTACATGTTTGCGACCTTAATTTTGATGCAACCGTCTCGATGAGCAGGTAGTCTTGCTGTGTTCATTGGTTATTAACTTATTGGTTCTCCCATCGGCGTCTGCGTATCACGTATGGAGACTTGCATCTTTCTCTGCAGTCTTTATCAGAGGTCATATGGGCGCCACCACACAGGTTACACTTGGGCGAGCACTGTTGTTGTTGGTTGGGGTTGTGGAGGCCGCAGCCCCGGCAGATGTGGTTAGTAGGATTCGGGCAAATGCACATTCGGTGGCCGAGGTGGCCGCATTGGTAACAGATGTCTATTTTTTGTGATACAAAGTGCAAGGAATGAGGGTTGCGCCATACCTAACGATCTTGGGCTCTCTGAATCCGTCCGACGCGATGACAACCGTGAATGTATTGTCTATGCGTTTGGCCGCCAATGCCAATGGGTTTATTGGGTTTACGATGCTCTGGTCCAGCACTCGGGGTCCGTCTTAAAGGAGAATGCCTCGAATAACTTCCTCGGTTTTAATGTCGGGTGCTGTTTTATACGCGTTGACATCGTGGAGTTTCCCTTGGATGGATATTTGCTATATTCTGGCGTAGCGGTCAACGTTTACTCGTTTAGGAGTGCTGACGACGACGATGTTCTGGTGGGCATTCGGACAGACCGTGTCCTCTGCGCTTTCTTCTCCCGTCATACTGGCAGCCGCGAAGATTGCCGCGGTGACTGTTGGGACGCCGACCTTGGCGATGTCGAGGCCGCCTTGCGGTCACACCACAATCTTCATAACTTCTTTCGGTACTTTGGGTATCCGTCCCGCCTTGATAGTTCTTTCTTTGGTATTCTTGGGCTTTGTACCTTGCTGGCAAATGCCGAGCTTGTTGGTGCTTGCGTCGATGTTGCTTGACGAGTCCACCCCACGTTATCGGGCTCTCGAACGCCGCGTTCCGGCAGTCTTCCCTGGCGTCTTCGGTAATTTCGTCGGCAGAAATGTCTTCCCCTGTCACTTGCACATACATTTTTGAGTCGCATTCGTCGGCTTCTGCCATTGCATCGGAAAGAGTCCGCACAAGTTGCTCCGCGTTCATCGGCGCCGCTCTGCTGAGGCGCCGGCTAGGCCTAGCGTTCGGCGTTCACGCTTGGGTCCAGCGTGGCTGCGGCTCGTTCGTACGACAGAGTTCAAGAACTCCTCGAAGTATGATGGCCCACCTCAAAATCAGGTATCCGTCGATTCCGCTTGACTTCAAAGATTCGTTAATCAACGCTTTCGTGTGAAATGTGGTTAAAATCACTGCGATATGATTTGTAGAATTGATTGATTTGTTGGGTTTACCGTCCCAAAACCACCATATGATTATGAGAGACGCCGTAGTGGAGGGCTCAATGTTCTGTAGAAATCGGAGCCGATGAAGCACGTCCACTTCTTTTGGCGATCGCAGCGCCACCCAATCAGTGCCAGTGTCTTCCTTTTATTTTGCGCGGCCACAAGTACGGCCCGAAAAAACAGTTGCTCATTTGACGTGGAGTCTGCTCACTTCTTTCACGTCACGACCCCACCCCGTCACATCTGGTGAAGGGGCTGCTTCGTTCATGTACCGGACATCCCCGTCTAGCCGGGAGCCCAGTCCCCATCGTGGAGAGCATACTGGCATCAGGAACGAGCAGCGAAGTAGCCGTAGGCAACAAGGTCTGCCGCCAGAGCACGTGCTTCTACCCGACGTGACACAGAAGACCAAGGCCTTAGCGTTGACCACGACAACAACGACAACGCCTGCGCCACCTGCACCGATCCTCCTTCGGTAGCTCAAGAGCCACCATATTTTCGTGGTTCCTCACTCGAAGACCCGGAAAGCTGGCTTAAAAGCTTGGTCAGACCGACTTTTCAACACCTGGCCCGACGATGACATGCTGCGGCTCGTTTATTTCGTCCTGGAAGATTCAGCAAGGGCATGGTTCAAGAACCAAAAAGCTACACTTCAGACGTGGGACATTTTTGCCGCCTTTCTGGACACCTTCAAGGTCGTTGTCCGAAAGGAAAAAGCCAAAGTCTTATTGGAAAGCCTTGTACAGCTCCCAAACAAAAGCATTGGCATGTACACGAAAAAAATGACCCGCTTGTTCGGTCATGCCAACCCTGACATACCTGAGGACAAGAAGATACGTTCCTAATGCAAGGTGTAAAGCAGGAGCTGTTTGCAGGACTGATTCTCAACCCGCTTAAGGCTGTTGACGTATTCCTGACAGAGGTTACAACAAGAGAAAAGGCGCCCGAGATGAGAACTAGGCAATACAACCGCTGCTTTCCGATTGCGGGATACACCATAGTTAAAGCCTTCAGCATCGACGACCTGTGCGAGATCATCCGAGTGATCGTACGTGAAAAGCAGCGTACGATGTTTCCAAAATCACAGCCAAGAGCGGACTTGTTCATCGACAATGTTCGTCAGAAGTCCAGCACGCACTAGAAATTCCCGACGCTCCGAAGCCTGAACAAGAGGCAAAGAGCTACGCCACTGCACTGAACACGCCACACCCCTCCACGCATTCATCAGGACACTGCCCCGCTGCAGTTCTTCTGCCAAGCACCAATGCTACCACCGCCACCACCGTCGTCGCCATACCACCCTCCGTCTGGCCAGTGCTACGCTTCGAGAAAGACTGGCGTCTGGCGTGCTCCTGACCACCGCCCACTGTTATACCACTGCGGTGAAGCCAGGCACACGTACCGCCGCTGCCCGTACTGCCAGATGGGACTACGTGGTTTCGCCATTGACGCGCCGCGTAAATATTTGGGTAGAAGACCACATGACGTCGCCGACTACCTCGCCGGACCGCAAAGGATACCCCGGGGATCATCTCGTTCACTCTTACCAAGCCGCAACAGTCCCCAAACCATCGGCAGTACACTGGCCCAAACCGGGGTCGCTCGCCTGGCCCGTATCAGAAAAACTACAGGCAGCAGCCGATGGAGGTGCGGTTGCTGTGCGACAAACTGCTGGGGATCCTCCTTCTCCACCGCCGCCGCCGCTGACGACGACAAAAACGCGATGAAGTCTCAAGAACATGCTGGTCCTCGAACGCAGCTATGGCGTCAATACTTCGTGTCTATACCGGAAGACGCAACGTCCAATGGGCGATACAAATTGTCGTAGCAGTGAACCGATGCCTTGACCCATCTAAAATGCAAGGCGATGAACTAGTGACCTTAACGTCCTCATCGACAGCCACAGCGTCACAGCTGTGTCACAGCGTCACAGACTATTCCGTCATCAGTGGGACGTTCGCTGCGACATGAAAAAAGCTAAGACAGCCTTGGAATGCCCCGAAATTGGCACGGCTGGAGGTCACCTAGTTATGCCATCAGGAATCTTTACAGCCAGAGTCACCATTAACAGCAAGTTTTACCCCGCATGCTTTCTCGTACTAAAGCATTGCTCGAGAGATGTTATCCTTGGTATGGACTTCGTCGGCCTCCACGGTGCTGTCGTCTACATAAAAAAAGTCCATAATACTATCCACAGATAAGGCACTGCCACCGAACATGCCGTCAAGAAGGTACGCCTTGAATGGGCTGAAAGACCGAGTCACCATTGCTCCTCGGTATGGAGTCAGCATTTTCTTCGGCACTCAAGAACTCACAGACATGCAAGGCATCGTGGAAGGCGACTAGAACCTGTTCATCAAACGCGAAATACTCTTTGCTAGAGGAACAGCCGAGCTTCGAGGACACAACGCAAAAGTGATGCTCATAAACTTCAGCAACGAGAACAAGCACGTGACCAAATGCACGACGGTTGCCTAAATTGAAGAGACACTGGAAACCAGCTACGCTTTCGCCCTCATAAATATTTCAGAATTTACTACGATGACTGAAACCCTCCAACTAGCTTTCGACGTTAGTCCGAGGCTCCCGACGCATAAGCAAGAGTCGCTCAAAAACCTGCTACTGAAATATGAGAACTGCTGAATGAGCTGGAAGATCAAGTCAACATTCTTCTTCGCTCTAGCGTCAGCATTTCCGTAGGCACTCAAGAATCAACAGACACGCCAGGCATTGTTGAAGGCGACCAACACCTGCTGATCAACTGCGAAGTTTTCGTCGCTGGAGAAATAGGCGAGCTTCGTGGAGGGAACGCAAGAGTGATGCTCACCAATTTTAGCAACGAGTACAAAGACGTGAGCAAAGTTATGGCGGTTGCATACATCCAAGAGATACTGGATGCCAGCAACGCTTTCGCCCTCAACAGTCATGCCGAATCTACTCCGATGTCTGAAGCTCTTCATCAAGTTTTCGACGTTAATCCGAGCCTTTCGACGCAGAACCAAGAGCCGTTCGAGTACCGGCATTCAAATACAAGAACTGCTTTTTGTCGTCATTGAGAATTGACGGATTCTGTCGCGGAATATCGAATTGTAATTGAAGAACACGCCCGGCCACTTTTTTAGAGTAAGCACAGAGTTTCGACGCGAGAACGCCAAGCCATAAAGAAAGAAATTGACAGAATGCTCCGCGACGACTTCATCTAGCCTTCGAAGAGCCAATGGGCGTCACCACTGGTGTTAGTGAAAACAATAAATGTGGAACATTATGCTTCTGCGTTGACTATCGCTGACTCAACAAGAAAACGGGGAAGGACGTGCAGCCTCTCCCTTGTATAAATTACGCCCTTAATCTACTCCACAACGCCAAGTACGTCTCATTGATGGACCTCAAGACAGACTATTGGCAGATCGAAGTAGATAAGAGAGACAGAAAAATAACCGCATTCATAACACCAGACGGCCTCTTCGAGCTTAAGGCATTGCCCTTTGATGTTTGCTGGGTACCTGCGACGTTTCAGCGTGTTATGGACACCGTACTCACTGGATTGAAGTGGCAGACTTACCTCGTGTACTTGGACAATGTTGTCATGCTCTCCTCAAGCTTCGACAACCATTCACACTGCCTTGAAGCTGTATTTCTAGCAGTAAAAATCTCCGAACTCACTCAGAAACCAGAAAAGTGCCGCTTTGAATCTTTACAACTCTTGTTCCTGAGGCACGTGATAAAGAAGTCCGGAGTACACCTTGACCCGCAGAAGACGGAATCCATCACTGCATTTCCCTCGCCGCCGACAAGAAGGCCATGCGTAGTTTTTTTCGCATCTGCGCCTAACACAGGCGTTTCGTCAAAATGTTTGCCCGCATCGCCGAGTCACTCACTAACCTAAAAAAGACCAATGTCGAGTTCAAGTGTAAAAGCCCACAAGAAAAAGCATTTCAAGAACTAAAACGGCGCCTAGAGACACCGCTAATACTTGCTCATTTCTACGAAAACACCGACACAAAAATCCACACCGATGTAAGCTGTGTAGGGCTCGGAGCCATCCTGGTGCAGAAAATTGACGGATTTGAAAGGTTCATCAGTCATGTGAGCTGGTTGCTATCTAAGGCGGAAGTCTACTGTTCCACTACAGAGAAGTAGTGTCTTGAAATCATCTGGGCTACTTCTGAATCTTGCACTTACCTCTATGGCTGACATTTCAATGTTGTGAGCGACCACCATGCCCTTTGTTGGCTAGCTAACTTGAAGGACCCTTCAGGTGGCCTCGCACTGTGGAGTCAGCGACTTGAGGGATTCAACATCACCGTCGTTTACAAGTCGGGGCGAAAGCACTCTGACGCCTACTGCCTCTATCACGCCTACGTCAACCCACCGCCGTAGGCCAACGAGGACGGCAACTGCTTCCTGGGAACCTTACGCGTCAATTATTTTGCAGAACGACAGTGCGCCAAAACTGAAATCAAGGGCCTTGTGGAATGCCTAGAGCACAACGCTGCGTTCTTCCTAAGGTATTTAAGCGAGAACTGGCACCGTTTTTCTTCCGTAACGGCATCCTCGTTGAGAAAAACTTTTCACCACATACCGCCGACTACTTTCTCGTAGTACCTTCAGTGTTATGTTCAGGAGTTTTGGACCTTCTACACGATGACTGGACGACTGGCCACCTCTGTGTTTTCCGTACACTCGCGAGAACAGAGTATTACTGGCCACGATTTGCCGGCGACGTCACTCGTTACCTCAGGACATGTCGAGACTGTCAATGACAAAAGACATTGCCGAGTAGGCCAGCCGGACTTCTCCCGCCTTTCGAGCTACCTCGCCTGCCGTTTCAGCAGATGAATATGGACTTACTGGGGCAGTTCCCGACGCCGAATTCCGGACACAAATGCATCGTCATAGCTACTCGCTACCTCAACCACTGCACCGAATAACGGGCTCTGCTCAAAAGCAATGCCACGAGGTAGCAAAGTTCTTCATTGAGAACATCGCCTTGCATCACGGAGCTTCAGAAACCGTCATAACATAGAGGTACGGCTTTTATGGCGGACCTAACTCGGGCAATCCTAAGGTAGAGCCAGACAAGTCACCGCTTGACCTCTGCCTACTATCCAGAGACCAACAGCTTCACCAAGCTTCTCAATATGGCCATCGCCGATATGCTGGCCATGTACGTCGACGTCGAACACAAGATGTGTGGTGCAATCCTGCCGTACGTGAGCTTCTCGTACAACATTGCCATTCAAAAAACGACACAGATTACACCGTACAAGTTGGTCTACGGAAGGAAACCGACAACGATGCTCGATGCCATGCTGCCAAGCGCCGCTGATGAAGAAAACCTCGACATCGCCGTCTAACTTCAGTGCACAGAAGAAGCTCGTCAACTCGCACGCTTTCGCATCAAGAATCAGAATGGACGGTGATACGAATCATCAAGAATGGACGGTGATACGCCCATGTGGACTCAGTGAATAGCTTCTACGACGGTACTTCGGACCGTACCGAGTAGTTTGACGTCTTGACCTAGTCGACTGGGATGTTGTTCCCGACGGCATTACGAGCGCTTAAAGGCAGTACGACAGTGCGCCAAAACTGATCGTCAATGTCATGCCCCTCAAGCCATTTTATGCGCGAACCTGAAGACTCAATTTTTGTGGCTGATGTGCTTTTTTGCTTCTACCTATTGTTTATCGTCTGTAATACTATGCCTTCGTTTTTGTTCAAGCATCGGGACTATGCCTTTTTCAGAGCGGGGCAATGTCATGTTATTTTCTCAAGCATTGTTATCATCCCCTTATACTACGTTCTGCCCAAACCACGCCTACAATGTTGCCAAAAATTTTGAGACTGTAGTAGATGGTTTTGTTAACATTACACCCACTTCGTGAGCTATAAAATTCATTCTGGAACCTACGTCGCAGCTAGTGACGTATGTTCTATTCGATGGCAAGTGTATGAATGCCGATGCGCTTCGCCCTTCTCAGTTGATCGACGGCCAGCGTTCCGTTCGCTGATATCAGTGCAAGCGTATTGCTTTCCTTTTCTTTCGCGTGGCTTAGCTGTGGTGGTCTAGTGGCTATAGTACTTGGCTGCTGACTCGCAGGTCGCGAGATTGAATCCCGGTGGCAGCGGCTGCATTTTCGATGGAGGCGAACATGCCGCAATCCCGTGCGCTACTATTTCGCTGCACGTTAAAAAAGCCCAGGTGGGCCGGATTTCTGGAGCACTCAACTACGGCGTCTTTCATAATCGTATGGTTGTTTTGGGACGTTAAATGGTACATACTAGTCAATATTTTGCGTGACCACAAGTTTGGCCTGAATAAACAGTTTCTTTTTCCACGTGGAGTCTGCTCCCTTCGACAATATTGACGCAAGACAGACGCAGTATTCAAACTACGCGCGCTACTTCGCGCGCCCCACAAGAGACCAGCGGCCCGATGCTGAGACAAGAAAATGCTGTGACGGTGTACGCCTCCTCAGCCCGAGATTTTGACGAGAAAGAATTCGTGCACCACTCGAGGTCTTGTCGAATATTGATTCCATTTGCGGATCGCCTGTTAGAAACGCTGTTACCTTTTCCTTTACTTTTCGGGCACAAGTTAGCCGCAATAAATAGTTATTTCAACACTATTTGGATTGTGCTCAACAGTTCTGGTGGAGAAGCCGGGTAATGATCCCAAACCTGGTTGGACTTCGAGGAAGCAGCCCGGAACCATGACCAGTCGAACCAATCGAGCTCACGCCAGTTGATCAGCACGCCAGCCGTTGTCTACGTGGTGAGCCACCGAAATTTCTCCTGCCAACATAGCCTAGAGCGTCTTCAGCTGTTTCCGGTGAGAGTACCGAAAGGTCGTCTCCAGTCGCTGCCACGCACGTCGTTGTCGATGCGCCACGGACGCGTGGCCCTTTTCATGACGATACTCGTGAAGACGCCGAGGATTGGCTGGAGGGTTTTGAGCACATGGCCAACTGCAGCGGATGGTCCGAGAAACAGAAGCTCTACCGCATTTAGTTCGCGCTGCAGGACAGTGCACGAACGTGATTTGAGAACCATGAAGGTGCCATTCTGTCGTGGGATGACTTCCGACGTCAGCTACTGGCCACATACCCGAGAACAGATCGCAAGAAAAGAGCTGAAGCTGCCTTGCCGGCAAGAAACCCGCGCAACAATGAAAACGTTGCAGTGTATGTAGAAGACATGTGGCACTTATTTCGCCGGTGTCATCAAAATAGTAGCGAAGACAAGAAACTTCGGCACCTAATGCGTGAGGTGAAGCAAGAGATTTTTGCTGGTTTGCTCCGATTTCCCCCGCGGAACATCACTGATTTTCTCACCGAGGCGACAGCAGTGGAAAAGACTCTGCAACAGCGAGCAATGCAGTACAATTGAGATGTGAACGTCGCAACTGTAGACGTGGTGTCAGCAGTCTTCGGGAATAGCATCGACGTGTTACGAGAGCTCATATAATTAGTGGTTCGAGAAGAGCTCCAGAAGCTCAACAGCGACCCCTAAACAGTCTCGTCGTTAGCGGAAGTTGTTCGGGAGGAAGTGAGACAGGCAGTCCGTGAGCAGCAGCCACAAGCACAGCCTGTTCAAACTTTAGTTCTGATGCAGCCCGCCATCTCGTACGCCGAGGCGCAGAGAGGTGCCCCTATACCTCCTTTCATCGCCCCTGGACCTTATTTAACCTCAGCAACCACCCATCTGCAGAAACCTTGATTTACGCCATCCCCAGCCGAGACGAGGATCCGAAAAGCTGATATAAGGCGAAGTCCTGATCGAATTCCGCTTTGTTATCATTGCGGCGATGCTGGTCATCTTCACCGGATATGTGAATATTGCCGAGCTGGACTTTGGAATTTTTCCATGAACGCTGCTGGTCTAAGGATGGGAGAACGACCTCTTGAAATCGAGGAGTACTTGTCAACGCGTCAAGGCAATCACTCCTCGCAGCAGCATCAGCCTCAGTTGAGAGTGCCACTGATGTATCAGCCACTAAGTCAGCGCCCATCTTCAAACTCTTCAAGGCGACTTCCTCAAAGCGCGCTTCGAGAAAACTAGCATTGGTGACCTGTGGAGGTAAGGCCGCTGCCGACGCAAGAAGACAACCTCCCGTGCCAATTTCAAAATGTAATGATGGACACGAGACTACGTGCGGAAACGGTAACGTCGCCTCTGATTTGTCTGTACTTATAGATGGCTACGGCACGAATGCTTTGGTAGACACAGGCACAGACTATTCCGTCACAAGCAGGGGACTTGCCAGAACGCTGGAAAACATGCTGACTCCTCGGATAAGAGCGCAATTTCAAACCACCGGGGGACATCTTATCGATGCGACAGGCATATGTACCGTTAGAGTCAGAATAAGCGGCTTCACCTACGTCACCAGTTTCATTTCCTTATCGGAGTGTTTAAGAAATGTAATAATTGGAATGGACGTTTGGCAGGCCAGTGGCGCAGTGATAAACTTGCTGGAAACGTGCGTCTTGTTCTCGACAAAACACGCAGTCGCGACATTCGACAGTGAAAAACGATGCGATGCGCTCCACGTTGCAGCGCACGATGTAACAGTACCTCCGCAATCCATTATTGTTGTCACCGTAAAAAGCAATGTATACAACTTCGATGAAGGAATGGCAGAAAGCGATACTGGACTACTACTTGAGAAACAGATCTATGTAGCAAGAGGTATTTTACGGCTGCGTGATGGATGTACGAATGTCTTCCTGACAAACTCTTGAAATGAGGTGCGAAATCTTGCGAAGGGAACTGTTGTTGATCATTTGCACGAATACGTTCCAATTATGGATTTTGATTCTCCCAAGACTGCGCCACTACACCCTGATGGCATAGATTGCATACTCGCGTCTATCCACATTGAAGCAGCCCTATAACTGAACCAGAAACAGAAAATTGAGAGCCTTATACGGGAGTACGCCTCATGTTTTTCCACGTCATCGAAAGCACGAAGAACATCCATCCCCAAACACCACGTCATAATCGATCAATCTGTTAGACGTAGTTACCAGCACTTGTACCGAGTGTCACCAATTAATACAGAAGTCATCAAAGGCCAAGTTGAAGATATGCTAAGAGACGACGTAACTCAACCATCGACCAGTCCTTGGGCCTCACCTGTAAAGCTGGTAAAGAAAAGGTTTCAGACTTTGCGCTTCTTTGCTGACTACCGAAAATTGAACGTCGTCAAAAAGCGGGATGTATATCCACTTCCAAGGATCGATGACACTCTTGACAGACTACGAGACGCAAAATTTTTTTCTCTCTAGACCTCAAGAGCGGGCACGAGCAGATAGAGGTGTAGGAACGAGATCACAAGAAAACTGCTTTCGTCACCCCAGAAGAATTATACGAGCTCAAGGTACTCTCATTTGGAGTATAATTCGCACCCACCACATTGAGGCGGATAATGGACACTGTGCTCTATGGGTTGAAATTGCAGTCCTGCCTTGTTTATCGGGATGACTTGATGATATTTTCGGCATTTTGATTAGCATGTGTAATGACTACGGACTGTGCTCGAAGCAATTAGCTCAGCAGGGCTGATGATGAAACTCCAAAAGTGCCACTTTGGTTGTCATGAACTGCTTTTTCTTGGCCATGTGATTAGCTCTCAAGGTATTCGAGCTGACCACGAATAGACAGCACCTTTGAAAATTTTCCTAGCCTGACAGATAAAAGTGCTGTGAGACGATTCTTAGGATTTTGAACCTACTACAAAAGATTCATGAAAGATTTTTCAAATATTGCGGAGCCACTGACCCGAGTGACGAAAGAAGGCACACCTTTCACCTGGACAAGCGAGCACAAAGACGCGTTCAATGAGCTACGACAGCGACTCCTAAACCTCCCCGTTCTTGCACATTTCCACGAAGAAGCCGAAACAGAGATTCACACGGACGGAAACAATTCGAGACTAGGCGCCGTCCGCGTGCAGCTGCAAAATGGAGAGGAACGAGTGGTTGCATATGCTAGTCACACTCTTTCAAGAGACGCAATGAATTATTCTTCGACGGAAGTGGAATGCCTGGCGGTAATATGGGCCATAAAAATTCCGACCGTGCTTATAAGGCAGACCATTTCGAACAGTGAGCGATGCTGGCTCGCAGGCCTAAAGGACCCTTCTGGACGACTTGCTAGATGGAGCCTCAGGTCGCAAGAATACGACATAACAGTCGTATACAAGTCGGGTCGCAGGCACAACGATGCTGATTGCCTGTCACGCGCACCAGTGGTATCTGCACCTGTGGAAGATGGAGACGACTTTCCGTTTCTAGGAGCCGTCAGCACCGCAGACATGACTGAATATTAACGATCTGATGAGGAATTGCTTCAAGTGATGAAGCATCTGGTAGGGCAATCCGTGCGTGTTCCTCGAGTTTTCGTGCGGGGATTGTCGTCGTACCTGATGAGAAACAATGTTTTATACAGGAGGAACTTCGAGCACAACAGTGAGGAAATCCTACTCGTCGTATTTTCAGCCTTGTGGTCTGAAATCCATGAAGCCTGCCACGATGACCCAGTAGCAGGACACCTCAGATTGAGAAGAACAGTGGCTCACATCTACACCAAGTACTGCTGGCTAAAGCTACTGGATGCTGTAGAGCATTATGCGAGGACAAGAAAAGAATGCCAGAGATTCAAAACGCCTCCATTGAAACCTGAAGGACTTCCCAACCAGTGTAACCCCCTAAATCATCATTTGAAGAAGTAGGAATGGATCTAATTAGTCCGTTTTATACATCATCAATGGGCAACCGATGGATAGTTGTGGCGACAGACTACTTAACGCGGTATGCCGAGACAGCTTCTTTCATCAGGTGCACGGCTGTAGAAGTCAGTGTATTTTTGGTCACTAACGTTGTACTACAGTATGGGGCCCCAAAGTTGGTTATTATGGATCGATAAACTGCATTCACAGCCAATCTGACGCAGTCCATTATAAAACTAACTCACACATGTCATAGGAAAACTACGGCTTACCACCCCCAAACGAATGGGCTAAGCGAATGGGCTCAACAGAACTCTAAGCGATATGTTGTCCATTTACGTTGACTTTCAGCACGGTACGTGGGACAAGATACTGCTGTACACCTCTTTCACTTGTAATACTGCTGTGCAGGAGACGACTAAAGTGATGTCATTCCTGGTAGTCTTTGGTCGAATAGTTACCACACCGCTAGATGCAATGCCACCTGTAAGCGATAATACAGAGCACAAGCCTGACAACAGTAAGTTCATTCAGGGAGCCAAAGAGGCACAGCAGTTGGCGCGACTTCATATAAAACAGCAACAACGCATTGATGCAAACCATCACAACCTTCGGTGGAGAGGATTCGAATACGCACCAGGCGACAGAGTTTGAATTTGGACTCCCGTGCGGACGCCTGGCTTCTCTGAAAAGCTTCTACGCCGCCATTTCAGCCATTATCGACTTCTTTGTTGCGTCAGCTCCTTGAACTTTGAGGTTTCACAGGAAGGACAAGTAAACTCAATAAATTGTCGAAGGAGCACATAAATCTCATCTGCCATAGTATGGCTTCATCTGGTCAGAATGAAGCCATACTATGGCAGGCCATGAACATCGAACTGTACACCCGATCATAAGGAATACCTATTTCTCCAATAGAGACCACACATTCAGACCATGTCAGCAACACTGCTTCTACGCATTGGGACGATGTGTTCTTGGAGGAGAGATAATGACGCGAGACAGACACAGTATTCAAACTACTGCACGCTGCACACTACACGCGCTAGTTTGTGCGCCTTCCAAAAGACCAGCGGCCCGATGGTGAGACAAGAAAAGGTCGTGATGGCACGGGTCTCTGCACGGAATTTTGACGAGAAAGAAGCAGTGCACCGCTCGAGGTCTTTGGAGATTGATTGCTTTTTCGCATTGCCTGTAAGAAACGAATCTGTCACGAAAGAAATATTAGCAATTGTTCAGCGGTTGTGCTTTTCCACCCTTATTCTTTAATCTTACAACTTCGAATCAAGTCACAAAGTTCATGAGGGTTGGTTATTTTCCTTCAAACACTTGAAACACAGCAATAAAATAGCCACAAATGCGATTTGATGCCGAAACCATTAAGAGTAGGCAAATCAGTATACTAACCATAGGTCCTATGTCACTGAATTATCACAGCACCAGAGTCTTCTCTAGTTAACTTTAAGTAACTCTATGCTCAGAGCACAGTATTTTTCAGGCCTTCCCAAATTACTTACAAATTGTTTAGGGGTGTGTAATTGCGAGTTATATTTTAAAGAGTTGTTGTTCGTTTCAATATTTATAGTGGCGCGTGATGAAGGCAGAATACGACGCTTAAATGCAGTGCAATCAGTTTGTCTTTGATAACATGGGTCGAAATAATTCTGGCGCTGCAAAACAGGAATCGGCAATCTTTAATGAGATTGTATCTATCCAGGTGTAGAATGATTAGACGGTGGCCTTTCAAGTGCGATGAGGAGCGGTGTATCAGGAGCTCAAAGGCTTGTTATTGCACAATTTAGGTACTGTAACTAATACGTGGTTGCTGCGTGTTAGTTTCACAACAATAACTTGCACTAACAGGGTAAAAACTAATCAATGCACATAAATTCACTATATTTCAATTCATAACCTCTAATTCCTGGTGTCCTACATATAGGACGAAAAGCCATTTTTTTGTTTATGTATACTGATGGCAGGCTCAGAAAAAGTATCTTTGTTCTACTGAGGGTGAGGTGTAGACGGTGCTTGATATTGTTACGGGGAGAAGGCGTCTGAAAAATACCTTTACTTTTGATAAACGGGCAGGCATACAATATGGTACCCAGTCAGCAAGAGCTCGCCCTAAACATCGTCCTCTTTTCTACAATGTTCGTTTGTGGCGCCCCGTAGCATCACCCCCGGCGGCGAAGGCACCGTCTCGGTGCTCGGTTGGTCCGAGTAATATCGCTTCAGCCTCGTGACGTGAACAACGTCAGAACACGATCGCGCGCTGGTGGCGTTAAGAGGTTCAATTTCATATGTCATGTCGGTGACTTGGCGCACCACACGGTACGGACACCAGTACGGTGAAGTCAGCTTTTCGCACAGGCAAACTTGCCGCGACGGTGTCCAGCAGTGACACGGGCGGCACACATCCCAGTGAGTGCCGGTGTTGCACCATCAGCTACTCGAACAACAGTGATCGGAGCAGGAGTGAGCACTTTTTTAGTCGAGCACAAAGGCGTGAGTTCATGACTGATATGTGAGCGCCGGTGTCAATCAGTACTACCACAGAAGTGCCGTCAACATTTACATTAATCAAGTTGTTGTGTCCGGGTATCGTGTGTAGAGGAATTTCGGGCCGGGTCGTCGAAGCAGGCTCACCTTTAGTAGCTGCGCCCGTCAGTTATCCGAGGACTGGTGGTAGGAGGGTGAGGGGGAGCGACGTCGGTTAGTTGAGCGAGACATTCATCCAGAGGGCGACGGAGAGCGGCTTGGTTGGGCGGGCCTGGATGGCGAAGCATCATCTTGCACCGTGTAGATCGGCATCCGAGAGCCAGCATGTGGGCGTCGGGTGTTGGCATAATGCGACTATGGCTGCCAACCCCAGGAAGTGCGGCAATGACGTGTAATATGGCCGACTCGTCCACAGTTAAAGCAGATCGGCCTGTCATTGGAAGTTCGCTATTCTGCCGGGTTCCGGTAATGTGGGCGGTTGTTCGGTCCGCGGGACATACTAGGTGTACTGGGCAGTCGATAGCCAGGTCGGTTAACGGGACATAGCGTCTGAAGTTCGGTGTTTGCCAGTGCCTGGCGTACGACACTCTTGATCAAAGAAATCATGGCACGAGAGTCGTCGGGGGCCTGGACTTGGTCAGACAGGGGAGACGCTGCCTCGATTTCGTGGCGAACGATGCGCACGATATTGTCGGAAGCAGCAGGGGCTGGTGGAAAACGAGCGTCCTCGCAGGTAGATGTTGCAGCCGTGTTGGGAAGACGCGAAAAGTGTGGAGTGATACGGCGACTTTTCGCGTCTTCGTAGCGTCGACATTCATTGATAACCTCGTCTACGGTCCATGAGTTTCGAAATACGAGGAGATTGAAGGCGTCATCGGCGATTCCTTTGAGGTTGTGTACGACCTTTTCAGATTCCGGCATCTTGTCATCAACCTTCCGGCAGAAGGCGAGCACATGTTGTATAAACGTAACGTACGACTCGGTACAGGACTGGATTTGGCACGCTAGTTCTTTCTGCGCAGTACGACGACGCCCGATGGGCTTGCCGAAGAGATCAATGAGTTTCTGCTTACAGGTGTCCCAACTCGTGATATCTTCCTCGTGGTTGGAAAACCACACTTTAGCTGTACAATCAAGGTAGAAAATAATATTGGCCAACATGAGCGTCGGATCCCAGTTGTAAAGAGTGCTCACTGTTTCGTACAACTGAAGCCATTCTTCCACGTCAGTACTGTCACTGCCCGAAAAGGTGCCTGGGTCACGCGGTTGAGTCAGGACGACGGTGCGGTTGGTAGCAGCTGGATGCGGTGCTGTTGGTTGCTGCGTAGTTGGACGAAGCATGGTTGGGGTAGTCTCCGAAGAATCCTCGTGCTCGTCTTGATCAGGCATCGCACAGGCAGCCAAGGAACGTCCACTGCGTAGAATCGTCGTGGTGTTGACTGTTGGAAGACCCACACTCTCCACCGAAATGTTACGGGGAGAAGTCGTCTGAAAAATACCTTTACTTTTGGTAAACAGGCAGGCATACAATATGGAGCCCAGTCAGCACAAACTCGCCCTAAACACCGTTCTCTTTTTTACAATGTTCGTTTGTGGCGTCCCGTAGCATTATCTTTTAAATATTGTTTTAACGACAAAGCGCGCCATTATCGTCATTAGGTTTAGGGAAGAGTTCGCAATAAAGAATAGGTGAACGGGTGGGCTTTGGCATGGGCACGGCGGCTTTTCTTTTCTCAACATTTTGTTACCCTGAAATTCGGGAAGAAGGGCATTTGGAGGTGAGTAGGAGTGGCCTTCACAACTTTCGATTGCAGTCGCAGCCTCGAGGACATTTGTGAAACCGCCATTTGTTGAAGCTGATGTGCGAAGCCAAGCTGTTCCAGAAAACCAGATCAAGAAGCATGACACCTCGACTTTGCTTGAGACTTCGGGCTGCGAAGCCTTTGTGACGGACACCACGTTGACTGCGACTTCACCTAATGACGTGACCGGTCATTGATCTCTCACGCTTCCGACACTGGACTGGAATGTGGAAGCCCTGTTCGCAAGGCGGAACGAAGTGCGCAAGGTCGCCACAGAAGCCATTGCCAACATTGAACGTCTAATACACGTAGAGCGTCCGTCAGTAAGTGAGTTACAATATATTCATCGAATTTTGATTGAGCATTACAAGTGTTTTAAAAAAATTGACAAGAAAATAGAAGAGGCAGTTCATATTGATCACTTGGAAACTGAGACGGGTGAAGCAGAGCGTCATGAACACTAGATCATTCTAGCCAAGGTCAGAGTGCAGTATAAGATCGCTGACGTATTAAATGCTCGGCAAGCTCACTTGGAAGCCAGGGGGCAAATAATTTGTACAGATGTACAAGCTGACGTGCGCTCTTCGTCTGTGGCGCCACCATCTTGCCTCTGCTTCTTCAGCAGCAATCTTTTTCTACGGAAGCTAGAAGACTCAAACTTACAACGAATCGCTGAACGCGCTGGAAGCTGAAAAGTCACCAATTCCACCACTGTAACAAGAATTCAAACACGCACAAAACCGCTATTTTCAAATAACTGGCTCACGCTGTTACAACTGCCGTCAGCGTACACTATGAATGAAGCAAAGGGCACGACAGTTACAACAACTCAAGTGCTTATGGTGGAGGCACAAAGTTCTACTAATGAAAAGCGGGAAGCCATTGAAGTTCTAAATGGGCATTCAAGGGATATCAAGAATGGGTTCAGGCCAAGGCCAGCAGATTCACTTGTTGAACAGTCCTCGCAGCCACGCGCAAAAATGTCTGACAGAAGCGAATCAAGATGCAATCAAGCAAAAAGAAGTAAAAGAAAAAGTTCGAGGGCAGTGGAGCCTGCTGCCTGTATTAGTCTTACGAGTAAGCTACAATCATCAAGGGGTAGAAGAATGCAAACCCTACAAGCTACCTCACTACCTAATATTTATATTAGGATAGGGCCAAACCAGTGAATGAAGCCATCAAGTCCGGGATGGAAGAAGGATGATGCTTCTAAGGTGAACACAGCCAAGGCAAGGAATTCAAGCTAAGTCCTGCGGAACAGCTACCCCAAAAACTTGCAGAAGAGTCTGCATAATGGACCTTCCTGCCCAAGCTAACCGATCATAGAAAGCAGTTTACCAAAAGTGACGCGTCCACTGGCAAGAGCGTGTTACGAGCGCCGTAAACATCGCTGCAAGATCAAGCGCAGAAGATTCAGATGACACTCTACTAAAACTGCCGTGGAACTCTTATCATCACTGATGAACAATTTGTACTCTGACCTCATGTGAGCGTTGAGTTTTCTTTGTCATCAGGCGCCATTGTGGGGGCGCGGAGGATCAAAATGTTGAGGAAAGGGCGAGCCGCTGTGCCCGTGGCGAAGCCCACCCGTTGACCTTTTCTTTATAGCGGATGCACTGCTCTCATCCCCGATGATGATAATATCGCTCCTCGTCCTCTACACAATTGGCAATAATATTATTTACTCCGCTTGTGTTAGGACTAGGGCAACCTCTATGGCAATGTTTACATAAAGGATGGTCTAATATTAAACAAGGTCACTTTTTTCGGAACACGGAGGGTGCGTCTTGTTACTGCGGCCCTTGGGCTTCGGCCTGCGCCCCTGGAAGCCTCCGCTCGAATGCGTCCACTACATGGCGAGAGAAGTAGAATCTCTGGTTCCTGCCTTTTGTCAATGGGTAACAACCATGCCCCCATTCCCATTGGTACGGTAACCACTCTTCCTGGTATAACCCCCACTGTCACCAGTCTCTCTGTTCCTGCCTTCACTTCAGCCAGTTTCGTCATTGGTGCAAATTACATGTCTCTAGATACAGAAAAAGTGGCCACCATTCAGCGTATGCAAGCCCCTGAGGACATGAATGGCGTGCAGTGGTTCTTGGGTGCTCAACCAGGTGGGTCGCTTCCTTTCAAGTCTCTCTCAGGCAATCCAACTATGCCAATTTGAAGTGTCCCGAACAAGACTGCTACCTGGACGTGGGGACCAGTGCAAGCCTCAGCTTGTGAGAAGCTCAAGTCCACGGTGTCCACAGACATCTGCCTCACGAAGTACAACCCTGCACTCCTGACAACGGTCTCCACAGAAGCCAGTTCTTCGGTCTGGGTGCAGTGCTTATTCGAGACCAGAGTTCAAACGATTTCCGACCAAATGCTTACGCCTATCGCGCTCTGAATTTGAGTGAACTAAGGTGAAGCCAGAGTGAAGAAAAGTCACAGGCTCCTACATGGGCCATTAACAGATTCGACGAGTTTCCTCTGGGTCTTCGTTTCACCCTCGAAGCCGACCACGAGCCTTAGGTCAAGCTCCTTGACAACGCAGACTTCGACCTTATGTAACTCAGGATGCAGCGTTTTCGTATTCGCCTCCTCAGTTACCAGCTCTACGTGAAGTACGTGCTTGGGAAACAGTTGGCTGCAGTGAATTCACTTTCGCAAGACCCGCTTCCCAATTCCAGTAGACTGCGGTCAAGGACAAGGTCAATCTGTATGTCCAAGAAGCGCTCTACGCTATCTTTTTCACGTTTGTGGTCGTACTCAGCAACTTCCAAACTCATCAGGCTGCAGGATGCGACTGCGCTAGGCTTATGATTTACAGCGAGCAAAAATGGCTTTGGAAGTAGACTCTGCCTATAAACTGTAGTATCGTGCGGCGGACACGCTGCATGGAGAACACAGAGCACGACGCGGAAGCACCGGCTAACCAGAAGTATGGCGCAGCCGGTAGCCAAGCAGGAACTTTTTATTATGTACAATGCCGCGCATATATACACAACGTTGCGCACCCTGAGGGTGAAAACACTTAACGTAAAACTGATTCTCACAACCATGAAAACTAAATGGAAACACCACATCACTCCCCCCCCCCCTAGAAAGAATAGGACATGTGGCTCCTAAATACTTATACACTGGATAATGAAACCTGAGTAACTTTTCTAACCTTACACAATTTTAGAAGAATCTAATGACACATAGAACTTTTGTATTTAAAACCTTAACATCTCCCTTCCTTTTGTCGTAAAATAATCAACTGAAGAACAAGGAAGCGGCATGAGAAGGAGAAAAAAACATGACTAAGTACGCAGCACTTATACAGACATCTATACAGACATGAACAACACTCACCGCATAACAGCAAAATACCTATACAGACATCAACAACACTCACCGCATGACAGTGTATTCCTCACACCTTTATACAATGAATAAATGCACAGCATACAAACAAAAATGCACACGTATAGTACAGGTATAGTACAGGACACAAAGTCCTTCAACCTGGGTGGTTTCTTACGCGAACGCTTAGAACGCCGAAGCTCACTGCACTCTGAAGTGCTTGCTTGCGGAGAAGCAAGTTCGGTATGTGAGGTTCAGCCTACGGGCTCGCTTGCGTGCTGCTCAGGCACAGCTGAGAGCATTGAGGAGTCCGACGACTTACTTAAGCGTCCCTCAGCTGTAGCTGGGGATGAAGAACCCTGACGCGAAACAACGGAATATAAATGTTCGGAAGCATGTCTATTAGTGTTGAGACAGATACTGGAATGAAGACTGGGCTAGTCAGGCAAGTATTTATACGGAGCCTGAAAAGAGCGTGCTCGGTGTACGGCAAAACTTCATGGTGGCTGGGCACCACAGCCGGATATGAAACTGGTGCCTGAATACCATTTCCTCTAGGGAAAGATTGTGATGCTGTAGGAATAAGGATAAATACCAACCATGGAATTAAGGCAGAGTACTGCGACTGGTTCTGCAAAGGTATTCAAGAGTGCAAGCGTGAAAGTGGTTCCCGTTCGGAATGCACGATTACAAGTTCAGAAGCATTCCAAACCGATCTATCACTGAGCCTAGATGCCTGGGATACCACTGCAAACATACAGTAAACAGACTTCTATACTTCTGTTTTTTTCCTGGAACACCTACTTTAACTCTTTGGCCAACCTGAATGAGTGGAGGTTTGGCTCCTCGCTTCTGATCCACATAATTCTTCATGTACTCCTGGCTATTAAAAACTCGCGTCCTTATAGCGTTGTCCGAAAATGACGGCAAAGTAGAAGGCAAATGCCGATCAGTTGTGTCAACCGCTGTGCGAGGCTGACGCTTGTGAAGCAACATAGAGGGAGACAATCCCGTAGTTTCCTGAGCATAAAATAGTAAGTACCGGAGTATTCCGTAAATGCCTTCTTTAGAGCACGTTCCTCTAGTTGGGCTAGCTGAATGTACTCTTTGAGGACCCTGTTGAACTGCTCAATCTGCCCATTGGCTTGAGGATAGTAGGTGGAAGATCGGAGGTGTTGCATATCTCGTTCGGAAAGAAAAGTTTCAAACTGACGAAGCTTGAACTGGAGACCATTGTCTGTTAGTAAGCATGCTGGAAACCCTTCACGGCAAAAGACTGAAGCCAATAAGGTGATGACTGCATCAGACGTAACGTCTCAGCCGATACCAACCTGAGGCTAGTTGGAAAATAGTAAATCAAAGTGACTGCATAGCGACAATATGAGAGAACATTTGAAAGAGGACCAATAATGTCCTCCCCAAACTCCTCCCATGATTTCACAGGGAAAGGAACTGGTTGTAGGGGTGCAAAGACGTGTTTTGCCGAATAGACGGCCGCCTGACAAATGCAACAGTTCCAAACTGCACTTTCAACTTGTTTGTCAAGGCGCGACCACCAATACCTGTCACAAAGCAGCTGGTTTGTACAAATTATTCCTGGATGATTCTGATGGGCTAACTGAATCTATTGCCCCCTGCAAGTTTCTTGGACTGTAACACGTTCCCCGGAAAAATGAGCTCATCGACATAAGACAGTTCGTCTTTCACTACAAAGTATGGTGCAAGTACTGATGTGAAATGCTTCGTCGGAGGTCAACCCTGCTGCAACGCACTGAATAAGCTGCATAAAGGTACCATGATTAGCAGCGGCTGCCTGTAACTCGAGTTTGTTAAGCATGCAGCAACTAAAGAAATTAACTCTTCTTCTGGCGTCGTGCTGGCGGAAGCTGAGCTGGCAGCCGAGGTAGTGCGTCCGCTACGACTTTGTCGACACCTTTTCAATATTGTACAGAAAAGTTATAACAGCTGGGTGCACCATCGAGAAATTCGCAAGGGGCATCGCCCCACCACGCCAGCTGACGGGAAAGTAGTTAAAGCCTAGTGGTCAGTCCGTAATGTAAAATTGCGACACCAAAGATACACACGTCATTTTGCGACCACAAACTAGCAAGAGCTCCGCGCTCCTCTCCTGAATACAGACGTTCTGCAGGGGACAAGGTTCTAGATGAAAAAGCAACAGTTGGCAGCTGATCTCTCTATTTTCAAAGCACTGCTCCGATGCCGACATTAGACGAATCGGTCGTAACCACCACCGAAAGATTGTTATTAACAAATAGTTCTTTACCTGGTTGAAACTGGCAATGACCTCAGCCGACCAGTTAAAACTCTGATCTTGCCAGAGCATGCGGCGCAGAGGCTCAACAACATCAGCCTAATGCGATATAAACTTTTCATAATATCTAGGTAACCCCAAGAAGGGTTAGAGTGCTTCATCATCAGTAAGAACAGGGGCATCAAGAATGGCAGTGACTTTAGCCTCAACTGGTGATAACCCGCGAGCACTAAAGTTATGGCCTAAGAATGCAATTTCATAGAAGCAAATACACACTTGTCATTAAGCTTCATGCCACAGGATTTTATTTCAGACAGGACACCATTCAAGTGCACATCGTGCTCTTCTTGATTACGCCTCAAAAGAAAAATGTCGTCTAAGTAACGGACAACACTTGAGCACCCCTTCAGTATATCACCCATCAATTTTCGGAAAATACCTCGTGCAGATGCCAGCCCGAAGCACATCCTGCAAAATCTATGCAGCCCTTGATGCGGTACAAAAGTAGTAAAGCCACGGCTCTCCTTTGCTAACTCAATTCGGAGGTATGCGGATGCAAGATCAAGTTAAGGTAAAAACTTTAGCACATGTTAACTGTTGTAATTGTGCCTCGATGTGAGGTTAGGGGAACCCGTCCACCACAACGGCCTTGTTCCGCTCACGGAGATTGACGCAGAGTCAGATGGAATAGTTCTTCTTGCAGATGACGACCAAAGGAGACCTCCACTCCGAAGCATCCACCCTCTCGATGATGCCAGTCGACAGTAGTCGTTCCAGCTCGTCGGCAACTTGTTGCCTGAGCAAGAAAAGAAGACCACGCAGTCTGGCCGCCACTGGCGGCACACCACGTCGAGGCGCGACATGGTGAACGTAATTCTCGATGGCGCCTCTGTCCGACAAAAACAGGTGGCGATACTTCGGTGCCACATTCGTCAGAATGGCCAACGAGTCGACGGGAGAAGAAGTGAGTGTCTCACCTGTTATGATTATATTCAGATCTCGGATGGCATCTAATTCCAGGAGTGAGGTGCCTTTGTCTGTGACATAAAAGGGAATCGTGGCGCAGTTACCGTCGTACAAGACTGTTGCCTTGAAATAGCCATGATAATTTATGGCTTGCTCTGCGTAATTTCGAAGAACGAGGTGCGAAGGTAGCCACTTGATATGCGAAAAGTTCCTTTTATAATCTTCGATGTTCAGTAATGACACAGCTGCCCCAGTGTCGAAGAGCATGTTAAAGGTGAATCCATTGATCCATGCGGGAAGATGAAGTTCAAGAGTGGTGAGCGTTTCGTCCACTTGCAGGACAGTAACTGTATTGGTCACCGTCAATGTGCCTTGATAACTGGTCGACTCCGTAGTAGTGTGGCGGACCCGCGCGAAGTTTCCACTACGTCTGCACCACAAGCACGTCCGGCTCCTGGCAGGGCAAGCGGCGGAGTTGGTCCGATGCCGCGTCGAGCCACAGTGGTAGCAGGCACCCCCGCGAGCTAGCGACGATGCTGCAGAGGAGATGCCCTCAGCAGCAGAGGGTGAGTAGGTGCACGAAGACGAAATCCCGCCGACGCCATCTTGCAAGGAAGCTTGAGAAGAACGGCCACCCTTTGGCCTACCATCTTGAACAGCTCAGTGTGCTGAGCCAGCATCTTGAATCAGACGCCACGACACTGCGCCGACTTGTGGTCCCGACAACTGTGGCAACGCCGGTCGACGCGCTCCTCCTCTCTCACTAGATCGAGCGCCTTTTTTAGGATGAAGTCACTGAGAGATCCACCGACCTTCCACGGATCATCATGTGAAAAAGCGGAGACTTGGCTGTAGACATATGACCAAGGGGTCGCCTTAAACCAGCGAGACAGAGAAGAAAAGCTGCGCTGCATCTATGTGTACCGGGAAGACACAGAGAGGACCTGGTTCGAGAACCACGAGTCGTCGCTTCAAACCTGGGACATGTTCCACAGCGCATTCCTGTAAACGTTCTTGAGTTCCACCCGAAAAGAAAGAGCCGCCGCTCTGCTGAACAGACGGGCGCAGATTCCGAACGAAAGCATCACAAATTTCGCAGCAGAGATTATTCATCTGTTCCGACTCACCGACCCTGACATGACCGAGTATAGGTTCATTTGCTCATGCGAGGGGTACAGCAAGGCCTCTTCGCTGGGCTGGTGCTGAACCCAACCAAATCAGTTCAAGAGCTTGTTTTGAAGGCGACGACAATCGAGACGACACTGGAAATGCGTAACCGGCAAAACAATCGCCGACTGGTGCAAGACAGCACAGCTGTTAACGCACTATGCTCCCACTAGGTACGTGAAACAATTCGACAGACCGCGCGGGAGGAGCTACGGAAGCTGCTGCCTTCATTGGATCCCCAAGTGGACTTTATTGCCGACATAGTCTATGAAGAAATTCAGCAATCGCTTGCAGTTCCCGACGAACTGCAGCCTCAGCCACAAGCAACAAGCTACGCCTCTACAGCCCGACGCTGCGTCCCCCCTCCACGCCGACACCAAGACGTCACTCCGCCAAACTTCCGGCGCCAGACGGCGCCGTCGCCACAACCAGCGACGCTCTACTGTTGTTCTACCGGTAGGTGTGGTAGAGCTCTACCGTTTCTCTACCACAACTACCGACGCTCGACTGTTGCGCACACACCAAGAAAAACGAACCTTAGGCGTGCACCCGACAACCGCTCGCTGCGTTAACACTACAGGGAGGCCGGCCACACCTACCACACCTGCAAGTACCGACATATTGGGCTCCGAGAATTTGTCAACAACGCGCCGCGTCAGCAACTGAGTGAAAGACCTCGTGACATCACCGATTACATCACCAGAACATGGTAGAAAGAACGATGACCATACCGTTTCCCGTCGCCTGGCCGCACCGCCGCTATAACATGCTGCACCACTGGCCGTACACCGGCCTAATTCGTGGCTGGTCACCTAGACCACATCCTTCGGAAAACTAAGAGCAGCCAGTGGAGGGGTAGTTTCTGTACGACGACCTGACATTGGACATTGGAACCTGACATTGGAACCTCACCTGCCGAAGACGGCCTAGTGACGCAACACCGAAGCATCGGAACAAGCAGACGTAGTCCAGAATCGAAGCCACGGCCTAACCACAATGCGTGACGACCAACTAGCGACCTCGACGTTCTTATTGACGATCACAATGAGACAGCTCTCGTCGACACTGCAGCCGACTATTTCGTCATCAGCGGAGCGTTCGCCATGAAGTTGAAGAAAGTGAAGACCGGATCAAAAGGCCCTCAGATCCGGAAAGCTAGATGTCCCCTAGTAATGCCGGCAGTAATCTTCGCAGCGAGAGTCTTCACTAACAACCGTATTTCACTAACAACCGTATCCATTCACGTAATGTAATACCAAGTATGGTATATGTGAAGCTAGCGAAACGGCCGTGAGCCCATCATGAGTGTGGCATGTAGTCATGCTGTTACACATGTCATTATTTCAAAGTTAGGGTCTGGTGCCTGTGTTCGCCGTGCGATCATGCCATACCATACCAGTTTTGCAAAATGTCATGTAAACAAAACCACCGCAAGAGCTGCAGGACCATGAAATGTAAATCAAGCAAGCAAGTATGATATACAAGTCAAGATTTTCATGTTATGACTAGTCAAATATGTTTTTCATACAGTCTTGGTATACAATACCAAGTTTGGTATCAATAGCACTATCGAAACGGCCAGGAGAGCTAAAAGTCGCGAGTGGCTAGATAGATATATAGACAGATAGATAGATAGATAGATAGATAGATAGATAGGTAGATAGATAAATAGATAGATAGAAAAATAGATAGATAGATAGATAGATAGATAGATAGAAAAATAGATAGATAGATAGATAGATAGATAGATGGATAGATAGATAGATAGATAGATAGATAGATAGATAGATTAGTAGAAGAAACATCGGTCAGTCCGTCCATTCGTTCGTGCTTCCATCCGTCCATGCGTCAGTCTGTGCTTCCGTCTGTCCGTTCGTGCGTCCGGCCATCCATGCGTTCGTCTATCCGTGCATCCATCCCTGCATCCGTTCGTCCGACCGTCCGTCTGACTATCCATCCGTCCGAGGGTCCATCCGCCTGTGCGGCCTTCCGTGCGTCTATTTGTGCGTCCGCCCCAGTGTTTGTCCGTGCGTCCATCCAAGCGCGCGTATAATTTTGCGCGGCCTTCCGTCCGTGCGTGAGACAGACAGACAGACGACAGATGCACGCGGCCAGAGAATGATTCATGGTTTGCCGATAGAACCCTCCGAAGCTTTGCCCTACTCATCATCATTCACTCCATGGACATGCTTTGAGGTGGTTACTACATACACATATATATACAGGTGACGACCAACCCCTCACCTTAAGGAGCTTCACCCATTAAAATGTCATTGTTTCAGCAATAATTGAGCCCTCAAATTCAGCGTGACACTGAAGTATTTCACCATAGAGCCACAACAGGTCTCGGAACTAGCTTTCTTGTAGACACCAATGCTTGTGGTACGCCAACTGTGCTTGCAGTGCTGGCTTCCCATTTTTATAAACATTACATATGTACTCCTACGACAAAGCCGTCCCGTCAGATTAACATTAGTTGTGGTGAGGTGTCATCCGCTTAAGTTCATTTATGTAGCAGTGTCTAGGGCTGTGATAACAGCTTAATGTTTTTTATGTAGCAGGGTCCACCGCCTAATATCAGTTTACCGCTTCTGGTGTTGCAAATATCTATGTTGATTTATTCATTGTTACTTATTTCAAAAGAACTGGTAATTTCAAGCGTATGCACCCTTTTAACGCATGTTTATTTGTACATATCTTTTGTGCAACTTCATAAGTTTCAATCAATAAAAAATTACAACATACCTTGCATGGAAGTGCTTCACATACCATTCACTCGCAATGACTAAGGGTATGCTAAATTTTTTCTTAAGCTATTTTCTTGCGGCTACTCAGTGTGCGAAATGTTAAGGCGCAATGTAAGGTGAACAAAACAAGAGGAGACAAAAAAATCTTCCTTGAGACTGCCTTTATTTCCCGAAGGGCTTTTCTTTATACATCGTACCTAGTGTCCACTCCTACCTTACAGAAAAATGCACCCTGTCTTTTTTCCGACAGAAAATTGTAAGCTGCAAGGATGAATGCAAAGGTCGGGACCATAAAATAAAAATAAGCCGCCTTGGAAGGCAGTGTCTTGTGAGTATTAAACACTATATATATTTATATATATATATATATATATATATATATATATATATATATATATATATATATATATTCAACCTATTTGCCACTAGTCCGGTTAGTTACGGAGGCGATCGTCCTACCGAACTCGAACTGCACCACAAAAGCGCACACACTTTAGAGGTGGTTCATTTAGCACGCCAGCGAACGCCAGCTGTGGTTCGAAAAACGAGTCAGAGCCGAGAGTTTATTACAAACAAAAATATATTCTCAATTACAGCAGAAAGAACAATGCACAAGTATGCAAACTAGGCAATGGTTCAATATAGGTCCCCAAACAGGATATACTCAAATCAATGGGCAACACAACGCAATGGGATAACTCAAAACAACGGACACAAAGAACAACCGCTACAATGCAATCTTATGCACTAAAGCAACCAAGACACTTAAGACTAAACAGTCCGCCAAGTATATTCAGTAGAAAGTTCATGAAATAAAGCTTGAATGATTTCCTTCCAGGAATCCCTCGCTCAAAGTCCAGCGGTATTGTCGTTCCGCTGCCCCCGAAGTTTCCCGTCCAGAAAACCTCACGTCGTCAAGTGCCCGTACTCCAACAAACAAACTTCGTTGCCGGTATCACGTCGGCTTCTCAAGCGCTGTGACAGCAGGAAAACGTCTTCGTCTACTGGCTGTAATCACACACCTTTTTCCTCCTTGTAGCACAAGCCTTCGCCAGATGGCGGAAAAACTCTTATCTCTGGCCCTTTGCACGCTGGTGGAAAACTTCCTTCACCTTCTGATAATCACCATCCGCTCCTCACTTACATACGTTCACCCTGAGTTCGAGAAACTTGTCGGCGCGCTGCACAGCCAAAGCTGAGGAAAGGGGAAGAGGCGAGATGGTTCTAGTGTTTTCATCGGCGCGCCACACCGTCAAAGGTGTGAAAAGGGTGGGGCATGTCACATAAGGTGACGCGAATCTGCATCACCACGCCCCTTTCCTTCAAAATTTTAACGTCTTGTCATTTGAGAGCTTGAGACGCAGAAATTTCACCATCGGTGTCGGCACCGTTGGTTGGGAGCGAGAAATTGTCCGTCAGCGAAAAATTGAGAATGGAGCAAATAAAGTAAAGAATAAAATTCTTGGTCCCATTGAGGATCGAATCCGGGCCGTTCACGTGGCACGCAGGTGTCCTTCCATAAATATACGACGTTACTTGCCGCTGATTCGGGCTAAAAACACTATATAAATGCCATGTAGTGGAAGGAGTCGTCTTAACTAAGTTTGTTCGACAGGTGTCGCGACGAAAACGAGCCCATTCAGCGGTTCGTAGGTGCATTGGGAGGCCATCAAACTACGTCGAAAAAGACTGGGACAGCGCAGCCATCGAAGCTAAAACACACGAGAACTTTGAAGCACTTCTAAGAATGGACAACTAAGTCTATCTAGCAGAAAACATATCATGCCTTTCCAGAGGCTTTGATCAAGCAAACAGCAAACGCTACATAACGTTCTGCCATCTCTGAGGCATTGTGAGGCTCTTTAAGGTCATCCGAGATGGTGAGCGCGCGGCGTGTATATTTTAGGCCATGTAGCTCTTGATTTAGTTGAAAAACCTGTATGTATACCATTCGCGCGCACCCGTGTGTGTAAGTATTTTTGTGGCATCTCAGAGACAGTTTGGAAAACGTGTCGCGGCTACAACATAGTGTCGTTCTAGCATAGGAAGTGGCCACACTTCACAGTTACTGCATAACTACAAATGCGTCGCCCTTGCGCACACGCACGCACGCAGGCGGGCGTGTGTGTGTGTGTGTGTGTGTGTGTGTGTGTTTGTGTGTATGTGTGTGTGTGTGTGTGTGAAAGAAAACATATTAATAAGCATAAGTATTGCACTTAGCGGTTCAAGGACGAACTATGGGCTGCATTTTGCTATGGCGTTCAAATCCTAAAGGTGAAAATTAAGGGTCCCTACATTTTTATCACAAATCTAATTTCTCGGCGGACCGATGCAAGGAGGTCGGTCGGCGAAGCGGCGCACCCGATGGTTCAAGACGGCGTGCCGAAGGAGTCTTTTGGTGTTTGTTTGCTTCTTTTATCTTCTTTTAACGCTTGTCTTCTTCTATCGTTATGGTAACATAACTACGAAACCACGTCCCTCTGATGCGGGCCCGGAACTGCCTACGAACACAATCGCCGGGAGCCCAAAGCCGAAATTCTCCCTACAACGACGAAGGCCTGCCGGACATAACTACAATCTGCGCACTTCATCAGTGCCATCCCCGCACCCAAAAGAAGATTGACTTCGCAAATAAAAGCCCAGCTCATCGCTTCCAAGTTGCAGTGCCAACTTTTTTTAAAGTACGAAAACTTGCTGACAAACGAATTAGGCATGAATGCATAAATCAACATTGCAAGTGTACCATCGTGCTAGAATAGCCCCCAACGGTATGACACTTTTCCTCACACCAGCCGCTACAAACCTACACAAACACGATCAAATAACATGGAAAAATGTCCTACTTGAGGCATCTCCTAAAATTAATAGAAATCGCTCTTAATCACAGTGATAAGCAGGTAAAGAAACTGGTCGCTATGACCAACACCATTCTCCGCCACAACACTTTATTGATCGAAGAAATCACCCAAATATTAGAATTTGAACAGAATAATTACCAAGCGATCATGACCACCAAAATTCATAAACTCAAAAGAGACCCTGTGCCCAACCCCGCGTTGCCTGATATAGTTCCTTATCACTACAACACCACCACCCAGGAAACCACTAACGGTACAAACGAGCGCCCATCTATGAACACACCCTGTGACACTGCGGTTTTAAACCTATCGGACACGACCTTGTCACCTGACGAAGAAAAACTGCTATCTAAGGGACTAAGCTTCTGCCCAACCAAATTTTTTTGATAAATTCCACTTGCTCCGAGACCTCGACAACTTCGCTAGAAGTTTAAGGTTGCGCAAATATTTCTTGGAAAGGCCTGCTAACCACGAAACAATTCACCGTCGTAAAATAAATGATTGGACACCGAACAGTAATCAAGACAAGTGCCTGGACCTATATATCACCACAGTACAGAAAGATATAGTTCACGAATACCACAGACAGAAAGGATACCGAAAAAACCTAACAAATACTGAAAAAATGAGTATGAGAAATCTGGCATCTGGGACAGACATAACAATAAAACCCAATGACAAAGGAGGAGCAATTGTAGTCCTTAATACAAACAACTACTTACAAGAAGCATACCGCCAACTAGACGACTCAAGATTTTACAAACGCCTCCCAGGTGATCCGACAGACGAATACAAACGTATCGTATCAACCGAACTAAAGAAACTGTTGGATGGAGAAAAGATAACCAACACTGACCCCAAATTGATGCGAGCAGCATACCTTCGCGTAGGTCACTTCAACATCCTCCCAAAAATTCATAAACCCGGTAACCCAGGTCGACCAATTATATCAGGCATCGGTACAATAACTGAACCCATATCAGGGTACGTGGACAAACTAATAAGCAACATTCCATGGACCCTCGCGCCGTACATAAAAGACACCACACAATTTCTTCGAGACATTGCAGGTCTGTGTGTGCCAAAAAACTCGTACTTGGTTACTCTTGATGTCTCTTCATTGTATGCAAATATTTCTCACGATGACGGCATAGCTGTACTACAAAAAGTGTTCACAAACCATAGACAATCTAACACCCCAGATTTCTCTGCCATTGTGACTTTGACGAGGATGGTCCTCGAATTAAATTCATTCAAGATTAACCAAGAGTATTTTCGACAAATCAGCGGGACCGCTAAGGGCACAAAAATGGCCCCCAATTGTGCCAACATATTTATGGGAAAGCTAGAATCAAAATTTCTTGCACAAAAATCTATAACACCAGTGTTATACAGAAGATACATAGACGACATCTTTCTTATTTGGACCCACTGCGAGGACGAACTTCTCAGCTTTATCGACACTTGCAATGCTGTACATCCGAACACACTTCACACGCACATACTCGCAAGTAACCATAAATTTTCTTGATGTCACCATAACAATAAAGAGGACAAGCTCACTACAACTCTATATCGCAAACCAACGCATCGACAACAATACCTCCATTACCAAAGCGATTTTTACAGCCACTGTAAAAACAGTATTCCATACAGCCAGGCTCTCCAGTGTAAGCGAATCTGCTCAAGAGACGCTGATTTTGACACGCGCTAACAAAGGCTAAAGCTTATGCTCGAGAAACAAACATACCCCCCAAATGTAATTGATGACGATGTTCAAAAAGCGAGAAAACTGAAGCGTGAGGACTTATGAAGCGACCACCGCAAGGAGACCCAAAACGAACAAACCTCTACTTGACTTACAGCACAAACTTCCCCAAGGTAAAGAAGATCCTTAAACGACATTACAACATTTTGGAACAAAGTGAACGTCTGAAACGCGCATTCCCATCCGCTCCAGGCGTCGTTTACCGACGACCACGCGACCTCAAAGACACACTTGTCAACGCTCAAATCAATACCTCAATCCCCAATAATTCATGCCGACCTTGTTTAAAGTCACGATGTCTTGTATGTAAGGCGATGCGAGAAAATCACATAGCAACCAGCACACAATCCAAGTTTTCGATTATCATACGAGGAAACCTAACATGCAATTCCTCTAATGTGGTATACCTACACGAATGCAACGTGTGTAGTTTGCAGAACATCAGACAAACAGAAACACCATTTAGGATTTGCTTCAATAATCGCAGAGCCCATGCAACATCAGCCCCAAATCTATCCCTAACAAAACATGTTAATCTTCCCGACCATGCATTCGACAAACTATCAGTAACGCTCTTAGAGATGGTTTTTAAATCAAACCGAGAACGTGAACAACGAGAGTCATACCTTATCCACCGATTTAACACCCTCGACAGAGGAATAAATGAGAATCCTGGTACACTTGCAGCAATGAAAGCATTAGAAAACAATAATGGCAATAATGAAAATAGTATCTGAGCTCACGGCACTGCGGCTTCGAAGGGCACTGGACAACTCAAAACAATTTCAAGTGTAACTACTCTTCCTAAGTACAGCTGCCATCTGTTTTCTGTTTCATTTTACTACCCAATCAATTGTGTCATGCATGACATGCCCATCAGCAACCCTGTGCACACCCGGGAGGCCCCTACTGCACGCGTAATTCAGAAGCGGGCAAGGAATTCGCATTCCGCCCGCTTACCAGTCTCTGCCGCAATACGCGGCACCCCTCTTTCTACGACAAACTGTTGGCGGGGCGCCGAGTAGTTAAAGGCTTAAAACTTCCTAAAAAGCCCGCTTACCAGCCTCTGCCACAATACGCGGCACCCCTCTTTCTACGACGAAATGTTGACGGGGCGCCGAGTAGCTAAAGGCTTAAAACTTCCTAAAAAGCCTTTTTTTGCCCCACAACGAACAGCCAGAGCCAGGAGGCGCCGTCGGGTAGGGAAGAATGCGTTAGTGAAAGGAAGCATACACAGACCGCTGACATCAGAAAGGTGAAGGGGAGAAGGGGCAGAGAGATGAAGGGGGAAGTGGAAGGAAGAGTGGAAGGGTGGCGCCCGGGGGGAGTCCACCTTATACTCTTTTTCTCTTTTGTTCTTTTTCCTTTTTTTCTTTTTTTCCTTTTCTTCTTTTTTCTGTCGTTTCTGTCTATCTCTCTGATTTGAGATCGTATAAATCTGAGCACCAACAAACTGTACCTTTAATCCTGATGAAGGCCAGACTCTAGGACGGAACGTCGAAATAAACCACGTTGTGACCGCTCACGGAGGATATTCTTGACTATATGCAACCCTACGGCCACTCAATCGTCATGCGTGCCTGCATATGTATATATGGTATATATATATATATATATATATATATATATATATATATATATATATATATATATATATATATATATATGTATATATATATATATATATATATTTATTTATTTATATATATATATATATATATATATATGTTGTCGCGTGAGGAAACGTTAGGCAGAAACTTGAAATGAACGGAATGATTGTTTACTCAGCCGAAGCAGCCATTCACTTCTTCGCTCTCCTCATCTGCCACCCACGCAGCGTGGCATTACTTTGCTCCCCCTCCCGAAACAAAGAAGAAGAAGCATCGCATGAATGCCGTCACTCCGAGAAACAACGAAAGGTGGTCATAATTGTCTATGTCCATTGAGAAAAAAAGGACGAGAAAAAAATAGAAGCGTGAAAGAAATGTACAATTGTCTTGAAGGAAAGTGCCACATCACAAAGTTCTTCACTTACAATCAACGCGAACAGTAAGGCTTCATCCTTTAGACTTGAACCGCATATGAGGAGCATGGTCAACGAGAATAGTGCGACGTGTCTTCTGGGACAACTTCACTTCTCCGAGGTGATGAAGAACTTGGTAGGGTCTGAAGTAACGACATAAAAATTTTACGAGCATCAACGTTGATGTACAGGAATCCGAACCCACAATAAGTCCCCGGGTTCGTATATTCCTGCTCTGTGGTAGAGGTTGTACCAGCGAGCATCTAGATTTTGCAGCGATAGCATGCGAGAGTGCACCAGTTGCCGGGTGACTTCAGCACGCTCAACAAATACATCTGCGTCTGGGGTAATCAAGTCCGGCAGAGTTGGTTGCAGCATGGTGTGCAGCATTGTGGTGACGTAACGGCCGTAAACCAGACGAAAAGGAGCAAAGCCGCTGGTTTTCAGCAGATCTGTATTAAAGGCAAATGTTATATACGGGAGGATTTGGTCCTAAGTTTTCTTATCTTTGGCGACATACATCGAAATCATATCTGGAATCGTTTTGTTAAGGCGTTTGGTTAACCCACTAATCTGCGGGTAGTACGCAGTTGCTGTTCGGTGCGTCGTGCCGCTCAGTAACAGAATCTTTCAGAGCGACGCCGCAAAAGGAGTACCACGACCTGTGGTACTTTTTTACTGCTGGACAGCGGGAGCTCCGTGGTAAACAATGTTCTTGATGAAAAAGTACGCCATCTCGGAAGAAGCTACTCACTAGGCGGCTTGTCTTTCGCAGCATCTATTGAAGTAGGCGGGGAAACCACAATCCAGAGGTTACCAGCCATATACTTCGGATATGGGCCGAGCAAATCCATCCCGACTTTTTCAAAAGTGGCGTGAGGGTCGTAAAGGCTGAAGCAGACTGGCTGGTTTTGTCATTGAAGTTTTGCGGCACTGGCAGGCTGGCATGTCTTGACGTACTGCCGGACAGTTTTCGTAAGTCTCCGCAAGTAGTATTTGTCCTCGATTCGTGCTAGATTACGCGCCCAGCTAAGATGCCCTGACGATGGCTCGTTGAGATAAGCACGCAAAGTATCAACGCGGAGAGCAGCAGGAACGACGAGGAGAGAAACAGTTTTCGTTTATTAAAAGTTGTGCTTGTAGAAGATTATTTGTCGTCGACAGAAAGACGACAAATCACGCGCAAACTGACGCGGCGTTGCGGGCGACGTCCCTCAAGGTAATCGATCAGTGGTTGTACTTCCAAGTCTTCGCGTTGCTGCTCAGGCACGTTTATTGATGCGGAAGTATCACGGCAGCTGAAGTCTTCACACTTGTCTTCTCAAGCAATCTGGACGAGTCCGCGAGGAAGACACTCAGCGTCGGTGTGTTTGTGGCCAGATTTGTACACCATCGCAATATCAAATTCCTGTAACCGAAGGCACCATCCTGCGAGACGGCCTGAAGGATCTTTCAGATTTGCTAGCCAGCAGAGAGAGTGGTGCTCACTGACGATTCGAAAGGGGCGTTTGTTACACAAGGGCCTGAATTTAGTTACGGCCCATACGATCTGTAGACATTCTTTTTCAGTCATCGAGTAGTTCTTTTGCACAGATGACAACGTGCGGCTAGCGTAGGCGGTGACGCGTTTTATGCCATCTTCATATCGCAAAAGAATAGCTTCGAGGCCAAGGTTACTCGCGTCAGTGTGGACTTCTGTGTCTGCTTCGGTGTCGAAGTGACAAAGGATCGGTGGTGTTTGTAGGTGAAGGACCTCTAAGCCTTTCTGCTGCGGCGCGGCTCACATCAAGCAAAAACTTGTCTTGCCAGATGAAAGGCTTTTAAATAAGAAATAAAAAGATAGGGTGAGCCGGCGCTGCCACTAGGCCAAGCGTCAGCTCTTGAGGGGGCTTAATAATGATTATGACTGCTATTCTGTTGCGAGGGATGAGTAAAGGAAGTCACAACCGTCTCCCGCGCCGACAGGTGACGCTAGGTGGCTTTGAAAGGGTACAGTACCTGCACAGGACGCTTCACAACAGTGCCGTTCAGCAAGCGTAGAAAGCAAGTCCTCACGATGCCGTCACGTCCACCGATCAGTTCTTCTATGCGAACCAAGGTCCACAGTTGCTTCGGAGAATGTTTTTTTCTGAGTAAAACTACATTGCCTTCCTTCAATATGTTATTTCTTTTTGCTTGGTTGAACGTGTATTTCCAGAGTTCATTGAGGTACTCCTTTAACCAACGAGACCAGAAAGTTTGCAGATCCTCTTCTCTCTTGCTCCAGTTTCCTGAGTTATTTGTTGGTTGACTCGGTTTTGACTTTGAGGTCGTAAGATGGTAGCGTTGTCAGTCTACTTCCAGCGAGAAAATCTGCTGCAGATTGGGGGCACGGCTCATCCACGTCATTGTACACATATGTTAAAGGCCGAGAATTTATTACTGCTTCCACTTCCGTTAGTAAAGTGACCAACTCTGTCTGATTTACCAAACGTCGACCAAGCATTTTCTTCAAGCAGGTCTTCACTGAACGCACGAGTCTCTCGTAAAATCTGCCCATCCAAGGAGAGCTCGGGCAAATGAATTTTTACCGAGTCTTCGAGGAAGAGAAGTACGCAAGTACATCGGGATGCCAAATTGTTCGAAAGAGCTTCTGCAGATATTTGGACGTTTTGACGAAGGTTCGATCATTGTCGCTGTACATTGTGTGACAGAGGCCTCGACGTGATACGAATCTCCGAACTTCGCTGAACCATCATGAATCACCAACAAGCCCACCTTTCCATCCTATTGGAATCTCCGAAGTGCACAAGGGAAAGCCACCATCGTCAAATCTTTAACAAGGTCCAAGTGAACAGCTCTTGTTACGGCACAAGTAAAAAGAGCGATGTAAGAACGCTGGTGAAGATGCCCTTTGATGTAAAGTGGACCCGCAAAATCTACTCCACTTACAAGAAACGTAGGCGTTTGTTTACAAAGATCCTGGGGCATACAAAGTGAAACGGGTTCAACTGTTTTAGACTGTAGGCGTTGGCAGATGACACACCGTCGTATTGTTTTTTCCCAGCTGTCGTAATTGTGAAATCCAGTATTGTTCCCTTATTTGAGTCAGTTTGTCTCGTACTCCTCCGTGGAAGACTTTTTCGTGAGCATGATTGATAATTAAAGTAACCAGGTGACAGTCTTAGGTAGGAGGATCGGATGGCGAGAACCGTACGAGTCGTCCGTAATCTGAACTTTTCCTTGTACCCGAAGGAGCCCGTTGTTGTCGAAGAACAATCTTAATTGTCCAACTAGACTTTGGGAAGGAATCGGATTCTCGTTCGCGACGCAGTTGCCTTCGTTACCAAAGTGAGCTCCCTGTTCTACACGAATCAAGCAGCACTCCGCCTGTTGAATTTCTTCAGCAGACAGCTCCTGGAACCTACCGCTTTCCTTCTTCAACTTTTTAACATAACCAAAAACCCATGCCGTTACTCTCACAAATGTTGTGAGGCTGCTGAATCGTTCGTTATCAATCAGCGTTGGCGTGAATTTTTTCGTGTTAACAGCCTCAATATTGATTTCTGGCTCGTCTCAGCTGCCTCAAGTTTTCCGTTTTTGAGGTCAAGGTTTCCCCTGACTTCAGGCCAGAATGTATGAGACTTGGCAAGCCATCCGGGTAACTATCACCACAACTGTGCTTTACTCAGTTTGTGTACAGTCAAGCCTCGAGTGAGCAAAGCTGCAGGGTTTTCTTTTCCGGGACAAAATCGCCATCGAGAATATTCTGTCAAATTTTTGATCTCCTGCGTCCTGTTTTATACAAACGGCTTTTAAGAAACGGGGTCCTTGTAAATCCAACAAAGTGTTACCAAAATGTTACTTCACCAATGCCCAGGTCACAGTTCTTGATGATGTTAGCATATAAGCGGGCTGCAAGCAAAGCTGACTATAATTTGAGCCTCACCAAGGCTACCGTCTTTAACGGCGAATCTCTTGTCTTTGCCATTAATAGTATAGTGTGGACGGTACCACTTGAGTCGACAGTACGAAGGTAGGCTAAAGCACCGTATGCTGACTCACAAGCGTCGGAAAAGATGTGCAGTTCTGCCTTTTGATAAGCGCCTTCGCTGCCCGCTGCGAGGAACCTGGGAATGCTGATCTCATGTAGCATGGCTACCTCTTTGCTCCATTTTTTCCAGACAGCTGACAGCTTCATTGGCATGGTGTCATCCCAGGCGAGGTTTTCCCTCCAGAGATCTTGTAGGAAGATCTTCGCCCTTACTATAAAGGGTGACAGAAACCCCTAAAGGTCATAGATCTTTGCAACAGCGTTTAGCACAAAGCGTTTGGTAATTCGATGCTCCTTCACGAACTGTAGAATATCCTTGGACCTAAACGTTTGTTTGTTCCAATGAAGTCCCAGGATTTTCACAGGTCCAGAAGGTGAGCAAAGTGATTTTTGGAAGAAGTGATTCCTTGTACGAAGACGGCAGATACAACGGGGTTGTTGCTGGCCCATTTACGAATGTTCACTGAAGCATCTTTGAAGATTTCAATTATCTCTTTATGCATTTGAATAGCTTGTTCAATGATGCCAGCGCCAATAAAAAGATTATTCATATATATGGAGTCTTGTAATAGCCAGGCTGTCGAAGAAAAGCGATTTCCTACGGTCCTGAAGTGGTGCTTTAAGGTAGAAGTCAGTAGGAAAGGGCTTGAAGTAGCTCCAAAGGGCACTCTCGTCATTCTCCAAACTTCTGTTTCCGGCAGTGCGCTGTCCACTTGAGGTTAAGTCTTGAACCACAAGAAGCGAAGTGCATCCCTGTCGTGTTCTTGCAGGCCAATTTGAAGGGACGCCTTCTCAAAATTAGCATTCGTGGCTATCTTGTAGCGTCGGAAACGAAGCAGTAGCGTCACTACGTCGAGATTTAGATTTGAGCCGGTTTCTAGATTGTCGCTTAAGAACTTCATCCCGGAATCGTGAGACGAAGCGTCGAACACGATGCGTACTTTCGTAGTAGATCGGTCCTCACGTATGATTGTTCATATCAATTGTTTTTCTTATTGATGTTGTTCTCAAAATTTGCCAGACCGATTCAGCGACCATCACTCCTTCATCTTAGGCCTGATTACCAGTGCTTTCTATATCCCAGAAACAAGTCAAAAGTTTGGAGATATCTTGCTCGGTACTGTGGATTGTAGGACTGCAATACTGGCACACTGTGTAACATTGGCTGTAGGGGACGTTGGTTCTTGCACAGTCCATCCTAGTTTCGTCTTGACAGCTTTCAGCTTTTCGAACACAGGCTTCACAGTACCCGTTACTATATCCCAATAATTGTCTGATCCAATAGGGACCGCAATCTGTTTGTCTTCTACTTTTTGTAAAGAGAGAGCTCGCGTATTCAAGTGCATCTTGTTCATTTTTCTTATAACGTTTTCTTCTGGCACCGGAATGCATTCAGTGCATATCGTGTGCACCACCAGCGCCTCTATTGAAATTGGAAGCTTCTGCTTCGCAGCGAGAATCGATACACGCACCTTCTTCATAGTTTTTCGTATGTTATCACCCCCGAACACACCGATGGCTAACGTTTTCTTTTCTATTATTTCGCATCCAAGTCTTCCATAAGCTTTGGTTGTAATGAAGCTGCGCTGACTCCCGCCATTAAAAAGGACTCGGTAGCTACCAGACGATTTGGTGCCCAATACGGTGGCTGTCTGACTCTGCAGCATTACGACTGACCCTGCCTGCTTGGACTCCAGATTAACCGATACAGATATCACCTTCTTGTCGTTTTCGATGTCGTGGAATGCGCGAACAGATGTTGCGCGCCTTCTTGCGCACTTGACGCATTTCAACCAGCTTCTGCAATCTTTTGTCATGTGGCCCTGCTTTGGGCAATGAAAGCATCGTCCAGCTTTGATGAGCATCTTCCCTTTGTTTGAGAAGTCAATATCATTTGTATCACAGACTTTGGCCTAATGCTTTTCAGACCGGCAGAAAAGTCATTGTTGTGCACTTTTTGATGAGCTTTGTACAGCAGCTGTCGTGGAAATGTCATGTGAATGACTGTGTTTTATTCCTCTCTTACATGGGGCTCGACGAGTTTCTGATACGTCTTGTTCAGCAACAGCTTCCCGACAAGTGAGTTGAAGATCGAAGAATTCTAGAAGCATTCGAAGATGATTATCTTCTGAACCGTTACACAGTTTGAATTGTCTTGCGTATTCGAAGAGGATGCAGCCAACAAGGATGCCTTGTGCATATCGTGACAACGCAGAACCATGTACGTCGGTATAATGCTTAGCAGGATTTCCCGAAGCATGGAGCAATAAGTTGTCGAGTGTGCGCCAAGCGCCTTGACGCTTCGAATATGAACCTGTACCTTGTCGTAAAGTTGCGTAAGCTTACGAACGTCTGCTGATGACATCACCGGCTTTAGATCCTGCAAACTTTGCAAATGGTAGTGCACAATCATCTGTTCATCTCCGGAACGCTTCTTGAAAATATCAATAGCGTCTTAGTATCACTCTTCAGTAGCTTGTAATTTCGATATGGACGACGCAGCCGCTTCGGAACCAAACTGTTCAAGTAGTTGAACTTGCCAGCTGTGCTTAACTCGCTGTTGTTGTGGACTGCTAATGTAAGCTGCGTCCAAAATCTCGGCTACAGTCTGCGGTTACCATCACAATTTACGAGTTCTAGTTGGAGAAGCTTGCTTTTCCCAGATGACAGCGGGTGAACGTTCGTAAGGAGTGGGGCTGGAGGAGCCAGACATTCCTTCAGCTTGACTCGTAGATTCGCTGTGAGAGTAACAACCTTGTCGCGGTATTCTCCAGCATCTAACGTCTCGCTGTCCAACAGGTCGTTTGGCGTCTTCTCAAAAATTGTCTCATTCACTTTCTCAATCTTACCATAAAATGAGATTATTCGGTCAAGGAATCCACTTCCTGCTGCTGCCGTGATGGCTTGATTTTGCCGCAAGTGGTCTTCCGCCTCGGACAAAAGGACATCCATTTGGGACCGCACGCTGTGGCTTCGTCTAAGACATCGTTCGATTCTTCCGCCCACAGTCGATGTATCTCGCCGAGATCGCAGGCACCGTCTTCCGAGGTGTTGCGGCTCCTGACGTCGATGATATTGGTGTCGTCAAAGGTCCCGTGTTTTTAGCATCATGTGTTGGACCTCTGAGCCTTTCGGCTGCGGCGTGGCTCACATCAAGAAAAACCACGGCTTGCTGGATGAAAGGCTTTAATGAAACTAAAGAAAAGAAAAAGACAAGGGTGAGCAGGCGCTGCCACGAGGCCAAGCGTCAGCTCAAGAGGAAGCTCAATAATGATGATGACTACTATTCTGCTGCGAGGGATGAATAAAGGAAGTCACAACAGTAGGCGTTGATGAAGGTCGTGGAAAGCGTCGGATTGTATGGGACCTCAGACGAAAGTGACGTCGTCTTTAATAAATTGTTGTAGAGAGTCAGTAATTTTCACAAAATTCGGCACGAAGCGGTGGCAATAAGCACAAAGGACCAGAAAGCGGAGTACATCATGCTTTCTTCTCAATATCGGGAACAAAGCTACTGCTATAGCGTTCTCGAGGTCGGGGCAAACATCACTGCTGTTGACAATATGGCCAAGGAATTGCAGTTCCTCGTATCGAAACTAACACTTTTTCGGTTTCCGAGAGAGGCCGGCAGTGCGAATAGCCAGAAAAACCGCTTCAAGCTGCTCAAAGGTCTGTTAAAAAGACGTAGAAAAAACGACTACGTCGTCTAAATACACTAAACAAGATTGCCACTTAAGGTCACAGAAACTATGTCTATTATTTGCTTGAATGTGGCTGGAGCAGAGCACAGGACAAAAGAGAAAATTTTAAATTTATGAAGACCAACAGGGCTAATATAAGTTGTTTTTGCTCGGCCCCGTTCATCTACATCAATAAACCAATATTCACTATGGAGATCTATGGAAGAGAAGTAACTAGCGTGTCCCAGGCGATCTTAGGAGTCATTATAGCGAGGAAGAGGATTTAAGTCTTCTTTGTTACCTTGTTCAGATTGCGGTAGTTGACGCTGTATTGTAGTGAACCATCTTTCTTTTTAACTAGAACAACTGGTTACGCTCAAGGACTAGTCGACGGTTGAACTACGTTGTCGTCGAGCATTTGTTTCACTTGATGGCGGATGGCGTCCTGCTCCTTCTGCCACACATGGTCAGCATGTTGGCGCACGGGCTGGACGTTGGTCTCAGTGATATTTCTGTACTTTATTAGAGCTGTCTGAGGGACTTTCGACGTAGTGGAAAAATATTCACTTTCTCTCCTTTGGAACTTTCTCTCTTCTACTAAGGCCGTCATCGACTGCTCTCGCGCTGAGGTGGCGTTTGAAGTGTTTAGCGATGCTTCTTTACATGATGCTCTTGAAACCGGGGACAAACTATTTGTTGCTGAAGACGTTGCCATACCACCGCACTCTTTTGCCCTTTCCATGGTGTCATGCTACGCGCTTGCCGAGTCGAGGGCCCTTTTCACGCCATCTGTCATTTTCGTTTGTCGCAAGTGTTCGCCGCTACTTCGTGCCCTTTTAGAACTTCATGACGGTGTCAGCAGACAGTTCATCTGAAATCTGCTGTCATGTCCTGTACACCTACTTCGGGGCGAGTGCGTCGGGCGTGTTTACAATTTCGAGCGTTCTGCAATTATTGATATGCCGACTGGTTCATTCGCTGAACACGAAGTCGCTCGATTTGCCCGTGCGTCTTCGCCGCAGACTGCTAGACTTGAAATACTGAGCAACTTCATCGCCGACATGTTAACTGTTTCGCAACGTGCTCAGCATCTACGACTCCTGAAGAAGTTCCATTCTTCCTTTGACTGCCAGCACAATCCCCTCGGCCGCACGTCAGCTGTGTGTAACCGCATTGACACGGGTACCAATGCACCAATGCTTCAAAGACCCTACCGCGTGTCCGCGACAGAGCGCAAGGTTGTCGATGACCAAGTAGCTGACATGCTCAAGCGTGGCGCCATCCAGCCTTCGAGTAGCGCCTGGGCATCTCCAGTCATTCTTGTTAAGAAGCAGGACGGGTCAATTCGCTTTTGTGTTGACTATCATCGTCTTAACGAAATAGTTCTAAAGGACGTTTACCTCTTACCAAGAAACGACGATGCACTTGACTGCCTCCAAGGTGCGGAGTTCTTTTCTATTGACTTACGGAGTGGCTACTACTAAGTTCCTATGGTGCCTTAAGATCAGCCTAAAACGGCCTTTGTCACACCTGACGACTTTTACGAATTCCGCCCCTTGCTTTTCGGCCTTTGAAACGCACCTGCAACATTCGAGCGGATGATGAACAATCTTTTGCGTGGCCTGAAGTTAAAAACATGACTGTGCTACTTAGATGACGTGGTTATATTTTCGCCAGAAGTCCCCACGTAGGCTATATGAAGTACTGCAATGCCTAACTGACGCCGGCCTTCAGCTCAACCTGAAAAAATGCCGCTTCGGCGCAAGTCAGCTCATGATCCTCAGCCATGTGTTTCTCAAGACAGTATTCTTCCTCACACCGCCAATCTTCAGGAAGTTGTAGAGTTCCCTAAACTTGCATCTCTGAAAGATCTGCGTAACTTCCATGTATTTTGCTCGTATTTCCACCGCTTTATTTGAAGTTTTGCGATGATCACCTGTCTGAACTTTTACTGAATGACTCGAAAAGCTATGCTTCATCACCCGCAAGTGATGATGCCTTTAATAAGTTGCGCTACGTGTTAATCTCACCGCAAATCTTGACTTGACTGCTCCGATGGAGGTACACATCAATGCCAGCGGTGTTGGAGTGTGGGGGCATCTGTGGGGGCATATATGGGGGGCATATGTAAAAAAAGGTACATTAGAGTTGTTTGTTGCGATACGTACGTGCGCCGCAAAAAATACATATGTTCGGTAGCTGTTAGGGTAGTATCTCTCCCTGCAGTCGAATCAAGCGTTTTATATTCAACGACACCGAAACAAACCACGGCACACGCTACAATCACATGGCCGCTGCAGCTGCGCTAGTAGAAACAGTGCGTGCTCCAGTATTCACCAGCGCTTGCCAGTGAAAATTTCAGTGCTTCGAGTGCTTCGCACTGCGCACCAACATCACAGCAGTTCAGCCACCACCCCTACCAGTGCGACACAGCTTTTTCCCAGTGCGCCCAGCGAAGTGGTGCTGGTGATTAGAAGCGTGTACCACTGTCTCCAGCGTGTACCAGTGCCAAGAAACGTACTGGCATCAAGCTGTTTTTGCATAGGGGCTACCCCGTTTTAATTCACATATATACCCAATAAAGTGGCTTGGAGGAGATCCGCCGCGGTACCTCAGTGGAACAGAATCAAACGCGTTATTCGAAGGTCGCAGGTTAAGTTCCTGCCCACGGCAAGTTATCTTTTCACGCACTTTTCTTTCTTCACATTTAATTTACAATTCGATCTAATAACATCACGTATACTTTCCTTGGCATCACTGCCTGTTAGATTTCATTATATTGGGTCGAACACAGAAAAACAAGACCTCAAGTATACAATTCTTTCCCTTATTCATTACCGAGGGTTTGTACTGGCAGACTTGGTGCTTTCTGTTGTATACGAGGGACTAATGGTCAGCTGCCAGCTCGTAATAAATTCACGTGCTACGTGATACCACACAGGCTCTTAAAAGAGTGGGCTACACTCGCCTCCATGGCTACAGATGGCGCTGACTGACACTCCCACGTTTAAATTTACATTTGTACCCAATAAACTGGCTGGAAAGATATCCGCCGTCGTAGCTCAGTGGTAGAGCATTGAACGCATTATTCGAAGGTCGCAGGTTCAGTTCCTGCCCACGGCAAGTTATGTTTTCACCCACTTTTCTTTCTTCACATTTGCCTTACAATTCGCTTTAATAACCTCCTCTATACTTCCCTTGGCATAATTGTCTGTTAGATTTCGTTCATATTGTGTCAAAACGCTGAAAAACAAGCCCTCAAGTATAAAACTCTTCTCATAAGATATATATATATATATATATATATATATAGAGAGAGAGAGAGAGAGAGAGAGAGAAGACGAAAGAAGTGGCGTTCTATCGATTAGTGGTTACCGAGCACACGTCGGTCTCCATCCTCTACATAGTGTGGTGCGGAAACCCGAGAAAACTCGTGAGAGTTCTTCAGTGCCAGTATCACTCTCTCTTTTACGAAGGCTTTGTTGGAGCGGTACATTTGATACATCAAGTAGTTTAGGTTCGCTTTCACACAGTTGTTCAAGCCGTAGTATATAATGATTGATATGCCGGGTTTAACATCCCAAAACCACCATATGATTATGAGAGACGCCGTTGTGGATGGCTCCGGAAGTTTCAACAACCTGGGGTTCTTTAACGTTACACCCAAGTTATAAGCAAACCGGCCTGCAAAATTTCCACCTCTATCGGAAATGCAGCCGCCGCAGCCGGGACCTGCGGGTCGGCAGCCGAATACCTTAGCCACTAGACCACCATGGCGGGGCAAGACGTAGTATATGAAGAAGAGCTTATCTGATGAGAGGTGCTCGGCGTTCATCAGACAGAAGTCCCTCTGCCATATTCCGAAGACGTTCAGCAACTGATGGAAGGCCTTAAAAGCAGGCATCATGGCGGCTTTCTCTTCAAACACAGATTTGCGCACCGTCAATCTTTTGAGCTTGTGACCGGGGTAGTTAGGGCCATCGAGTGCGCTGTACTAGTCGGGGAATTACTGCAGCTTCTTGGCGAAATTTCGGGCGGACGTCTCACTCCACACTATTTCGGAAAACGCCTTGTCGCTGCTGTAGCAGTAGCTCTTTTTGTATACCACCCATGTCATGAATATTCATAAGTTGGGCGCGGTATCACGCAGATTGAACAGCAAACGCTGAACTGATGGTAGGTACCGATGGTTTGAACAGACCCGTTGGGGTGCAGACAGCTTGCCTCTGCATGTCGTACATGACGCCATTGTTGAACGCGCTGCTGGGTCCCTGCTTCATCCGGGCTTTCTGCGTTGTGTACGCCTTGAAGACGTCGTCCCTGAAGTGCTGCACGTACATGGAGTACTGCTTGATGGCGTATTTGCCCGTTGCCGACGGCAGCTAGGCAATGTGTTCGAAGAACTTGTCTCTGATGGCAACACGGAAGGGGTAAAAACTCAGACATGATCTTTCTCAGACATGATCTTTTTCTCAGTGATGTATCTCATTAAGCCATCCATTCAATTACTTCGATTGATGTCTTCCGCGAATGTTTCGCCGATCTTGTTCGTCGTGATCCTAGTCACAACCTCTCCGAAAGAGGTCTTGTTCCGGTGCTCCAAAGACATGTACCGAAGGTACTGAGACACGGCGTGATCGATGCTGTGCAGGCAGGTTCACCAGTGTTTCACGTTCGGTTTGTAGATGCCGGTGAACTGCATGTTCCACACGTTGCGCAACACACTAACGCTATCCGGCAGGTAAGATGACAGCTCCACCATCAGCCGGAATCTGAGATATTTGAGCAGAACCTGGCTCCATTGTTTCTTAACAATGTCATCAAAGGTCCTTTTATTGAAAGACGGCGACTTGAGTGGGATCCTAGAGTTGTCCCGCATGATCAAAGGGTGGCTCTCCATGTTCAGGACTATCCCCACGTACTTTTGCATCTTCATGAGAATTGTTTTCGCCATCTTTGTCACGTACTTCTCAGTTCCCATGATCGTCTCAAGCTCAAGCTCTTGATGAGGTTCTTGATGAGAAAGGCTCAAGCATTTGACGAGGTTCTTGGCGAAGGTGACGACGCTGCTGGCGTGGTTGGAAGTGTCAACCACACCAGCGATCAGGCCACGCGGGCCCGCAGCAAAGGTACTGTCTCTGTCTCTCTTCCATCACAATGGCACAGTCGGCCAAGCCATCTGCCCATAGCCTCGTGGGTCGTCGCCAGGTCGGGCTACTCTATTTCGAAACACTGTCCACGCTTCCTTGGCGATGGAGTCAACAACGCGGCTGCAGCTTCAGATGCCCATCGGACCATCCGCTGACGGCGTTGATGCCTCCCCTGTGGTACCAAGACATCACCCAACGGACACTATGCTACCAATTCACAGCCGTAATCTGCGTGGATGGGCTCCTGTCCTTTGGGAGCGCTGTTCAAGCTTCCCACGGCCTGCATTACGTTGCCGGTACTCTTCTAACATACGAGCCACCAAAGAACACCGTACAGGCTTCCTTGCTCGTTGGTCGCAACAATGTGAGCGTGCAGAGTCGCCGAACACTATTTCTGCCTCTTCAGGCTTCACCCCCAATAGCACCGTAGATCTGCGGCATACCATCGCGCGACTTCGCATAAAAGTCAATGCCGTGAGAGCTACGAACCTCGCCGTCCTACCCGCCATTCTTCCGGCACTAAGCGTCACGGACGCTATGCTGAACGTAGCCGTTTCATGCGACCTGCAGGCGAGCGCACCTCAGCAAGGCCGACAGCTCCGTGATGTCTTCATGCAGCTTTAGGACCAGCTGGGCGGCTTTGCATTGACACTATGTGCCTTTGCGCTTGCCGTCCGACCATCACTGGCTCTCTGTGAAATACCGGAATTTTTCGTGTTCCAGAACACTGCCTATAACTGGGCCGCAACCGTGAACGTTATTGCTGCTCGCAATGCGTGGACCGAGCAGCAGAAGTGGTGTGTAGCCGTAGATTGCTTTCAGGACGGTGACGCGCCATATCACAAGGAGAAAGGTGTCAGGCAGCAGTCTTGGGCAAAGGGGAGCGCAGCTCTGATGGCTGCTTTCAGCCTTATTCGCTATATTGCCACTAACAAACCTGACACCTTTTTTCAGAAGTCAAAGCTCGGTATGCCCATCCCTAGGAGGTCTCGATCTGCAGTTCACCGGCAGATGCCTGAGCAACAAGGCCTTGTACAAAGCCCATGCTTCAGACGTGATCCAACTCTGCCTTGGTAACCGACGCCAGAACATCCCTGGCAGTGACCGGTAACGTTTTTCAGTCACATCCGTTGGCAACGATTTCCCCATGCTCATCATCGCTTGCACACTTGGTGTAAGCGGCACCCGTCAACGGCACTGAACACCTTAGCAGCGCATCCATATGTCTCCACGGAAGCCACCAATACTATAGGTGCCCTGTCACTACATGATCTGGGCGTATCGGGAGATCCTGACAAAGCGGGCCTTGACCAAGTGGACCTATATGCCTGGCTGCCAAAGAACGTATTCGAAGACGAGCACGTGGACGTTTGTTATGCGCAAAGCATTCGAAGTGCTTCCTCCATAGATGATGCCGACGTGACTGTGGCCGCTGTGGCTCGCCGATTCCACGGCTAGTGACTATATTTCTGACGAATACGATTCGGCTCCAATGCTTGCATCCCTCTGTCGAAGACCGACACTTTGAGCACATCGGGGAACACAGCAGAGTGGCCGCAAGGGCAAGACATGCATCGATCATCAGCTCAGGTAATCGTTGCCGCTTTTTCATTAGGGGGTCGCAGATCATACCGCTGCAGCTCGACTCTTCACGAACAGCGCTACCAACTCAACACATTGTGACAATGAAGAATTGCGAATGTGCAGTGTTTTGCCCTGTTTTTAAACCTACAGCAAAACAAACGTCAACTGGGCCTCCAGCTATCCGAAAACAATTCGATATGCACGCCATAGACATAGACGGCAAGTTTCCTTAAGGCACTGCATGGACAAAACCGACGGAAGCGACAGAGCTCGCCCCGCCCACCGGAAAACACATTTGTAGATCCCCAAACAGTCACGCAGTTCGGTCAGTGTGGTAGACATCCGCAACACAAAGTTTACAACAGGTGCCTTCGTCCACATGGACATAACCAACGACCACGATGACATAGCCAGAGTCGGACACAAGAACGTTCTTTGAAAACTTTTCGGGCAAAGTTAAAGTGTGGCCGAGTCCACCCACTCTAAAACAGTCAGTATCACACTCGGGGACATTATTTGCAGTCCGCACGCTCCGCAGTCATGGCCGAGTGTCACGACCAAAAAAGACACTGGGGCTTTGGCACAAACGCACAAGCTAGGCGAGTGATAAAGAAGAGAAAGAGGCTCAGAATAGAAAAGCCGGGCCACACCAACCGTGCTGTCACTGTCTCTCTTCCATTACAATAATAAATAAGTGTGTGTGTGTGTGTGTGTGTGTTACAAAAAAGCAATAGTGGCACTCACGCAGTGGCGCGAGCTTTTCAAGCTCGAAGCGGAAGAGAAAGAAGTGAGATAAAGAATTGCATGCGTTACCTAAAATAACACACAACAAACAAGCCGGCCTGCAGCAAAGCCTGGAGGCCGGCTCTGTTTGCCTCGTTTCTCTACACTGGGGCAGTCGTCGAAAACGAAGCCTTGAGGAAGCCACCACTCTGCACGTGCATGCTGAACGTTCCACACCCGCCAGTCCTGGGAAGCCATCCTCGCTTTCTCGGCTGTGGAACCCGCTCAATATTGCGATAGCATATATATGGACATTCTCTGCTGGATTTTCCCACCGCATCGACGTCGCCATTGGCGTCACTCACCGTATATATATATATATATATATATATATATATATATATATATATATATATATATATATATATATATATATATATATATATATATATATATATATATGTGTGTGTGTGTGTGTGTGTGTGTATTGTAAAGAAGCTTCCGAACACTGAAATTGGTGGAACTCTCAGGTGCCTTCTAGTGGGTCTACCCAAAAGGGATGCCGCTCGCGCTGAGAGCCCGTGCTTGGCCGTTACTGTCGCCATTGTGCTTGCTCGCTGTGGGCCGGCTAATAAACGCCTAAACATTTCTAAACATTTTGGTGGAAAGTGCTGTGCCCTTCAAACATCTTCGGTTCACATTCGATGCCCTTGGAGCTTAGATCCCGTACCGTGCCTTCAACCATGCAACAAGACACCGCCCAGCAAACACTTCCTCCTGCGCCGACGCCATGTTCCGGTGTCCCCCGCATACGCGACCCACCTGTCTTCACCGGCGCGGATGGCACCGACGTCAAGGACTGGCTCGCCATGTACGAACGCGTCAGCGTCCCCAATCATTGGGACGAGGCAGGTAAACTCGGCAACCTGGTTTTCTACCTCGCGGGTGTGGCCGGCATGTGGTATAACAACCACGCTTCTGATTTCGCAACCTGGTCCGATTTGAAGACCGCTATCACCAACGTTTTTGGCCGCCCTGCCGTTCGTAAGCTGCAAGCCGAACAGCGCTTACGCGAACGCGCTCAGCAGGCCAGTGAATCATTCACCAGTTTCATTGAAGACGTCCTGAACCTATGCAAGAAATCCAACGACAGCATGTCCGAATGAGACAAGATCCGGAACATCATGAAGGGCATTGCCGATGATGCCTTCACGATGCTGCTTGCCAAAAACCCAGGCACAGTAGCTGAGGTCATCACGCTGTGCCAGAGCTACGAGGAGCTCCGCCGGCAGCGTTCGATGACCCGTCGCTCTACACCACGAGATGCAGGGCTTGCAGGCTTGGAGGCGAGCTGTGACCAGGTGGCACTGCTGGCAGACCTCAAGTCCTTCATACGCGAGGAAATCGCACGGCAGTACTCTCTCCTGCCCTTTGCCCACCCACCGGCTGCTCAACAATCGGCCACTACCATTTTCCCCCCATCCGCCGAGCGATTGAGCAGGAAATAGCGGAGGTCATGCCTGCGTACCACCCACAACAGCTTCCGGCTCCTGTACCCTCAAGTTACGCCCAAGTGGTTGCCAGGCCGCCTCCAGTCGTTCAAGCGCCCCCCCCCCCCCCACTGACTTACGCCGAAGCTGCCGCACGACCTCTATCCTTTGCAGCGGGTATGCCGGCTACGTATGTTGACGTGACCTCTCATACGCAGCTCCAGCACCCCCTGCAGCCTTTCCAGCCACCGTTCCGTCCATCGGCTCTTGCGTCATGAACAAGACCTACCCCGGCGAACTGATGGCCCACATCCGACAACCGGCACATTTGCTTTGCCTGCGGTTACGCCGGCCACGTAGCACGTTATTGCACTCGCGTACAGACGCCCCATATCTCGTCGCCTGTTGCTGGCCAGATCAGGCGTACCTATCACGAGGAAACGCCGTCTATGCCACCGCCAACTCGCCTAGCTTCATCTTCTCGTAGGTCACCATCTCCACGACGTCGTGCCCCGTCCCCCATGCGGCCAAGTTCAGCTGCTCACGAGCGGGAAAACTAGTCGTCGCAGTCCCCGAGGCAAGGACTGCGATGCTATCGCATTGTGAAAGCCCTCAGAGCCGCCCATCTAATGTCATTGACGTGCTTGTGGACGGTGTTCACGCATCTGCTCTTATTGACACAGGAGCTGCAGTATCCGTTATGGACGAAACATTTTGCCGCTTGCTCCGTAAAGTGACGACGCCAATCTCTGGATTGTCCCTTCGTACCGCCTGTTTGCATCGTATCCATCCTACAGCAGGGTGCACAGCTCGCGTTGTCGTTCAGGACGTTTTGTATGACGCCCAATTCATCATCATTCCCGCATGCTCTCATGACGTCATCCTGGGATGGGATTTTCTCTCCCGCAACGACGCCGTCATCCATTGTGCCGCCGCCGAAATTGAACTCTCCCCCTTCTCGCATTTGACGCCGGAAGACAGTTCTTCGAAAGTGAGCAAGATTCTCGTGAAAGACGATACCATAGTTCCTCCAAGCTCCACGATGGGTGTATCTGTCTACTGCGCTGGACTCTTCGACACAATTGCACTCGTTTCGCCATCCGACCGTGCTTGCCGAAAGAAAGGGTTGCTAGTACCTTTCGCGACCGTGCAATTCACCCAGGGCAACGCCTCTATTTTTGTGACCAACCCATCCCCGTACACTGTTACCTTGGTTTGAGGGGAATGTCTCGGCAGAGTGGAACCAGTGGATAACGCACAAGTCCTAGACGTACCTGATGACTCGCGTTGTCCCAATTTGCGTACCATCAGTGCTGTTTCCACTTCTGATTCATCATCTCCTGATGTATTTGGCCCTTACATTGATGACAACCTCACGTTGGTACAGCGTTCCCAGCTTCTGAACCTGTTGCGAGAATATCGTTATTCTTTCGATGTCGGGTGAAGTTTTCTCGGTCGTGCGTCCGCTGTTACGCATCGTATCGACACTGGTGCCCATCCACCATTACGGCAACGTCCCTACCGCATGTCGCCTGCTGAACATCGGGAAATTAACGAGCAGGTTGATGATATGCTCAGACGCGACGTTATTCGGCCCTCGGACAGTCCATGGGCGTCTCCTGTTGTTCTTGTTGCGAAGAAAGATGGTTCTGCGCGGTTCTGTGTGGACTACAGACGGCTCAATAAGATCACTCGCAAGGATGTTTACCCACTGCCGCGTATCAATGACGCAATTGACAGCCTTCACGGAGCCGAATTTTTTTCTTCTCTCGATCTGCGCTCGGGGTACTGGCAAGTACCCATGGGTGATGACGCTCGACCGAAGACTGCGTTCATTACACCCGACGGCTTGTACGAATTCAACGTCATGCCGTTTGGTCTATGTAATGCACCTGCGACCTTTGAGCGCATGATGGACACCGTTCTGCGCAACTTGAAATGGCACACGTGCTTGTGTTAACTCGATGACGTTGTTGTGTTCGCTCCAGATTTTTCTACGCACCTCCAACGTCTGTAAGAAGTTTTGGCACGTGTCAGCAATGCCGGCTTGCAACTAAATCTGAAGTGCCGCTTTGCAGCACGGCAACTCACCATCCTTGGGTACGTCGGGTCCAAGGATGGCATTCTTCCTGACCCAGCCAAGCTTCGGGCCATGGCCGAATTCCCCAAACCTGCGTCCGTCAAAGAACTGCGTAGTTTCGTGGGCCTGTGCTCATACTTCCGACGCTTCATACGAAACTTTGCCACAATCATATCACCGCTGACGAAGCTCCTTGGAAGTAACGGGTCCCTCAATTCGTGGTCGTCTGAGTGCGACGACGCGTTCGCGAAGCTCCGTCATGTGTTGACGTCTCCTCCCATTCTACGCCACTACGACCCTACGGCCCCGACGGAGGTGCACACAGACGCCAGCAGTGCAGGCCTCGGCGCTGTCCTGGCGCAGCGCAAACCCGGATTCCCTGAATATGTCGTAGCATATGCAAGCCGTACGCTCACGAGAGCTGAGACAAACTACACCGTCACGGAGAAAGAGTGCCTGGCGATCGTCTGGGCTCTTACAAAGTTTCGACCGTATTTGTATGGTCGCCCATTCGATGTCGTCACCGACCATCATGCACTATGCTGGCTTTCATCATTGAAGAATCCCTCAGGCCGTCTCGACCGTTGGGCTCTTCGTTTACATGACTACGACATCCGCATGCTGTACCGCAACGAACGCCAACATGCTGACGCCGACGCCCTCTCGCGCTCCCCTCTGTCTGAAGGTGATGTGCTCTGCTCAGTATCCTCGGCTGCTGTTTCTGCCATTGACGTTGACATAATCGCTACCGCACAGCGAAAGGATAATCGGATCGAACCGCTGATCGACTTGCTCTCTGATCCATCCGCAACGCCATCCACGCGTGCCTTGCGTCGTCGAGCTCGCCATTTCACCATCCGTGACGGCCTTCTACACCGACGCAATTACGACACCGATGGCCGGCAGTGGTTACTCGTCATACCCCGCAGTCTGCGGTCAGAGATATGTGAATCCTTTCATTCTGATCCGCAATGCGCGCACTCTGGGGTATTCAAAACCTACCATCGCATTCGGCAACGCTACTTCTGGCGCGGGATGTACCGCTACGTGCAGCAGTTCATTCGCTCCTGCCTCGCTTGCCAACGCCGCAAACCGTCAGCACACACGTCGCCAGTCAGTCTGCAACCGTTACCTTGCCCTGAGCGTCCGTTTGGACGCATAGGTATCGATTTGTATGGACCACTTCCTCTGACGTCGGCTGGTAAACGCTGGGCCATCGTCGCCGTAGATCATTTAACGCGATACGCCGAAACCGCCGCTATCCCTGCGGCTACTGCGCGTGATGTCGCATCCTTCCTACTGCATCGATTCATACTGCGCCACAGTCCACCTCAGGAGCTTCTCAGCGATCGAGGCCGTGTCTTCTTGTCAGAAGTCGTCGAAGCCATTCTCACAGAGTGCCATTCTGTCCACCGCAAAACTACTGCTTACCACCCGCAGACTAATGGTCTCACCGAACGCTTTAACCGCACCCTCGGTGACATGCTTTCGATGTACGTTGCCGCCAACCACACGAATTGGGATACTATACTGCCCTTCGTCACATACGCCTACAACACCGCCCCTCAGAGCACAACCGGGTTTTCACCTTTCTTCTTGCTGTACGGAAAGCACCCCTCACACACTATCGACACAATACTCCCGTACACGCCGGATCCATCTGAATGTGCACCTATTTCTGAGACAGCCAGGCTTGCTGAAGAGTGTCGAGAGCTTTCCAAGACATTTACGACGCATGAGCAAGAGCGGCAGAAGAGTATTCGTGATGGCTCCGCCACTTCTGAGCCCACCTTCCTTCCTGTTTCTCTTGTATGGCTCTCAATCCCGACCTCTGTAGCTGGCCTTTCTTCCAAACTACTCCCGAAATATGAACGCCCCTACCGTGTCATCGAGCGCACATCTCCGGTCAACTATCTGATCGAACCAATTGAACAAACTTCGGACATGCGCCGTCGCGGGCGCGACATAGTCAACGTGGAGCGCCTGAAGGCTTACTATGACCCGCTCATAGTGACAAGCTGTTAGGTCGCCAGGCGGCTCCCTCTTCGACCCCGGGGAATTTGTAAAGAAGCTTCCGAACACTGATATTGGTGGAACTCTCAGGTGCCTTCTAGTGGGTCTACCCAAAAGGAATGCCGCTCGCACTGAGAGCCCGTGCTTGGCCGTTACTGTCGCCATTGTGCTTGCTCGCTGTGGACCGGCTAATAAACGCCTTAACAGTATATATATGTGACGTTACGATGAATGGGCGACGTGGCCTGGCTCATACGCCATGCTTATTTAAAAGCACTTCTTCTTCCTCTGCTTCTACCAACCGTCGCTCATACGTCACACGATTCCCCCTCCCCCCGAAAGAAGGCACGGATTACGAACGAGAAGTAGTAAACAAGGAGAGATTGAAAAGTCACAAATGTCAAAATTCATAATTGGTTCTATGCTTCAGGGGAGTTCCGTAAAATTTCAAAGACTTCAGGAGATAGTGCAGCAGTCCGGTTTACGCAGGAGTTCTGGTGGGCGAGGCTGACTGTGGCGTTCTGGAGAAGATAACCGCGTCCTGCACAACTGCACTGACCATGACACGGCTTCAGCAGCTGCGAAGAACCAACGATGCTGGACGTCCTTGTAGAATTTGAAGGTCGGACGTCGTAGGCGCCGAGTTTTCTGCCGCGGGTGCTGTATTCTTTGTCGTGGCTGAGGCAGCAGCATTGCTTCAGGATTGCGTTTGCGAGATCCGAATTTGATGATACGATGTCTAAGTACCTGCAATTTGCAAATGGTAACGTTCAGTCTCTTTCGTGGTTTTCTGTGGTGGTATCTCCATCGGTAGGAGAGTACACGAAGCCTTGATATCTCGTACAGAAGACTTCCTTGACGTTTTCTTCTACGAATATGGCTCAAATGTTGACTTGGTCTTTCCTTTAGTTGGTGTCGTTTCTGACGACCATCCTTAAGCCACAGATTTGCTTGTGATGTCATTTTAGTTCGCCGTTGTGCTTGATGTAACTGCCGTAGTTTCCGGAGTTCTTTGAGTTCTTGATGGCACTGCTGATGTTGCGGAATCTTACGAGGTGGTACTCGTTTAGTAACACGAGCCTGCTTTTTCTTCATAGTTGATGTGACTAGTATATAGTTGGTAGTCGTTGGGTTGTCACGATTCTCGAAAGAAAATGAAGGTGGTGCACTAGAATCGACAGAGAACCTTTGGAGGCTCTTGCAACGCCGTTCTTAATAGACGCTTCTGGCACAGGGCAGTGCTTGAGAGTTGATTCTTCCGAGCCTGCGGTGTTTTTTGGACTCTTAGGTGGCTGGGAACTCGACGGCGACACTGACAAATGCTTGATTTGGTCGGATTTTGCTTGGGATTGTTTCTCTGTCTGCGCAACTTTGCAGGTTGACTGTTCTGATGCATGAATATGGACGGTAGACCCTGGGCTTAGCTGAGTATATTCGGAGTTCCTCAGCTGTATGCCAACCGTAGCGAGCGTGTGAGGCGTTAGGTGGGCGTTGTCAGTAACTGAAGAGCAAAGTGACAGAAAACCAGGTGGTGGGCCAAGTGTACGATGCGGGGAGTACAGTGCACTGGATGGTTCGGTAACACGAGTCCTATGGTGCAGTAATGGTGTAGAGGTCAATTGTCGTGCCGTAGCAAAACAAGGTGGAAGATTAACTCTTCGTGAAAATAGACCTTGATGTCTTTCAGTGAGCGGATGTTTTAAGAGGTCTTGTCGGAATGGGAATGGCCGACTCGATTTGGCTGTTTTAGTGCTTGAAGACTGCTGGTGGTTGTGACAACTGAGATCGATTGCCTTCAGATCACGGGTTGTAAGTGAATCCCCATCGTAATCTTTAAATTGAATGATCATTTCTTTTGTGATTTTTTGCCATGATTCGTCGTTTTCAAATATGTCGGTGAGGTGAAATTTGAAAGCCTCACCGGAGACGTAGTCGGTGAAGTTGATGACCATCTCCCGTTCCGACCATGATGCAGCGGTGGCGTGGAGCTCGAAGAGGTTGAACCAGTCTTCTACGGGTCCGTCGTCCGCGGATCCGGTGTACTTGGGGATGTCAAAGTGAGCAGATGGTTCTGACATGATGCTGGCTGATGCGTAATACTAGGCGCTTGTACGGTAGTCCATGTCTGGTCAGGGTGTCTTGCGGAGAACTGCGTAGATGATGAGCGACTGATGAAGGGGCTGGCAGGTCTTCATCCTGTCGACTCGTGTGACGTTACGATGAATGGGCAACGTGGCCTGGCTCATACGCCATGTTTATTTAAAAGCACTTCTTCTTCCTCTGCTTCTACCAGCCGTCGCTCATACGTCATATATATATATATATATATATATATATATATATATATATATATATATATATATATATTGTCACAATGCAGAAACAGCAGCAGTCGAATACAGAAAACTCACTTTATTTGTACCAGAACACTGGCAAACTGATCAGAAGAGACCTCGTCTTCATCTCTTGCTGCGCGTGTTCTTTTTTGTTCCCTTGGTGCTACATATTCAATGTGGCATTTGCCCTCCTCCAGAGAGCAGCGTCCCGATGCTTTTCTACAAAAGACGGTGTAGTAGATGTATGGTGTAAATCAGTCCGAAAAGTAGGGCTTCGTTCGCACAACGTGCAAGATTTCTGGTTTTTGCTGGCGAGTTGTCGAGGGGCTGTCAGGCGTTGTAAAACTGTGTAGGGGCCAAAATACTTCTTCAGCAGTTTTTCAGACAGTCCCCGGCGGCGGATAGGACTCCATATCCAGACTTTGTCGCCGGCCTTATAGACGACATGTCGGTGCCACAGATTATAACGTTGGGCGTCGTAATTTTGCTGCAGGGTGATTCGGACGCGCGCAAGTTGCCTCGCTTCTTCTGCTCGTTGGGTAAAAAATACAGCGTCCAAGTCGATGTGATTGCAAACGTGCAGTAACATGGCATCAAGCATCGTCGTCACTTCACGGCCATGAAGAAGACTGAACGGCGTTTTTCGAGTAGTTTCTTGCTGCGCTGTAGTATAGGCGAACGTGATGTACGGTGGAATATCGTCCCAATTCTTGTGATCAACATTAACGTACATGACATTGCATTGCTGAGTAACTCGGGGGACGAATTGCAACTCATGATTACGGAGTTAGACAAGGAGAGCAGAAAAGTGGGTCTTAAAATTAATCTGCAGAAAACGAAAGTAATGTACAACAACCTCGGCAAAGAGCAGCGCTTCGAGATAGGTAATAGTGCACTTGAAGTTGTAAAAGACTATGTCTACTTAGGGCAGGTAATAACCGCAGAGCCGAACCACGAGATTGAAGTAACTAGAAGAATAAGAATGGGGTGGAGCACATTCGGCAAGCACTCTCAAATTATGACAGGTAGATTGCCACTATCCCTCAAGAGGAAGGTATATAACAGCTGTATCTTGCCGGTACTTAGCTACGGAGCAGAAACCTGGAGACTTACAAAGAGTGTTCAGCTTAAATTGAGGACGACGCAGCGAGCAATGGAAAGAAAAATGGTAGGTGTAACCTTAAGAGACAAGAAGAGAGCAGAGTGGATTAGGGAACAAACGGGGGTTAAGGATATCATAGCTGAAATCAAGAAGAAGAAATGGACATGGGCAGGGCATGTAGCGCGTAGACAGGATAACCGCTGGTCATTAAGGGTAACTGACTGGATTCCCAGAGAAGGGAAGCGGGTTAGGGGGAGACAGAAGGTTAGGTGGGCAGATGAGATTAAGAAGTTTGCGGGTATAAATTGGAAGCAGCAAGCACAGGACCGGGTTAACTGGCGGAACATGGGAGAGGCCTTTGTCCTGCAGTGGACGTAGTCAGGCTGATGATGATGATGATGATGACATACCCAACATGTCGGCAATAGTCTTGTTGAGGCGTTCTGTTAAGGCGTTGGTTTGTGGATGATAGGAAGTGGTTTTCCAATGGGTTGTTCCACTGATCTTAAGCACTGTCTTCAAGAGCGCAGCCGTGAAAGCGGCACTTCGATCCGTTATCATGATTGTCTGAGCACCGTGCCTCAGGACGATATTTTCCACGAAGAATCGTGCGGTTTCAACGGTGGTGCCACTTGACAAAACCTTTGTTTCCACGTAGCGCGTAAGATATTCAGTGGCGACTATTACCCACTTGTTGCCAGTATGGGAAGTCGGATGTGGTCCAACTAGGTCCATTCCAATTTGGGCAGAAGGTACCGTGAGCAATAGAATTGGTTGTAATATTCCGGCTGGTTTTAACGGTGGAGATTTTCGTCGTTGCCAATCGAGGCACGTGCGCACGTAATGCTTCACAATAGCTGGAAGTCTTGGCCAGTAGTATTTCTGTTGTATTCTGGCCAATTTGCGTCTGTATCTGAGATGACCAGACGTTGGCTCATCGTGGCAAGCGCAAAGTATCTCCTCACGGAGTGACGTCGGAACGACAAGTGGGTGGCTACTCCTCTGGAAGAAAAGTTCTTCTTATAGAGAACATCACTACGTAAGCAGAATGACGACAGGCTCCTTTCAAATCTTCTAGGGACGGTTGTTGTCCAGCGATTTAAAAATTTAATAAGGGGAAGCAACTCACTGTCTTCTTTCTGCTTGCACGAAACCGTAGGGGTGTCGACGACTCCTGCAAACGCGATGCTGTCATCTTCTGTATCATCGCCGCGCTTTATCGGTGACCTTGACAAGCAATCGGTGTCGGCGTGCTGCCGTCCGGACTTATACACGACCGTCCTATCAAACTCTTGAAGGCGTAAGCTCCACCGTGCGAGCCGACCAGACGGGTCTTTCAAGTTGGTCAGCCAGCAGAGGGAATGATGGTCGCTGACTACGTGGAAGGAACGACCATAGAGGTACGGACGAAACTTCATAACCGCGCATACGACAGCAAGATACTTTTTTTCCGTTGTGGAGCGTCCTACTAGCATATGCGATCACACGCTCGGCTGAGTCTTGCCACTGGACGAGTACAGCGCCTAAACCCACGTTGCTAACATCTGCGTGGACCATGGTAGGAGCATCCTCATCAAAGTGAGCAAGCACAGACAGAGTCTGCAGGCTTTGTCAGACATTGTCAAATGTCACCTGTTGATCGTCGCCCCATGTGAACGAAACGTCTTCTCTTGAGAGTCGTGTTAACGGCGAGGCTATGAGGGAGAAATTGGCAATAAACCTTCGGTAGTATGCGCATAGGCCAAGCAATTGCCTGACTGCTTTCTTGTCTTTTGGCACCGTAAATTTCCTGACGGCCGCAATCTTATGGGGATCAGGTCAAACACCTCATGGCACACCACATGGCCTAAAAATGGGAGCTCCTTGAAACCAAAATGACACTTGTCGGGTATCAGTGTCAGGCCGGCAGACCTTATTGCCCTGAATACCGATAGCAGCCTGCTCAGGTGTTCCTCAAATGTTTTCGAAAAAACAATGACGTCGTCTAGATAGACCAGACATGTCTGCCACCAAATTAAGGCCTGACAGAACGGTATCCATCAGTCTCTGAAATGTTGCAGGGGCTGAGCACAATCCGAATGGCAAGACTTTAAATTCAAAAAGCCCGTCAGGCGTTACAAAGGCCGTTTTTTCTCTATCTCGCCTGTCGACCTTAATTTGCCAATACCCACTTTTGAGGTCCATTGACGAAAAGTAGCGTGCGTATCTCTGCCTGTCGAGTGAATCATCGATGCGCGGTAATGGGTATACGTCTTTCTTTGTCACACGGTTCAGCTTGCGGTAGTTGACACTAAATCGCAAGCTTCCGTCTTTCTTTTTAACCAGCACTACCGGCGATGCCCAAGAACTTCTTCACGGCTGGAAGACATCATGATCGAGCATTTTTTTCACTTGTTCCTAGATTGCTTCAAGCTTTTTTGGTGCTTCGCGGTATGGGTTCTGTTGTAATGGCCTTGCCGTCTCCTCCGTTATTATCCGATGCTTCGTCAGTGGCGTTTGACTGACCCTCGAGGTCGATGAAAAACAATCTTTGAACTGATGAAGTAGATCTACTAGACGCTGTCTCTGCGCTGGTGACAAATCCGTGCTTACGTCAATAGGTAATGGGGCTGACGTGGCTTGCGGCTCGTCCTGTTGTACTACACAGCACTCGCGGATTTCGGTGATCTCGTCGAAGTAGGCAACTGTAGTGCCTTCGGTAATGTGGCTTCGCTCGTTGGTAAAATTCGTCAACAGAACCTCTGCTTCACCGCACACAACATTGACGATACTTCTGGCAATTGCAACACAGCGAGAGAGTAGAAGCGTCAATACTTGTTCAGCGATTCCTTCTCCAGTATTCTGCTCGCTGCACATGACTGAAACAAGGCGGCATAATAACGGAGGTACGGTCACATCATCAATGACTCGGAGGGATTTTCGGTGTAGCACTGCGCTTTGATCTGCTGAAACAGTAAACCTTCCGGAATATTGATGATGGCACCATATTCACGCAAAAAATCCATCCCCAAGATTGCCTGTTTGCAACACTCAGAAAGAATAACAAAAGTGGCGACGAAGGATGCATCCCCTATCTTCGTTCTTGCGGTGCAATTGTGGTAGGTGTGAGTAGCTGCCCTCCAGCTCCTATAATCTGCGGTCCTGTCCATTCCATTCTAACCTTCCTGAGCATGTCTGCCAGACTCTCACTCATTATTCAGAAGTCCGCGCCAGTGTTGACCAATGCCATGACGTCATGTCCGTCAATGGTAATTGCAACTTCGGCAGTAACAACCCCATCTTTCGTCGATTCATTGAAAAACGTGTCTCTCTTTGCTCGGAAGTATTGGGGGAATTCAGCACTTTGACGATTCGCAACCTTCCCCCCTGAGGTCGCTGCTTTTAGTTTCCTCGGCGTGGACTAGGACATCTCCCTCTTGGCATGTCAGTGGTGCTCCGTCTAGGGGATGGAGAATAACGCCCAGGAGAGGTTGAGCGTGACCGAAACCCAGGAGAAACATCCTGCGGGGTCATGACACTCGTGTCAATGTCAGGTATTCCGTTGAAATGGCGCCGAGGAACATTGGAAGGAAACCCTTGGTACCCTGCGGCGCGATACGGGCAATACCGAACGATGTGGCCTGCTTCCCCACAGTGAAAGCACAGGGGCCTATGATCAGGGGTACACCAGATGTCAGTTTTGCAAAGTGGTGGCCGCCTCGGCGTCGAAGTTTCTCTGTATTACCAAGGCGCTGTCGGCGGATGTTGTTGGTGGTACCGATGTGGTGTCGGCACGTTCGCTGGCTGTCGGCGGACTCTATAGCTTGCCCTGGGAGTGCTCGTGTTCGGCTCAGTGAGCGAGAGCGCTTGCCTGATCTCTTGGCGTACAACTTCTGTTACTGAGGTGATCGCGCAGTCATTCGGTTTGGCGATGAGCTTCTTGACCTCTTCTTGTACAATTTCTCGTATTAGTTGGCGCAAAGAACCTTCGTCGGGTGTTGTTGCTGTGGTCGTGGCTGCCACGCTGATCGGCGCACTGTGGGTTGGGCGGTCATACTGGCGATAACGTGGATGCAGTGCGCGTTCGATAAATGTCGCCTCCTTAGAAAATTCCTCCAAACTTGTAGGCGGGTTTCGTACGAGATCAGCAAAGAGCTGCTCCTTAACGCCCCGCATGAGGTGGCCAACCTTTTTGGCTTCGGGCATATTAGGATCTGCTCGACTAAATAGCCGCGCCAAGTCCTTAACAAACATCGTAACGGATTCATTTGGTTTCTGATTTGTGACTCGAGGAGACTCTTTGCGATTTCTCGTCTTTCAGTGCTCGTGAACCTGTCGAGGAAATTCTGCCGGAACTCGTCCAGAAACAACCACACGCGATTCGTGAACCACGTTCGGGCTCCGTCTTGAAGCGGAAAATAAACGTAGCCCACTTTCTGTGTAGTGTTCTACCCGTTAACATTCGCTGTGTGCTCGAATTCCTCGAGCCAGTCATGTGCATCCTCATATGTGTTTCCGTGGACGTCAACCGGAAGTCGAGGGTTCTAAACAGTCACCTGTGTCTTGCTTGGGCTGGACATGATGGGGCCGGTGCTTCCAGGCGTCGTCATGCTTTCTGGCACAGTCACGCTTTCCGGCAATGGACCAAACTCCGGGCTGAGGCCTAACAGGCGCCGGCTGCTGCGGTGAACGGGGGTGTCGATGCGCGGAAGTCTTTCTGGACTAGATGCGTGGCTGTTGTCAGGCGTCCAGAACATGTACCCAGCACCTCTTCCATTGTCACAATGCAGAAACAGCAGCAGTCGAATACAGCACACTCTCTTCAATTGTACCAGAACACTGGCAAACTGATCGGAAGAGAACCTCGTCTTCTTCTCTCGCTGGGCGTGTGCTTCGTTGTTCTCTTGGAGCTGCATATTCGATTTAGCAATAAATAAATATATATATATATATATATATATATATATATATATTAATCGTTATATGCATATAATGCTGTATTCGAAGGTCGCAGGTTCATTCGGTTGCTGCCCACGGCAAGTTTTCTTTTCACCCACTTTCTTTCTTCATAATTACATTACATGTCTGTCTAATGTCTTCAACTATAATTTTCCTGGCAATATTGTCTGTTAGATCTCAATATTATTGTGGGAAACACGGAAAAACGAGCCCTTAAGTATAGACTTGTTTCCTTAATTCATTAACGAGGGTCTAATACGGGCAGACTTGGTGCCTTTAGGTGGTGTATGAGAGACTATTGGTCAGCTGCCCGCTAGTAATTGGTTCACATGCTACGTGTCGCCAAACAGGCTCAAAAGAGTGTGCTACACTCATCGCCATGGCTACTGGTGGCGCTGACTGACATTCCCACGTTTATATTCACATATAAAACACATTTAGGTGCCTGGAGGGATGGCTGTCATGGTAGCTTTGTGGTAGAGCATTGAACGTGTTATTCGAAGGTCGCAGGTTCGGTTTCTGCCCACGGCATCTTATCATCTCACCCACTTTGCCTTCTTCATATTTACATTACAGTTTGGTCTAATAACTTCTCCTATAATTTTCTTGGCATTATTGTATATATATATATATATATATATATATATATATATATATATATATATATGTGTGTGTGTGTGTGTGTGTGTGTGTGTGTATGTATATATATACGCAAAAAACAACCTTTCAGAAACAGACTCACGCACGCTGAATTGAACGTAGGACCTCTGCGTGGTGATTGCGAGGCATTATTCACCTCTCCGCTGAGAAAAATGGCCTTCAACTTTCAAACGGCAAAATATTTTTATGTACCACTTACCTCAGCTGACAAGACTCAGGGGGCCATCGCCGTGTTTTCAGCATTACCAGCAATATGACGCAAAAAGCACGCGTCACCACATCAAGCGGTGACGCGCGCTCTTATCTCCCACGCGTACTTTTCCCCGCTTAGAGCAGGGGGGCAAGAGTCCCTCTCGAGCCCTTATCTCGCTGGGAGGGAGCGTCACCCGCCTTCTCCTTTTCTCCTTCCTTTACCTTTATTCCTACTCTCAATCTTAATAATACATAACGCGCAGTGTGAGGCCATTTTCGCTTTCTATTTATAACAATTTCCCAACAACAACAAAGAAGCAAGAAAGATAGTGCCACACACAAATAAAAAGAATGGGGTAGCACAATAAACATAACACTGCCGAGCCACTGCACTGGCTGGGCGGTAGTTCAGATTCACGTCGAATGTACAATGCTGTCCCATTGCTTTCGTTCGCAGGCTGAAGCATAGTCGATAAAGTCTATGCGTGATGCACTTAATGCCCGGAACTAACTCCCACATGGCGTGTTCACAAGTAAATATCACATGCTTATTGATTTCTCTGTCGTCCTTCAAACATGGTACATGATAGTCCCAATTCAATTCATGGTCGGGATAAAATATTGAAGGTGTATGAACTGAAGCATTGGTAGACTCTTGGGCAGCGTTTTCCGTCCCTAGTGCTGAACTGTTTTTTTTCTTTTGTGGAAACTGAATACGCCGTATACTGCAGTTATTGTTCGGCCAGTCGGTATGTGCACGGCCAGCATTGTTATTGGTGGTATACTTTACGAAATTCTGTTTCTCGTACTTACGCCACGTTCCTAAGATGTTCATAATTGTCACGTGATCTATTCTGGTAGCCTCCAGCTCTAGCTCTAAAAAGTGGTTACTTCTGTGGTAGATACACTCCAAGGCACCTATCATGTCCTCAAAACAAAGACGTTGCAGAGCATTCATGCGGTGTCATCACTCTTTTTCTCTAATATGAGAACTGCTAGCATCTCGTTTTCAATGTACACGTGTTATGAAGCTCATATTTTTAATACATTCTTGTTTTATCTGCCTTTAGTGCGAAGAATTTAAGCCCACCACACAGCCAGTCAGCGTACCTATTGCCCACACAATTTGTTTGATGTATTAACGCGATAGCGTTAAAGAGCTCGTGTCGCAGAAAACCCACCACCAGCGTCAGCCCTTTTGTTTGTGAGCGAAAAATCGTCTGTGCGTCTGTGACCGAAAAATCAAGTTACCGAGACAGCCGAGAGAGGCCGCTATTTGTCCACGCGTGCGCGCGCAATCACAATGAAAATGTCGCACATTTGAAGAAGAAAAAGTGCTCAAGGTCACCAGCCGTGGCAGTTTCTTTGCGCTTCCACCCCGGCCTGCTCTGCTTCCAGCGCTTTCGTCGGGATAAGAGAAGAGATAATGCAATTGCAGCATGCTAAAAACCTTTGTAACCCCACTCGAACTAGATGGATTCTTAAAATATTTGCGGCGTTGAATTCCTGACGCAATATGCTCTTCCAGTGAGTTCATTTGATGGTTGCTTGAAAAAGAGCTTCAGGGCCCCAATAACCCATTTTGTTCGACAAGTGTCACTTAAATGAGCCCATTCGGTGATATTAGCGCGCGCTGGTGTGCTATTTACTGTGTGCGTGTTTATGTGCGTGCGTGTGCAACAAAACCTCAGTATGCACTTAGCAGTTGAAGGGCGTGCTAGGGGCCATATATCGTTATCGCGTTCAACTCTTACGGGCGAAGTTTAAAGGTCCTCCTCTTTTTTGGTTCTCCTTGACCCCCACATGACCCTCGTGCCCATAAACCCCTTATGTCGTCATCAACTGATTTCACGTCATTTTGGGCATTGCCGATTGCGAAAGCGGAAATACTGAGTATAACTAACAAACTCCAAATCTGGATAGGCTGATCGCTTAGTGCTCACGTAGAGCACGTTCTTAATGAAGAAATAAGTGTCGAGAAGTTGTCACCTGTGGGAACTGCAGTAAAGGCGAAATGAAGCCAATGAGAGAGGTGGCGGATGATTTTATTTTTCCAACGGATGAACTCTTTACAGCGAAGGCAAAGCAGCTTCCCAGAAAAGAGGCCAAGCCATGCACTTCAACGGCTTTTGTAAATTTTCATGGCAATAAAAGCCATTTATTTACCCTGTACTAGTTTTTACCGTCTCCGTCATGATCCGTATGGAGAAAATGGATGGGTTTTCACATTTGTACGCTTACCGTATGCTGTACCGCGAATGAAAGCCGGCTAGAGCTAGCCAGGAGCACGGCTGAAGCATCCATGAGACAAAGCGCCCATCTGCAGTACAGGGAGGGCGCCTGAAGTAGCATATTCGTGCGTGGCCTACTGTAGATTAATTCTCGACCAGATAAAAAGCCCTGTCCTGTTTCACACCATGAAGGAGTATGAAAATTTTTTATTGGTAGTTAAAAAAATTCTCGGCCTGCACCATTAAGATATAGCAGGTTGAGAAGCAGTGCGGACATCGTGGTAGGAGGGCTCAATGGATTAAACGGCAACTGTAAATTTCAACAAAACAAGGGCGTGGTAGTGAGCGCTGGCGTAAGTGATTCTTCTACAGTTGTTAGCAAACGACTTTTATACCCTTCTGCACGCTAAGATGTCACTGCTTCATACTGCAACTACTGATACGACAAGCTTCACCAAACAACCTTTTCCCGAGAGCGCACGTATTCCGATACACCAGCATTGTACAGTTTCGCCAGATTTGTTGAAAGCGGGTTAGCAGCTAGCCTTAGTTTGTTATAACATTACAGCTGGTCGCTATCATATTCCCTCCTTCACCCTATCAGGGAAACTAACTTTTTGCAGCAGGAGCAGTATGTGGCTAGCAGAAGCGAAAAACTGGGGTGGCAATGGTGTTACGACCAGCCTTCATTGGCTGTTCTATCAGTTACGTCACTCCCAGCATCCTTCCCATACACGCGCGTCATTGACTGCATTGTGAGTGACGTCGTCCATTTCGTCACAGCAGGGTTGCGAGCACGCTCGCATCCGTTTCTCTTGAATCCATTCCACGTGGGGATGCCACAAACGCCTCTAGAAGAGCGCCGATGGTGGAGACGTGAGAGACATCGTATTCGCGGGGCCGATGGTGAAGTCCTGGCACAAAAACAGGCACGGTAGGTCGAGTGCCAGCAGCAACTGAAAAAACAGTAATCCGGCAGCCTTTGAAGCCACGCTTATTCGCGAACCGGAATTCAAACACGTGTGGTTGGTGGATTCTCACCGTCACGCCGCCGAGTCTGCTGGCGATGTCGAACGCATGTAATAACGCATCAGCGAACAATATATTGGTGGTTCTTGAATAAGATAAAACGCCACCTACTTTCTCCCTGCCTATAGGCGACACGGCGCAGTTCCTACGCCGAAAAAGTGCCGTTACGGCGTGAACGTATTAACTGCGGAAGCGCATTCGCTTGGGCGAGCGCCTGCTTTCGGTGGGAGTTTCTCCAGTGGCACCGTGGCTTCGGCTGCTACGTCTGTGACCACCTGTGGTTTATGAGCAACCACTGTGATTAACGCATCACCCAACGCGTTTAGCCTTTCATTACACTCCTTGATGACCATGTTCATACAGGCACCATGTGAGGCATGTGAAATAAACACTGTGGCAGACTGAAGCTAAACGTGTCTCTAACCCCTTTGGGAAGCATGAACATGCAACCAATACTTGTGAAAGGCGTCACTGCCACGTCGGGTTGAACCAACTGCTAAACACAGTGGACACATGTTTCAGCTTTTGCTGGTCATATATTGTACAGAATGCTTGAGCACTCATTCTTTTTCAATTCAAGAAATTAATAACCATTATCAGTAACTCTAAAACCACCCACCCTCCTTTCCTTTCGCCAGGCCGCTGTAATTTAGGCACTTCGGCTAGCGCCGGTGATTTAGGTACCGGAGCTGGTTTTGCGTCATCTAGGCCCCTTAAAGAAACACTAAGGAGGAACAATTTCTTTGCTTAGATTGAAGAACTGCACTCTGAAAACTTCATTGTGATAATTTTTAGAATCATAGGTTTATTATTCGCGGAGAAAGTTAAGGCTGAAGTTTAATTTTAAAAGTTCGCGCCTAAGTCTCCGCGTGTATTGTAAGAAGCGACAAAATGTAACTTTGGTGCCTCCATGGCACTGGCTCAATGAAAAATTCTGGAACTTCGTTTACTAAGTCCATACCATCCACATATTACAACGTGCTTCATTTTTATTCATTGAAAGCTAGGTCTCACTCACTAGACGCCTTCGAAGTTTCTTACGCCACGTTCTTCAGTGTGGAAATCTCAAGGTGGCATCGCCACTGACATTTTCTTTTCAGGTGTTTTCTCGCTTACTAAGTATCATGTCGCGGTAGGAGTAACTTTTTCTGGATTGTGAAATTGTTCTTTACTAATGCGCGACAAACCGTTTTCCCTTGACACGTCTTTTAAACTACGAGGATGCACCGGAAGAACAAGTCACTATATCCAGATACCAACGTCGCACAGAAACTCTGCTTGCCATGAGGATGAACGCATACAACGACAGGCAATGAACGTTGCACCACCATGCACCTCCAGTCAGTATGTCTACCTTTTCCCTTAACGCAGGCCACGCATCATATCCTGTCACCAAAAAAACCACCGTACTCATCGGTACGATGCATTCTTGGAGGAGGGACAAAGGCGCATGACAGGCGCAGCGTTCAAGCTACGAGCGCAGCTTCGTGCACCCTTAAAGAAGAACAGCCCGATGGCTAAACAATTAAGATTTTAGGTAGGGTTTAAAGTCCAAAACTATTATATGAACATCAAAGACGACGAATAAGAGGGTACGAGAAATCACGACCCCCTGAGGTGCGTTTACGTGCTCCAGAATATGAGCACATGGGCTTACAGCATTTTCTCCTCTACCAAAATGCAGCCGCCAATGCCGAAATCAGATCCCGCAAACGGCGGGTCAATAGCAGGGGGCCTTTTCCACTAGGCTACCATAGTGGGGCCGATGAAAAAACAAGAAAAGGCCGTGGCTGGCACGCGCCTTGTCACCGTGTAACGTTATGAAGTGACGCACTTCTCGAGGCATCTCGGACCTTGCTTCGTTGTTTTTCGTCTCCTGCGAGGAATGCTGAGATGCCCTTTCATCTACTTAACGGATACTCATTCGCTGACTGTCTGAACTTTCATCATCATCCGCCTGACTACGTCCACTGAGAGACAAAGGCCTCTCCCTTGTTCCGCCAGGCAACTCGGTTCTGTGCTTGATGCTGCCAATTTATACCAGCAAACTTCCTAATCTCATCTGCCCACCTAACCTTTTGTCTCTCCCTAATCTGCTTACCTTCTCTGGGCAGCCAGTCAGTCACCCTTAACGACCAGCGGTTATCCTTTCTACGCGCTACATGCCCGGCCCATGTCCATTTCTTCTGTTTGGTTTAAACTATAATATCCTTAATCCCTGTTCGTTTCTTTATCCATTCCGCTCTCTTCTTGTCTCTTAAGGTTACACCTACCATTTTCCTTTCAATTGCTCGCTGCGCAATCCTCAATTCAAGCAGAAACCTCTTTGTAAGTCTCCAGGTTTTTGCACCATAGCTAAGTACCGCCTAAATGTAGGTGTTACGTAGCTTCCTCTTGAGGGATAGTGGCAATCAACTTGTCATGATTTGAGTGTGTTGGCCAAATGTGCTCCACTTCATTCGTATTCTTCTAGTTTCTTCAGACTCCTGGTTCGGCTCTGTGGTTATTACCTGTCCTCAATAGACATAGTCTTTTACAACTTCTAATGCACTATTACCTAACTCTAAGCGCTGCTCTCTTCCGAGATTGTTGTACAAAACTTTCGTTTTCTACTGATTATTATTAATACCTACCTCTGCTTTCCTTGTCTAACTCCGTAATCATGAGTTGCAATTCAACCCTGAGTCACTCAGCAACGCAAGGTCATCGTGGAAGCGCAGGTTACTAAGGTACTCTCCATTATTTCTTATGCCTAACTGTTCCAATTCTAGTCCTCTCAACACCCACAGTAAGCATGCGTTAAATTGCATTGGGGAGATTGTATCTTCCTGCCTTACACCCTTCTTGATTGGTATTCTGTTGCTTTCTTTGTGAAGCACTATCGTAGCATTGGATCCCTTGTATATTTCTTCCACGACGTTTATATATGCCTCGTGGACGCCCTGGCAGCTGATATTTCTACCGAAGCAAACGCATTCTCGAAATCTATGAAGGCTACGTATAGTGGTTGGATATATACTGAGCATTTCTCTGTTACTGGATTGATAGTATGAATGTGGTCAATCGTTAAGTGTCAGGTTTGAAAGCCTGCATGTTAGTTCGGATGATTCAATTCTAATGTTGTCCTAATTCTGTTAGCAATTACCTTTGTAAATAACTTGTATACTATGGAGAGCAAGATGATTGGCATGTATTTCTTCAACTTCTTGTTATATGCTTTCTTCTGTGTTTGGATAATGTTCGCATTCTTTCAAGGTTTTGGTACTCTTTCCGCCAAAAGACATTTCGTAAACAGGGTTGCTAATTTTTCTAACACAATCTGTCCTCCATCTTTAAGCAGATCTGATGTTATCTGATCCTCACCAGCAGCTTTGCCTGTTTGCATGCTCTAGAAAGCTTTTCTGACTTTTTTATCATTTCTGGTGGGGTGTTATCTGAGTTGCTGCTCGTTCTTTTACTAAGGTCGTGGTTGCAGTGACTACTGTACAGCTTTCTGTGAAACTCCGCCAATATTTTAACTATACCATCCATAATGGTAGTTATTTTGCTTTCCATGTGCCTTCGTGCATACATGCGAAGTTTGCCTATCCAAGTTTCATCTTCACTGCTTTGATGCTTCCTCCACTCTTCACAGTGTTCGATTCTCTCCATGGTATACCTTCTCACATCAGATACCTTACGCTTATTATTTCTATCAACTCTAGTGTGTCTGTTGTAATCGCGGCTTCCAGTATATAAAATATATATATATATATATATATATATATATATATATATATATATATATATATATATATATAAATGTATATATATATATATATATATATATATATATATATATATATATATATATATATATATATTCCAGTAGATCCTCTGTGAGCGGTCACAACGTGGTTTATTTCGACGTTTCGGCCTAGAGTCTGGCCTTAATCAGGATTAAAGGTACAGTTTGTTGGTGCTCAGCTTTATACAATCTCAAATCAGAGGGAATTGAAAGAGGAAAAAGACAGAAAAAACAAAAAAAGAAAAAAGTAGAAAGAAGAAAGAAAGAGAAAAAAAAAAGAATATAAGGTGAACTCCCCTCGGGCGCCCTCCTTCCCCTCTTCCTTCCACTTCCACTTCATCTCTCTCCTTTCTCCCCTTCACCTTTCTGATGTCAGTGGTCTGTGTATGCTTCCTTTCACTAACGCATTCTTCCCGACCAGACGGCGCCTCTTGGCACTGGCGGGTCGGTGTGGGGCAAAAAGGAGCTTTTTTAGGAAGATCTAAGCCTTTAACTACTCGGAGCCCTGTCAACATTTTGTCGTAGAAAGAGGGGTACCGCGTATTGAGGCAGAGGCTGGTAAGCGGGCGCAATGCGAATTCCTTGCCCGCTTCTGGATTACGCGTGCAGTGGGGGCCTCCCGGCTGTGCACAGGGTTGCTGTTGGGCATGGCACAATTGATTGTCTAGTAAAATAAAACAGAAAACAGACGACAGCTGCACTTAAGAAGAGTAGTTACACTTGAAATTGTTTTGAGTTCTCCAGTGCCCTTCGCAGCTGCAGTGCCGTGAACTCAGTTACTATTTTGATTATTGCCCTTATTTTTTCTAATGCTTTAATTGCTGCAAGTGCTCCAATATTCTCAATTATTCCTCTATCTATGGTGTTAAATTGGTGGATAAGGTATAACTCTCGTTGTTCACGTTCTCGATTTGATTTAAATCCCGTCTCTAAGAGCGTTACTGATAGTTTGTCGAATGCATGGTCGGGAAGATTGAGATGTTTTGATAGAGGTAGACTTGGGGCTGATTTCGCATGGGTTTTGTGATTATTGAAGCGAATCCTAAATGGTGTTTCTGTTCGTCCGATGTACTGCATATCACACAAGTTGGATTCGAGTAGGTATACCACATTAGAGGAATCGCATGTTAGGTTTCCTCGTATGTTAATCGAAAACTTGGATTGTGTGCTAGTTCTTTGTGTGTTTCTCGCATCACCTTACATACAAGACATCGTGGCTTTAAACAAGGTCGGCATGAATTATTTGGGATGATGCGTTAATTTGAGAGTGGACAAGTGTGTCTTTGAGGTTACGTGGTCGTAGGTGAACGACGCCTGGAGCGGATAGAAATGCGCGTTTCAGACGTTCACTTTGTTCCAGAATGTTGTAATGTCGTTTAAGAATTTTGTTTACATTGGGGAAGTTTGTGCTGTAAGTCAAGCAGAGGTTTGTTCGTTTTTTGGTATTATTGCGGTGGTCGCTTCATAAGTAAGTCATCACGCTTCAGTTTTCTCGCTTTTTGAACATCGTCATCAATTACATGTGGGGATTATTTTTGTTTCTCGAGCATAAGTTTTAGCCTTTGTGAGCTCGTGTCAAAATCAGTGTCTCATGAGCAGATTCGCTTAAACCGGTGAGCCTGACTGTATGGAATACTGCTTTTACAGTGGCGTGCGTGATCGCTTTGGTAATGGAGGTATTGTTGTCGATCCGTTGGTTTGCGATATAGGGTTGTAGATAGCTTCTCTTCATCTATTGTTATGGTAACATCAAGAAAATTTACGGTTACTTGCGAGTATGTGTGTGTGAAGTGTATGTTCGGATGTACAGCATTGTAGGTGTCGATAAAGCTGAGAAGTTCGTCCTCGCTGTGGGTCCGAATAAGAAAGAAGTCGTCTATGTATCTTCTGTAAACCATTGCTTTCAAGGAACTTTGTGCAAGAAATTGAGATTCTAGCTTTCCCATAATTATGTTAGCATAATTTGGTGCCATTTTGGTGCCAGTAGCGGTACCGCTTATTTGTCGAAAATACTCTTGGTTAAACTCGAATGAATTTAATTCGAGGACCATCCACGTCAATGTTGCAATGACAGAGAAATCTGGGGTGTTAGATTGTCTATGGTTTGTGTACATGTTTTGTAATGCAGCTATGCCGTCATCGTGAGGAATATTTGTATATAATGAAGAGACATCAAGAGTAACCAAGTACGAGTTTTTTGGCACACACAGACCTGCAATGTCTCGAAGAAAATGTGTGGTGTCTTTTAAATACGACGCGAGGGTGCATAGAATGTGGCTTGTTAGTTTGTCGACGTACCCTGATATGAGTTCCGTTATTGTACCGATGCCTGATATGATTGGTGGACCTGGGTTACCGGGTTTATGAATATTTTGGAGGACGTAGAAGCGACCTGGACGATGGTATGCTGCTCGCATCAGTTTGTGGTCAGTGTTGGTTATCTTTTCTCCATCCAACAGTTTCTTTAGTTCGGTTGATACGATACGTTTGTATTCGTCTGTCGGATCACCTGGGAGGCGTTTGTAAAATCTTGAGTCGTCTAGTTGGCGGTATGCTTCTTGTAAGTAGTTGGTTGTATTAAAGACTACTATTTCTCTTCCTTTGTCAGCGGGTTTTATTGTTATGTCTGTCCTAGATGCCAAATTTTTCATACTTATTTTTTCAGGTTTTGTAAAGTTTTCTCGGTTTCCTTTCTGTGTGTGGTATTCGTGTACTATACCTTTCTGTAATGCGGTGATATAAAGGTCCAAGCACTTGTCTCGATTACTGTTCAGTGTCCAATCATTTGATTTACGACGGTGAATTGTTTCGTGGTTAGCAGGCCTGTCCAAGAAATATTCGCACAACCTTAAGCTTCGAGTGAAGTTGTCGAGGTCTCGGAGCAAGTGGAACTCATTGAAAAATTTTGTGGTCGGGCAGAATCTTAGTTCCTTAGATAGCAGTTTTTCTTCGTCAGGTGACAAGCTCGTGTCCGATAAGTTCACAACCACAGTGTCACAGGGTGTGTTCCTAGATGGGTGCTCGTTTGTACCGTTAATGGTTTTCTGGATGGTGGTGTTGTAGTGATAAGGAACTATATCAGGGAACCCGGGTTTGGGCACATGGTCTCTCTTGAGTTTATGATTTTTTGTAGTCATGATGGCTTGGTATTTATTCGTTCAAATTCTGTTAATCGGGTGATTTCTTCGTTCGATAAAGTGTTGTGGCAGAGAATGGTGTTGGTCATTGCGACCAGTTTCTTTACCTGCTTATCACTGTGAATAAGAGCAACTTCTGTTAATTTAAGAGATGCCTCATCATCATCATTATCATCATCATCATCAGCCTGACTACGTCCACTGCAGGACAAAGGCCTCTCCCATGTTCCGTCAGTTAACCCAGTCCTGTGCTTGCTGCTGCCAATTTATACCCGCAAACTTCTTACTCTCGTCTGCCCACCTAACCTTCTGTCTCCCCCTAACCCACTTCCCTTCTCTGGAAATCCTGTTAGTTACCCTTAACGACCAGTGGTTATCCTGTCTACGCGCTACATGCCTGGCCCATGTCCATTTTCTCTTCTTTATTTCAACTATGATATCCTTAACCCCCGTTTGTTCCTAATCCACTCTGCTCTCTTGACACTGACTGACACAACATTCCTTTCCAAATAGCATTTGCGTCTTGATTACACAGTGGCGACCGGCTTCCGGGCACCGAATGACATGCGGATATTAACAAGAACACAACGTTTTTTAGAGCATCCACGTGTTAATTCTGAAAAACCTCAAATTGACTAGAGGAGCAGCCCTAGATTGTGAGCTGTTGCTGCCGATAGTTTTTTTCTTTGATAGTCGACTCTTGCACTTGCTACTCGTCAACATGTATAGATGATTTAAATGTTTTTTTTTGGTAGATATCTGCGCACACGAATGAATATTGAGTTTTTTTGATGCAAGCGGCAATGTAGCAGTACACATCCGGCGTGCCAGATACATCTTTGCAGTCATATCGATACTTGCAACATTAACACCACCGAAAAATTGACTAATGCAATCCACTGAAAAAAATGTCAGTATGTTAGTTCACTAACGCATACCCAATTACCTACTCAAAATTGAGTGTTCTCATATATGAGTCAGAGAACTACCGGCTCCTGCGCTCAGAAGAAAGCTTTTGGTCACAGCCTACATTGCTAAAAGCAAAACACATCGATCGTTGCCGCTCCTTGTGCGGGCACCGCACATGGGGATAAATTAACGATTTAGGCTCAGGGATGTTTAAACTGTGCTTTACAGTCATTCTTAATTTGTAGAGCTGTGCCTACCTAAAGTAAAAAGCGCCAGCAGCACGTAGACCAACGCAGCCGGCACAATGGGCCTCGCTGAGACGGGAACTGGGTAAGGCTGCTCTCAAAGCAGCAGAGTTGCGATGCTTGAAGTTTCTGCACTTGAGCGTTGCAACATTTATAACTGTGGCCTACACTGTACCTAAAGTAAGTGGAAGGTCAATCAGAGTCAGAAATGTATTTACGGAGTGGCAATGTCGAGCGAAAGCCGTTTTTCTGGCCTTAGCCAGCAGTATACAGCGGGCTTGCCAGTGTACAGATATATGCAGTGTCAAGACACAATGTTGCCAGCATTGTGTGGCATTAATGGAGTGTTGGATGTAGCTGCCTCATACGACCTTGAGGTAAGCCCACCGGAGCAACGCCGGGAGCTACGGTCTTCTCTGATCGAGCTCTCACACCAGCTTGACTGCTTCGCGTCGGTTATCTCTGCGTTGTCACCTGCCACATCACAATCACCAGCCGTCTGCGAACTAGCGGAGTTCCGCGGGGTCCGGAACGACGCCGACAGCTGGGTGGCAACCGTCAATGCGATAGCACTGCGTGAGGCCTGGACGGAATCTCAGAAATGGACCGTGGCTGTAGACCATCTTCAGGAAGGTGCAGCGGCGTGGCACCGGTATGAAGGTTGAAAGCAGCAGTCATGGGCGGAGTGGAGCTTCAAGCTCATAGCTGCTTTCGGTTCGATTCCCTGTGCCACCTGCCCATGCAACTCGACCTTCTCTCAGGACGGATTTCGGGAACAGCCCGACCTAGAGGATGCAATTCGAGCCCTTACCATCCTGTCATCTCTCGGTGACCAAGATCTAGAGAACAATCACTATCGTGTGACTCTGCTTTGCAAAGGAATTTCTGCTGTCATGGAGCGGCGGCCCGATAGTGCACCTGTGTCCGGTAGGTTTCTCACGGCAAGTTTTTCAAAACTCCTTGCTACAGGCCCCAACGAACGCTATCAGGAGTCGTCAGACCATTCGGTAGACGCTGAGGCACCAGCCTCCATTTTACTGGACATTTTACCGCGTCATCAAACTCACGTGCCTGTGGATTTCACCACGCTCATCCTTGACCAGATGGAAGCGGGTCTGCACGCTTTAAATGATTCAGTAACTGAACACGAGAGCATTTCCGCCTTGCAAAAAGATGCCTCTCGAGAAATGAAGTATATCGAGGAGTTTCCTGCTGCTGACTCTGACTAAAGTGACCACAGTCCTCCTCTGCAGGTCGTGACCTCTGCATCGGTATTCGACCCGGGAATACCACCACCAGACCTTCCTCAGGAGATACTGTCCTCGCACTCGTTGTCGTTTGAGGACATGGAGGCGCTCACATCTATCGTACCAGACACAACTGAACCCCATCAGACCATGATCGTCGGAAACCAAATGCACTCTTTACCGCTTCACAAAGCAGGCCTTTCCGAGGATGCGAACAAGATCCGCTGTAACCTGACACAGCCATGTTTGCAGACGGCTCATACATTCATTTTCGAAGACGCAAATACGCTCAGCCACGCAGGCACTTGGCTCCCAAGGAATGTTTCCTTTGAGAAAATCCAGACACCTAGCCAGGCTGAGGCCACTGCCATTGAGAACTTGTGAAAGACCAGCCCTCGTGCTGTTCCCTCCCTGCACACCAAGTCTGCACGCGACAGTTCGCCAGAAGCCACCAGCTGGACAACTTCAGAGAGTTCTGCTGTGGTATTGATCCCCAACCATGAGCTGCGTCGCAACTCATTTCGAGAAATAGCACAAACGTCCACACGGTTGCCTCACAGAGCGTCCCACTGCAGTTCAGTCCACCAACGGTGGTTGGACAAACACCAGCATTTCCAGGTTACTCTGCGACCTTGCTGGAGCAGTCAGGGCCGTCCACCTGAGCGGTATTCTACAAGTTGTAAGGAAACGTTGTACCATGGACGAGTTCAACCGCAGCGACAATGCCATTTCCACCCACCTGACAGATCTGACATTTCCACCCACACACTGACATTTCCACCCACACACTGACAGATCTGCAAGCAGAGGCGCACCATGGCGTTCACTGACCGCCAAATTACCAACTGAAAATTGCGTGCTGTTACATATCAGTCAGAGAAGTACCGGCTAAGTGCGGCCGACCGCTTTCCGTGACAGCCTGCGTAGCTGAAGGCGCAACGTTCGATCGTCAGCGTTCCTTGTGCGGACATCGACAAAAGACATAATAGTTGATTTAGATTCATGGATGTCTTAACAGTTATTTTCACAGTTCAAAGTTGTGTGTACACGAAGCAAGAAGCAGCGGTAACATATAAACCAACGCGGCCGGTACAACAGGTTTAATGCTCGCTGGGCCGGGCACCGGGTAAGACCGCTCTCGACGCGGTGATTTGGGATAGTTGAAGATTCAGCATCTGAGCTTCGGAATATTTCTAATTCTTACCTGAAGTAAGTAGAAGGATAAACATGGCCAGACATACATTTTTGGGTGTGGCAGAATTGAACGACAGCTTTTTTTCGCGCCTTCGTTGGGAAACCTTGCGAAGCAATCGAGAGAGCTCATTTACGTGTCCTCACATTTGCGGCAAAAACAATTTCCTGTTTCTGTTAGGAGTGGCGTGGAGCTCCAGGCTTACAAACTCTGCGACTTGGAATTGTTACAGCAATACACGGTTGATGCGAATATGGCCGGTATACGCGGGGGCATATGCGAAGAAGGTGCACTATAATTGCTGCGATACGTACTTGCGCCACAAAAATAACGTATGCTAGGTATATGTTAGGGGAGCAGCTCTTCGTGCCGTCGAATCAAGCGTTTTGTATTCAACGACACCGAAACATACCACTGCACACGCTACAATAACATGCACGCTGTGCTGGTAGAAACAGTGCGTGCTCCTGTATTCACCAGCTCTTGCCAGTTAAAATTCCAGCGCTCCCAGCGCTTCGCAGTGCGCACCAGCATCACAGCGGATGCGCCAGTGCCCCTATCAATGCGACAAAGCTTTTTCCCAGTGCGCCCAGTGAAGTGCCAGTGATTACAAGCATGTACGAGTGTCTCCAGCATGCACCAGTGCCAGAAAACGTACTGGCATCACGCTGTTTTCGCAATATGGATAGTAAATTGACATATTTTACTTTTCTTCTCCCTGCTCTTCCCAACAGCGTCACTCCTTGTCATTCTCACATCGCTTTCATACTACCTTGCTATACATTTACTGTCACTTATCTTTCTTACCAATGCAGCACGGTGCTTCTCGCGGCCTTTCTCACTCACCCTGTTCTCTAGTTGTGTGGACGAATAACTGTGATATTTCTGCTTCGATCAGCTTATCTGTTAAAATAAACATCATTTTGATTTCACTTTGATGTCACATTACGCGATGAACGTATATTTCACAAGCACGCTGCTGCCTGGCGGCGCGCAAGATAATTCTATCGAGTTCAAAGGCATTTTTTAAGCTACCAGTGATCTGTCCAATATATTTATTTCATTCTCAATTTTTTCTCATTTATCATTTTTTATATTTTTCAGGATGTTCCTGTTGAGGCTGTAAAATACCTGTCTGCTGCGGTAAATTACACTTGTGAATTAGGTGAATGCGATGGACAAAACAAGTGTATGCCTTACCATCTGCTTATTGGCTGCTGGATAGAAAAGAAGCAAATTTTCTAAAATTATCATTCTGTTTGTAATAAAGTGACTCATGGGATATTTATATATGTTGCCAATACAAAAATACATCCTCATATTTTAAACTTCCGTCAATCAAAGCACCAAGTAGGAGTTTGTACACGTTACTCAAAAATAGGAGATATACTGCAACCAGGTCTTAGAAAAATGCGTGAAAACAATCAACTTCTATATATATCCTCCACAAATTACGAAAAACATTTAATTCGCTCCAGATGTCAACAGTCATGCAGGCGCTATGGAATCAGGATGTCATCGAAGTCTATGTAAAGCTACTGGAATAAATCTACAGTGGATGTACAGCCACCATAGTCGTCTCTAAAAAGGCGAAAAAAATGCCAATAAACGAGGGTCTAAGGCAGGGAGACACGGTTCTTTTAATGCTTTTCACTGCGTGGTTTCGGGAGGTTTTCAAAGTGGTAAATTCGGAATAGTTAGGAATAAGAATTTAGGATAGTATCTTAGTTACTTGATATTCTCTGATTACATTGCATGGATGAGTATCTCAGGGGACGAATAGAAGCTCATGATTACTGAAGGGGACTTTCACAGCAGCCGAACAACTTTAAAATTCAATATGCGTAAAACTAAAGTAAACATGTGCAACAATCTCAGCAAAAACAAAAGTGCTTAACGATCATGGGTCGCGAAGCGCTTTTGAAATTAAAATGATTTGAGAAAAACTGAGAAATAATTTTGAGAATCAAATGAAATCTCGAAATCTCAAATAACCAGAAGAATAGGCATGTGGTGCAACACATTCAGCAAACATTCTGAAATCATACTTCTGAAAAGGAAGGTATATAACAGATGCATCTTGCTGTTACTTACTCAGAAAACAGAAAGCTAGAGTCTCACCAAAAGGGTTCATGTTAAAAGAGGATGACGCAGCAAGCGATAGAAAGTAAAATGATATATGTAACCTCCAGGGACAGCCCCGGCACGGCAGTTTAGGGGCTAAGGTACTCGGCTGCTGACCCGTAGGTCGCGGGATCAAATCGCGGCTGTGGCGGCTGCATTTTCGATGGAGGCGGAAATGCTGTAAGCACATGTACTCGGATTTTGGTGAACGTTAAAGAACCCCAGGTGGTCTAAATTGCCGGAGCCCTCCACTATATGGTGTCTCTCATAATCATATGGTGGTTTTGGAGGTTAAACCTCACAAATCAATCAACTTTTAGAAACAAGAATAGGGCAGATTGGATCAAGAAACAAAGCAGAAGTATCAGTTAAAAAAAAGAAGCAATGTACATGGGCCGGGCACGTAGCGTGTAAGCAGGAATGGTCAGTCAGTCTAAGTCACTGTAATTCCAGAAAAGGAAAACTTGCGAGAGGGAGAATAAAGGTCAGGTGGGCAGTTCAGATTAAGGAGTTTGAAGGTGAAGGGAGGTAGAAGAAAGCACAAGGCCGGATTGATCGGTGGAACATGCGAAAGACCTTCTCTGCAGTAGACGTAGTCAAGCAGATGATAATGATGATGATATATTTTGGTGGAGTCTATGCAATTTTAGGCTGCGAATAACTGGAATGTAACCTTGAATACTAATATATATTATAGAAAGCCACAGTCACTACACAAAAAAGAGTCAAGTGAGCGCAAGACGCGCAGCACAGTCTCAGCGAAAGCTGGAAGAGTGGCATTCTAGAGTCGCTTCTAAACACCTAATAGGTAACTGTTACAAGCACATTTTCTGAGTGCTCCCTAAACCACAAATAATTACTTCTTTGTAATAGGCCAGCTTTTACTATGCTATCTTTTGTCATTCTGCGGAGAAGCTTGGTATCTCCTACACACTTGCTAGGTATTTTGTGCAATTTTTATGCAGTGGCTGACGACGATGAAGAATCATTCTGGATGCGGGCATGCGCCATATTTAATAGGTGATCAAGAAGTTCTCCAATAGGCTGGAGGATTCGACGACACAATCGTTACGCAATTCGCATTGCGTGACTTCTGGTTGAGGCTCTGGTGTTGTAAAACGCTTCAATACTCATAATACCGCCATTTTTTTTCCTACATTAAGCTTGCCTAAAGCCGGTTTTAAAACGAGTTTCATGCAGTGGCGTAGTTCAGTGGTAGAAGCTTGGGCTGGCGCGCAGCAAACCCGGTTTCGAATCCATTGTGTGATTTCTTGGTAATACTATGTTACTTTCTTCCTAATTATTGCAATACATGTTACGGACACCAGAGGCGGACAACTACGGCACCGCTCGTGACCCGTGTTCTGATCTCATACGAGCTTTCTCTGGCAAACATCACCGCGCTTGAAAAACATTAAGCGTAAAAGCGCTCACAAAAGCAGTGTTGTGGAATATCCACCTTCATTCTATTCCATTACCATTCCAGGAAAGTAAGCCTTATCTTCATGCCACTCATTTCAATTCCTCGGAAAAAGAAAAAGTTAGCCCATTCACACTCTGCCAACGGCTTAGCTGTTCTATTCCATTCTTGTATATTCTCAATGTAGGAAATGAATCTTGACAGTTCTTAAATAACAATGAACGTCCCTATAAGGCTAGTGCCACGAGACGCAATAAAACTGCAAAATTACACAAAACGCGTAACCAAGGTATGCTACCTCGTGCAGTAAACCACTTTACTAATTCCCACAGGAGCAGTTTTACCACTATATGTAGTTTTTACATAGTGAGCATGTTTGATAGAATGCGATATTTTAATATTGTTTAAGCTTAAGTTTTGTAAAGCTAAAATGACGACATAGTGAATATTCATGCTGACAAAAGTAGCGTTGAAGAAGACTAAGCTGTTTGGTCACGCGTATAGAGTGTTTGTGAATATGAAAAAAAGTAAGATTTATAATATTTTTTAATAGGGTACGAAACCCTCTAGATTTGCTGGTATTAGATGGAACTGTGCACAACCACTCGGGCACCTTGTGTCTTCGCATCGAATACGGCACACTGAGCCGCACAGCTCGTCAGCACTCACGCTTGTCAAGATCACCTCGCAAGCATGAATGGGGGGAGATCTTTCAGTGTTCACCTGTGCGCATTTATTTAATACCTTTCTTGCAAAGGTTATTTAAGTGTGTCAGGTACTAAGCTGCTCGGGAGATAAAGATGAGACAGTGCATAGAGCATTCACCACTTTCATGTGGAGTATCATTGTGAACAAATTTGCAGGGATAACTCGTTGCTCCCTTCAAAATTTGTTCGGTAATGCATTTGTGCACTGACTTATGCTCTGGTTTCTTCTTTAAAACTTGACAGATTGTTCCCAGTTTGACACCATGCACACCACGCCTTGGCTAACTACAAGTGGGCCTACAGAAGGCGTCGAAGGCACCGAGCGAATTCGCAAAATAAGATAAAAAATGATAATAATGGAACGATCTCACCCCCGAGCAGTGGGAGTGCGGGATGACCAGCTACCAGGAACGCCCTATCTCCTGGGCTTGATGTCCCGAACGCCTCTCTTCCGAACACGTTCAGCAATTGGTCAGTATTTCTTTGGCCACCAGGCTTACGTCACAAAGCGCTTAGGCATCCTCGTTCTCGCAAGGTCGCATGCCGGACAAGGTCCAAAAATAGGCGTTATTTTAAATATCTTCATAGAAATATTGCCACGAAAAGTTATGAGTTACAGGGTGCTTCACCGTTTAGTTTTTAAAAGCACAATTGAGAAAGACCGCTTTTCCAACGATTGCTTCTTAAAAATTTAGATAAAACACTTGCCGCCTATATATGTGTTGCGCTTCACAAACATGAGCTGCTCGAGCGTGTACCACTGGGCGCAAGAGCCTGTGTGGTCGTGCATTACGGTAGTGCATTATGGTGGTGCTTCTGTAGCTACCAACACGCGCGGTGACGTCAGCTTTTCACTTAGGATTTCCGCCACCCTAGAACAGCAAAACCATGGTTTTTTTTGCGCGAACAGTCACTGCAATACTCGAGGAGGCACCACCACGACCGTGGTCAGTGGTCCAACTTACGTGGGCTTTCCTGCATTGAGCCTTTTCTCGAACCAATGCGTTCAAACCTTATTCTCTCTCTCTCTCTCTCCCTCTCTCTGTATAGAGGGGGAGCGCGTACAGTTTATCATGTACAACTGTATGCTGCGCAGACCAACAGACTTTCGCCGACAGAGTTTCGGGCGAAGGCGTCCATGTGTCCAGACAAGTGGAACAGTATAGCAAAGGAAGTGGATGAATATGAAGTGAGAAGCCGCGCAAGCTGGTATACGAAATCTCGCAATGAACGAAAGCTTCAAGCCAGCCTTCATACGCATCACAACTTCGACAAGCGTTGTTGCGAATATTCGTCCAAGCCGCCGACGGCGACACAGCGCTTAGAAGCGAAGGGTGGGGAGACAGCAGGTGGCTGGGGCAGCCGCCGAGGGGGAATGTCAAAATGCCTAAAAGGGTAGGGGGGATGCTTGCGCCATAGTTTAACTCTACCGCTGTTACACGAGAAATAGAAAAACTTGGGAGGAACGCAGTCTAACTAAGAATGGAGTTGTAGAAGTCAAGTTGCTTATAGAGGAACAGTGCTTGTAACAGTGAAGCGGTTCTAAAAATGCTAATTTGTTGTTAAATTTGAGGCTCCTAATAATAATGTTTGACGTTTTAACAGCAGCACGTGGACGAAAACAAACTCTATTTTCGGGAAAAGACATAAGTTCATTCCCATTGATTGCGGGCCCAATGTGCATAATTTCATTCCCCGCCCATTCTTCCAAGCAATGTCCCCGTTCTACTTTAAGGTGACCAAAATGTGAATTGATAACAGAATAATCCCGATACCCGAGTGACGACTCCACAACAATACGTAGAACCAACTTTAGCCGACAACATATATATGCATACGGCGTACACAACAAGTACACTGACTAAAACGAATACTTTGTAAATACGAGTGAAGCCAAATAACTGGGTTACTTCTCGTACATTAGTGGACTTGTCGCGTATGGCCCTACGACGTTGACGCCGGGGTAATTTCTGGTGCGACACACGAAATCCAACCAGACGTATTTTTACACGGTCCCCAGTTTTATTATTATATATCGCACACGCCGGTGCGCTCATTATCCTGCCGTGTTCCCACCTCACGTGCAGTCCTTCTCAGGGCTAAAACAGTAGAAAAGATGTATCTCCCTCCATCGTTTCTATTTCTTTTGTCTCTTTCTTTTATTCCCATTAACCTCAACACGAGGTTCGTCAAAACGACCGTGGCTGACGACGTACACGGGCCCACGGTCAACGTGCAGCCTCCCGCTTCCGACATCCCAGACGACGCGGAAACTACCACGCAGAGCGGCTCCAGGCAACTTATCAAACCAGCCACTCGTGTCCTCACCAGGTCGCGCAAACAGCAGGCTGCTACAAATCACCACAGCGATGAGCGGCCGGCTGAAACAGCGAAATCAAAACCTCAACCTCGAGGTGCTCCAAAGCCCGTGACACCTCGCCAGCGTACAACAAAGAGAAATACCGCCACTCCTATAGGCAAGAAAGCCAGAACGGTGGCCATTCCTAAGTAGCCCGTCATTTCAGTCTCCACCCAGACAGACAGCACTGGAGTCCTGTCGCAATAGGAAGCGTGCAATGCAGCACAACCACCTCCTCCTCGCCCACCATTTCCTCCTCCTGGGAGCATGAGATATCGGTCTCCTCTCCAAGCTCGGGAGCCGAGAGCGAGGACAACTCGAAGGGCTTTCTCCCGATATCCCAGAGAAATGGCTCCACAGCTGCTGCAGCTAAGCTCAGATACAGTGTTCTAAAAGGGGGTAGTGGGTTCAGAAGGGGGTAGTGGGATCGGGAGACTCGCTCACTGGATTCCCTGCTGACTGGTTGTGCCCTCGCGATCTCCAACAAAAGCGCAGCTCTGGCTGACTGGGTTGGTCCTACGCCACCTCCTTCCGCCGGTCCCCTACGACGACGACAGTGTACCTCTGGCCGACTGGATTAGCCCTACGCCATCTCCTGTCGCCGACAAAAGCTCTCGCCAGGGGTACTCCGTCCTTGGGCTCCTGTGACATTTGTTTCATCTTTCCCATCCTCCCTTTACTTCCGTCGTTGCTCGCTGTCCCTCCGCGTTTCTCTATATATATTGTCGCGATGTCAAAACAGAGGTCGTATTTGAAGATGCTGAGAAAGCAGCAGTGGGTCGGTCTTTTTATTTACCGCGCGCCAGAGAGTTCCTCGTCTTTATCGTTGTTGCTTTATGCTTAAAAGCGTGCAGATGTGCGTATGTGCTGTCGCCTTCGTCTTTCTCACGTGACATTTGCCTCTCTGACATTCACGTAAGAGACAGGCAAAGGTCCCTCACGTGACATTTGCACGTGACATTTGCCTCCCTCCAAAAATGGCATCGTCCCAATGCGCAGCCAACGCGCTCTAATTATATAGCCGCACATATGCACCGGCACCCACTGAACAAACGAGAATTAGCTGGACAAGTAGGGTTTCGTCTAGATGACATGCACGACCTTGGGTGAGTGGTTTCGGCGACTTGAAGTGCAATCGCCGTCGGGAATAACTTCGAAGTTGATGTCGTTCAATCGTCGCGTGACTCGATATTGACCGAAGTATCGTCGTAATAGCTTCTCTGAAAGTCCGCATTGACGTTTTGTGATCCAGAACCATACCTTGTCGTCTGGTGTGTAGGTTACCGATTTATGTCGTAGGTCGTACCATTTCGCATCTTTGTGTTGCTGGTGACAAATGCGCATGTGGGCTAGCTGTCGCGCTTCTTCGGCGCGCTGACCTGATTCTTCAGCGTCAGCATGAATGTCGTCACACTCGTGCGGCAGCATAGGGTCCCACGTTTCGCGCCGGTGTATTAAACTAAACGGCGTCATTCCGGTAGTTAAGTGTAGGGGGATGTTATAAGCGAAAGTCACATAAGGCAAGATTTCATCTCAGTTCTTCGTGTTTTGTGTCGACATACGTGCAGAGCATGTCTGCGAGGGTCTTATTAAGCCACTCCGTTCGTCCGTTTGTTTGTTGATGGTACGCTGTTGCTCTCCGGTGAGCTGTACCACTGAGCCTGAGAACCGACTCCAAAAGTTTTGCCGTGAACGCGGTTCCTCTTTCCATTATGAGAACTGTTGAAGCAGCGCGCCGGAGGACGAAGTTTTCTATGGAGAAATGAGCCTGTTCTGCTGCTGTCGCCCTCGGCGTGGCTTTAGTTTTTCGTAGCGAGACAAGTAATTGTTGGCGACAATGATGCAATATTCCCTGTGGTAGAAGTTGGAACTGGGCCAGGAAATTTATTTGGATTTGGGCGAATGGCTTTGCTGGTACTTGGACGGAATGATATAAGCCTGCCGGACGTGCTTTGCGTCTTTGACAGTCGGCACAGGTTTGGACGTGATGTTTTACAGCAGCAGGTAGGTTTGGCCAATAGTAACTGTTTTGCAGACGGGACAATGTTCGAGTGTAGCCGAGATGACCGGAGGTGACTTCATCATGGCAAGTTCCCAGAATTTCTTTTCGCAGTAATGCAGGGACGACGAGCAAGTGCGACACATTTGTCGCGTGTGTTTACGTCGAGCCCGTCCACCGATGGGACGAAACTTTCGTAACGCGGCTCGCGCGGCTCCTGAGTGGTGATGTTGTCATCCTCGAGAACTTTAACTCCCACTGCGCAGCGTGGAGAAGCTGCCACATCAATCTCAGAGGGAGGGCCTTAGTGGACTCGACTATTAAGACCGACCTCCTGGTGATAAACACCGGCGCACCGACGTTCGCCTGTCGCGGGATGCGGTGCATTGCGATCGACCTGTTCATGGTGAGCGACCGCTTCTGATACCAGTGGAAACGGTGTGCCAACACATGGGCTCGGACCAATTTTCGATTTATCTCGAACCACTCGACCGGCGACGCACACACGCTTGCACGTACACCGTGGCGGACTGGCCGAGGTTTCGTCAACTGTCGGCCGTTTGCCCAACTGCGGGCGTAAACTTTTTTCACACGGTTCGCGCTGTGTTGTGGCGGCTTACCGCAAGTGTGTGGTGCCGGCTGGCACTCCGGTGCCGGAAATTGCGCTCCTCAACCTCCGCGCGATCCACCGCAGACTGCAGTGTCTAGCGATGAAAAGTTACCGCTCTGAACACTGGACGCTCTACAATCATCTCGACGCTGTGTGTTGCCGTCATGCGAAACGGCGGCGCGACCAATCGTGGGGAAGGCTCTGCCTGACGCTCGACGATCCTGGACGTCCGGCGCGTGCGTGGCGCATTTTTCAGTGGTCCTCTGCCATGCGGAAACGCTATCTTCCTTCCAGGCGAGTGCTGCCGCTCAGAGGCTCACCTACCAGCAACTCACCGAGCTCCTGGCTGACACCCTGTGTCACGGCGCTACGCCGGCTGCGGCGAAGATGCCTCCGCTCCAAGAACATCATAGTAGAGAGTGGTACGCTCCGCGACGCTTTTTCCCCAGCTCAGTGGTTAGCCGCGATGTCAGCGCGCTGTGTAACGAGGACTTCACTCTCGGTGAGCTTCGACACGCGCTGGCATCGCGTAAGCGTCGCTCGGCGCCCGGAGGGGATTGAGTGACATACCAAATACTTTGCAACCTCAACGACTCTCAGCTCCCGGTGCTTTTGGCCACGTATAACAACATTTGGCGCACTGGAATCGTGCCGCAAGAGTGGCGCGAATCCACCATCATTGCCGTGCTTTAACAGGGCCAACCAGCAGCGGACCCGGCTTTATATCGGCCGGTTTCGGCTCACATCGGTGCCAGGAAAGCTCTTTGAGGCTATGGCGCTGAGGAGACAGAAGTGGGTCGCCGAAGCATTGGACGTCTTCCATCTCTCGCAGTGTGGTTTCCGCCGAACCCGAGCCACTGCTCATATCTCGCTGACGTTATCTCGACGCTGGAGGAGGTGCGCTGAAGCGGGGAACCGGGCTACTTCGTCCTGCTGGACATCAAGTCGGCTTTCGTCTCTCTACCACACCCGACCATCTTGGACGTGGTGCGCAACAAGGGGGTGAGCAGACTTCTCCTCGCGTACGTCGATGCCTTTCTCGAGATGACAGGACCATGCGTGTGAGCATGGGAGGAGCCCTTAGTTACCCGCGTGTGGTGTGCGCGTCCAATCTGCGTCCGGTGTGCGACCGGGGTACAGGGCAGTGTGCTCAGACCCTTCTTTTAATGTCGCCATGGCTGACATTGATAACTACATTCCCTGAACTTTGTCGACCGATGTGCGCGTTGCCATATACGTGGATGAAATTGCGGTGTTCGCTACGCGCCGCTTTGAAACCGAACAGTATGTGCGGACTCGTGTCCATAGATCGCTCGACGCCATCGGTGGCAAGGGAATGTGCCTCTCTCCGGCGAAGACGGAAGCTATGATAGTGCACCGCAGATGCGTTGCACGGCACGACACTACACGCCTCAATTCACGCTCCGGGGTGTCTCCATCCTATGTTCGAAACGAGTGAAATATCTCGGAGTCATGCTCGACCATATAGACTGTGGTGGCAAGCAGCGGTCACTGCCCAGTACAGAAACGCGAGAAGAGTGGCTTCTGCCGCACGAGTGCTTCTTGCGCGCAGCAACGGCTGCTCGCCGACACTCCCCCTGAGACTCTTCAGCGACATGGCTTCGGCGCGCATCCTATGCGGCCTCCGGCTCACTTCTCTTACGCCTGCCAACTGGGCGCAGCTCAATGCAATGCACCGAACTGCCCCCCGGCAGTACTTCAGTCTGCCCCGTTTCTCGCGCATCGGCCGCTACGTCGTGGAGGCGGGGGACATGCTACTGTCGCTGCATTTCAGCCGGCGTGCTCTCAATTGCATCGAGGGCATGAATAGCTCGTGACACTGTCGACAGCTCGTGTTCCGCCTCCACGACCTCCTGCTCTCGAGGATGGGCTGGTGTGCCGCACATTTCCGTGCCCTAGTGCCGTGCATCACAGATTTGAGCGACTTAGGGGCCCCGCCCTGCTGGCATCGCCCATTGACGATCCCCACGTTTACCCCAGGCATGAGGAGAGAGCGCGCGACCTCTGTGTGTGCGCTTCGCCAGGAAACAGCTGCCCCCCTGGAGGATCAGCTAGCGGGGTGTGTCCGAGTGTTTACCGACGAATCGGTCTTGAAGAACAGTTCGGCCGATGCTGCGTGTGTGGTGCCCTCCTTGGAGGTGCACATTCATTGTTGAACACAACTGCTCTAACGCATTGTATAATCAATACTAGTGCATTAGTTAAAATATTGTGTGAATTCAAAACGCCCGCATAAGTATCCTGAGAGACAAGCACCACAAAGCGTGAAATTGCCTGAGACTGCATGCGCTGAAGCATCGGTCAAGAGACTGATGCTTCAGCGTATGCAGTCTCAAAAATCACGAGTCCTGTGGGTGCTGAAGAAGGAATAAACAATGTGAGGCCTTTGATCATATCCCACTGAAATAGAAAGAGGACAACTACTGCCGTGAGAAGGCTAAACCACGGGGATAACAGCCCGGCAACAGTGAGAGGGGAGAGGGTAAAGTGGAACTTCCCACCGTGTGCCGTTGGGAATGTGGTGGGCACCCCATAAATGTTCTCTGTTGTTGACAATATTACCCTGATTCATAAAAGGTCACGCACGACCTCTGTTTGCATTAAATCAGAGACGTCGATTGGTGCTAATAAGTCGGATGAGCACTAACCGTTACTTTAAAACCAAATTAAAACACTTTACAGGCAGCGCTCTTCAATAATAATCGGTCATAAGTGCCTCCGCATGCTGGACTGTCAGACAACAAAAGCATTTCGAGTTTTTACATTTGGTGTCAAGGGTCGTTTAAAAACCTTTCGGAATTATTCTACAAAGATGCGTTTTAGTACTGAAGAAGCCACTGGAAAAACTGTATCGGTGCTCACAACTTCTAAGGCTTTCGAATGACTAAGCAGCGTCTTGAATAAACTTGTTTTTTTTCAGAACCTTTTCATGTACAAAAGGCTTATCAAGGTAAGCTCGAATTTTTAGGGAAAGAATACACAGACACACCGAAGTACTGGTTGCAAGAAATATATGGCTGCACGACCCATGTATGTGCTAGAAGTGTTAACACTGCTAGTAGCCATGACGGCAAGTATAGAACACTTTTCCTGCCTGCTGAAATGGTAAAACACGTCATATTTCATGATTTCGAAGCTTACTAATTGTCCTTACATACTACCTGAGGGCATCCAGTCTGACAGAATGAAACCCTTATTATGAATGAGCAGAATGAGAGGAACTTTAAGGGCTTGTGTACCTGCGTTAGGTACGTTAGAACTAATGATCATGTTGGTGGAGCATCGGACCTATTCTAAAATGGCAGGTTTGGTCTCTGTCAAAAAAACATCTTTTTGTGGACCTTCCCCACAATTACACTATAATTACTTCAAAAAACACCCCCTATATTTTCATCTTATATTAACATTTTGTTAAAATTGAAAAAAGAGCTCTTAACATTTTACATTTTTGTAGTGTTAGCTACACCAGCCTTACTGAGCCCATTTCGCGTGGCACTGGTCTGCGCATGCGCAATAATACTCTGCCACCGCCGCGCGCGGGTCGCCGCCGGTGTGCGCGCAATCAGATGCGCTGCGCAGACGATCAGTGGTGTCACGAATCGGAGCCGGCACCTCCCTCGCACTCGGCGGCGGTCGCGTGCGACTCGCTACCGCTGGTGTGCGCTTTCTAGAGGAGTGCTGTCATAGCATTGGTAGACATATGGACGCCGACGCACGCGCTTTCTTTGTGCAGTCGCCATCTGACACTGCGCTGGAGCCGCTTGATAGCGCTTCTGACTGGCGTTTGCCACCATGGTATATCCATGGAAAAGGAAAGTGCGAATGCTGCTCAATGGTGCAGTAGAGTAGAGAAGCTTAACTCATTGGATCCTGAAGTAGTTGCCCGGCAAAATAAATATACATGTGCAACATAATACGTATACCGTGTGTGAGTCATTGAAACAGCTGTAAGCATGATAATTAAGCTAATTCTAGACAATCAGGAAAGCTTTCCGGAGGAGTGACGTCATGGCCTTGACAGACATATGACCTTGACAGACATGACCTTGACAGACGTGACCTTGACAGCGTGGCCGCTCCTATTCTATCACAAAAAGACAGACAACTCGAAATACCATGTTGGCACCATAGAGACGGCAGCGTGTTACTTCACCGACCACCGAGCCGTCTTTGTGGCAATAGAGAAGCTACCTGGACGTTGAGCAGAAAATATACATGTGCCACATAATACGTATGCCGTATGTAAGTCATTGCAGCAGCAGTGAGCATGATAATCAAGCTAACCCTAGACACTCTGGAAAGATAAGAATAATCAGCTGAACCTTTGCTTACGCTACGTGTATCGTTGCATAGCTGAGCTAAGCTACTGCCATTTTTTTGTTCATTTCGTACTATGAAAGGATTTAATGATGGTGAGCTGTTTGCACGAACCAAAGGTCCAGCATGAATCTTCTTACTGGCACTCAGGATTCACCTCCCAATTTAAGGCATTATTATTTGGAGGGGTTGAGGAAACAGTGAGTCCATTCATCTTTGTCTACCCTGTTTTTAAATTAGGCGACGTTATGTTAAGGCAAAGCTTCCAACTTTTTTGTTGGGCTTTTTGGCTACAAGCTTCGATTTTCTTTTTTGAGAAACTTGTTTTCAATTTCGAAACCAGCCTTTTACCTCATCTTTCATCACCACAGTCATTTGAATTAGCGCCCATAGTCAGTATTGAATCACTTACAAAACTTTTTGCAGTACAATCTCTGTTTCGAATGCCGGTTTCTTTAAAATTCTGCTGTGCCCCATTGTTTGCAATTTCGGCTCACCAAGCACTTGACACGTTGTTCATGCAAAACAGATATAATTGTCCATGACACCACCAAAATAAGACATGGTTGTGAAACATGCCTTTTCAACCTTAATTGGACAGACCATGCGGGGTTAAAGATTATTTTTCTATTGGTTCAACAGCATCGACACTGAGTGTTACAATTTCGCTCAGTTTTGTTTATTTTATAATAATGTTGCACCTATGCTAGTCCTTTACTATCTGATATCAGTACTGTCTACATGCGCTACTCGCAATGGCTTTTATGTTCAAACACGAAGTAGCCCAATCATCAACTCTCTTTTATAGTGTTTCTTTCGTTCTTCTATCACAGGAACAAGCGCTCTTTCGGCCTCAACTGGTGCAGAAAAGCATATTGTCCCAGCGCTTCACTTTGATGAGCATAGTGAAATCAGAATTTTTCGAAAGCGCCTACTTTCTTGCGCCTTATGTGGAATACACACAAAGCATAGTTCGCAGAGCATGCACTATTGAAATTTAACACTAACAGTTGTATTTTAAAGCTATAGACATAAATTTTAAAAAATAGTGGAGTCTCTTTGACCCTGCTGCTCTTTTTTTCTTCCAAAAATGCTACCCTTCTGGTAATTTCCTGATAAGTTCGCGTGTAATGGTAACGTTTTCTTTGACACTGCCTTTGCCTAAAGAGTGGTGGCAGGGTATATAAACCACCACATATGTTGTATAAAGGCTGACTCAATATAATTTTTTATGAAGTCACGGTTTTTGAGTACTCTACTGGTTTTGTGACTGGGCACAGATAGGTGATTGACCCATCTAGCATGTTCAGTATATTGTGCCTTGAAAACCAGCGCAAGAAAGCTCAATACAAAATTTTGGTAAATGTAACCGAGGTTAGTTGGTGTTATATTCAGAGCAGTATTGGTTTTTTACCTGCCGTGACCTCTGTAATTCACACCATAATTAGTACACTATAGTTATTCTCCATAGTGTTTTTCCTGGCCTAATTGTCAATTGAATTACTGTTGCTGTGTCTAACAAAAATTAAGCCTTTTTAGTTGATTTGCATTCAGTTAGCGTTTTATAACCCGGTCATGACATGCCAAGCCGACCAGCGTTTTTCAGGCTATCACAAATATGGCCGAAAAAAATTCACATTTCTCAAAGAACTCGTCCTGGTTGTTTATTTTGGTTGCCAAAAGTTTTCGTGCCTATTGTAGGTCTGTAGTTCTGTGCCAACTGAGCTAGAGGGGTTCAAAAAGCTATTTTTATTCATTAAACGTATCGCAATTCACTCGATAAGATGGTAGTTGTGGCAAGGTATTGAAGCAATGTAACTGTAAAAATAATGAGTCATTTATCTATATAAATTCTTCAAAGAATTCTCACAGTAGCAAAACTGAATAGTTGCCGAATTCGGTTCTTTTTTTTTTCAAGGAAACATAGCAAGCTCAAAGAGCACAGATAGATTATGTTCAGCTGGCCTGTTTGACATGCTAGAAATAAAAATATTTTGGCACTAAAAGTATTGCAGATTATCTGAAAAAAATATGCATAATATCTCTCTTGAAAGCGTTATGTATTAGCTTAGCATAGGCGAAGTGCCTGTCTTGCGCTTGTCCCTGTCTTTCTATCCGCGTCTAAGTAGTGCACTCTCATTTCAAAACAATAATATATTACCAACTCGCCCAATCAATCATATTGGTGGTTACTAGAGAGTATTATTTTTTAAACTAAAAATATATTTTTTAATTTATTATTTCTTGTTCAGTTTTTGACATACGTAACTCTGCAGCATGAAGCACTTGCAAAGGCAATCTTTAGTTAGCCCAAGCCCACGGACAGAAATTTAGATAGTGCCATCTGTAAAGCAACAATAAAGGAAATGGCACAGACGTGCACTAGAAAAAATGTAGCTAGAGTGTGGTGACCGGTAGCTTAGCAAAAGAAATATTTTTTGGTGGGGTTGTGTGAGGGTAAAGTGATGTCAACCACACTTCATGTACCTTCGTGTGTGGATTTTTATCTGTGCAGGTATATATGCTTCTGAATAACTGAAACTCAAAAATATCTGAACAGCGAAGGGGAAGAGAAGTGCAGGAGTTTTCTTTCTTCTTTCTTAGTGATGATTTGTAGATGAGCCATCAAGGTGCTAAATAAGTATACAATACGCAATAACACTACATTACCCACAACATACGCGAGAGAAGACAGTAGGCTAGCCTTTGAGTTCTCACTATAAAGCTCTTCTATTGTGTAAACATACGATGGGGTTTGGTTCGCAAGGAGCAAAGTAGTCTCCTGAAAGCTGGAAAAAAATGAAGAAGTTGTATTAAGACTGCCTTAATTAGTGTATTTTGTGAATGGTGCTAACGTACCTATTATGAAGAATTTTTTTGAATAATTGTGTAAAACACTCCTGCATTTGCAGAAGTTCAAAGGAAAGTATCATTTCTGACTCTAAACCTCTTATGCTAGATGGTTCATCTCAAGTCACCACCTTCACTGTTACGCAATTCTGTTAGCAATAAAATTCAGAGGAAAAATCCATTTCCTTGTTGATAGCATGACGTTTGCCATCTGCATCTTAGGCCAGTCGGCTTGAGTTGAGGATTGCCTTTGCGAATGCACCATGCTGCGTGAGTTGCATCAGTAAAAAGCTGTAGGAAATATCTAATTTGAATAAAATACTTTTGAAGTTAAAAAAATACGGTCTAGTAACTGCATCTATGTTAGCTCATTTATAACACGTTCAAATGAGCTAACGTGCATGTTTTTAGTCCTACACCAAGGTAAGTTGTTTGCTGCTGTATACAGAATTTTCCGAAAAAAAGTGAAATTTCAATGTTTTCAGATCAGCTACACCTTGAGCACCTAAATTACTTTTAATTTGTTGCTTGTCAAAGAGCCTGATGGCACGTATTGTATGTGTGCTCTTTGAGCTAGCCAAAATCCCAGTAAAAATATGCTTCAACAAATTCATGCATTTTGCTCCTGTGAAAAGCCCTCAAAGAATTGATATACACAAATAGGTCATTATTTTTGCAGTTTCGTCGATTATTTACCTTGCTGTAAATAGCACTTTATTGAGTGTATTCAAAAAACATCTTTTGAAAAAAATGTTTTACCGCCCTCTACCTCTGATGGCGAAAAACTACATACTCTTATAAATATTGCTGCGAACGTAATAACAGACAGCGACGAAACGACGTCTTGCTTGCCCTAAGACCAGGACGCAAAAGCCCTCTTTTTTCTTTTCTTCCAAGAGATTCCCCTACAGTTGATGGCTCATACCCATTACCTGTGACATTACTCCCTCTCCTCGAAAAGCATCGGCTCGATGCTGGTGACGAGCGTTGAGAAAAAAAAGAGAAACAAATAATGCTACCATGGAACCCAACAACTCCGTCGTAGGGGAAAAATGGGCTGGCGTCATAGAAGTACTCAATAAAGAAAGGAGTAAGTACACAAGACAATAGAAAAAACCAAGTGACAAAACAATAGTCATTGCATGGTAAGTTAGTCCACGTTCGATGAATGACGCGAGAAATATGGCTTGAGTCTCGACACGTGCACCACATCACTTTCTGGAAACCGACGGGAACGTCTTTAGGCGCCCTCAGGGAGAACTTCATAAGTAACGTCACTGAGTCGGCGCAAGACTTTGTAAGGACCGAAGTAGCGCCGAATCAACTTCTCAGAGTGACCGCGCTGTCGGATGGGAGTCAACACCCAAACTTCATCGCCTGGTTGGAAGGTAACCTCTTGGTGTGTAAGGTTGTAGCGGTGTGCGTCGGCAGTTTGGCGAGCCTGAATACGGCATCGGGCGAGTTGACGGGCCTCCTTGGCGTGTTCAGCGAACAATGCAGTGTCCGTGTTGAACATGCTCAAGTTGCTGGGAAGGAGCATTGCGTCGAGCATTATAGTGACCTCTCGACCATGAACTAAGCGAATTGGGGTAAAACCTGTACTCTCTTGGACTGCTGTATTGTAAGCAAAAGTTACGTAAGGCAGTATATCATCCAAGTTCTTGTTATCAACGGCCACATACATTGACAGCATATCTGCAATGGTCTTGTTCAGCCGTTCAGTGAGTCCATTTGTTTGGGGGCGGTAACCCGTGGTTTTACGATGTTCTGTACCACTTAATCTCAGCTCTTCTTGAAGCATCTCTGCGGTGAAAGCGGTACCACGATCAGTAATTATCACAGCTGGCACTCCGTGACGAAGTACGATGCTGGTGACAAAAAACTGTGCGATTTTGGCTGCGGTAGCTTTGGGCAGGGCCTTTGTCTCGCTGTAACGCGTTAAATAATCGGTGGCAACCACAATCCACCGGTTTCCAGACGAAGAGGTGGGAAATGAGCCGAGCAAGTCAATGCCAATTTGATGGAATGGTGTCTTCGGCGGGGCGATAGGCTGTAGTAGTCCTGCTGGTCGGACAGGTGGAGTCTTACGGCGTTGGCGGTCACGGCATGTGCGGACGTACTGCTTGACTGTCTTCGCGAGGCGGGGCCAGTAGTGTGAGCGGCGAATTCTTTTCAATGTGCGCGTGTAGCCAAGGTGTCCGGATGATGGTTCGTCATGACAAGCATTTAAAATATCGTCCCGAAGCGAGGTCGGCGCAACCAGTAGGTAAGTAGCCTGGGTATGGTCGAAATTTTTCTTATAGAGGACTCCATTCCTGATTCAGAACGAGGCCAGCGAACGTGCGAAGTTTCGAGGAAGGCTGCGTTTTCAGCCTTCGAGGTAGTCAATCAGCGGGCTTAGCTCCATGTCGTCGCGTTGTTGTTGAGCCAGGTCGGTTGCTGACACAGAGGAAAGGAATGCATCGTCCTCTTCAACGTCCGCGTTCGTACTTCCAATTGGTGCACGTGAGAGACAGTCAGCATCAGTGTGTTTGCGTCCTGACTTGTGAATGACTGTAACGTCAAATTCTTGCAGCCGAAGGCTCCAGCTTGCTAGACGACCGGAAGAGTCTTTGAGGTTGGCGAGCCAGCATAAAGAATGGTGGTCGCTAACTACCCTGAATTGTCGACCGTATAAACAAGGGCGAAACTTTGTTATAGTCCAAACAACGGCTAAGCATTCTCTTTCTGTTGCATAGTAGTTTTTTTCTGCAGATGATTGTGTTCAACTTGCATAGGCAATCACGCGCTCTAAGCCATTTTGCCATTGAACCAGTACAGCTCCAAGTCCAACGTTGCTGGTATCCGTGTGTAGCTCCGTGGCAGCGTTACCGTCAAAAAGACCAAGTACAGGTGGGGCTTGGAGATGGTTTCGAGCGTGTCAAAGGCGTGATGCTGATCATGACCCCAAACAAATGGTACGCCGTTTTCGTAAGTTCTTTTAGCGGTTCAGCGATTTTAGAAAAGCCTTTGACGAAGCGTCTGTAATATGCGCAGAGTCCGAAAATCGGCGGAGGTCGCGCTTGTTCGTTGGGACAGGAAATGCGGCAACAGCTTTCGTTTTCTCATGGTCTAGGAGTATACCGGCGTGGCTGACGACGTGACCAAGAACTTTCAGTTCCTCGAATGCAAAGTGGCATTTCTCAGGTTTGAGAGAAAGTCCAGCTGTTCGAATCACCTGAAGAACTGCCTGTAAGCGCTGGACGTGCTGCTCAAACGTGTCCGAGAAGACGACCACATCGTCAAGGTAGACAAGACACGATTGCCATTTTAGCCCAGAAAGAACCGTGTCCATCATTCTTTAAAAAGTAGCTGGTGCTGAGCATAAGCCGAAGGGAAGGACCTTGAACTCGTAGAGTCCGTCAGGAGTAATGAAGGCGGTCTTTTTGTGGTCGCGCTCACCAACAGATATTTGCCAATAGCCGCTGCGTAGATCCATGGAAGAAAAGTAACGATCATTGCGAATGCGGTCCAGCGAGTCGTTTATTTGTGGTAAAGGATACACGTCTTTCTTCGTGATCTTATTCAACTTTCGGTAGTCGACACAAAATCGCAGAGTACCATCTTTTTTCTTTACTAACGCAACAGAGGACGCCCAGGGACAGGTCGATGGCTGGATGACATCGTCCTTGAGCATCTGCTGGACCTGTTGGTGTATAACGTCTTGTTCTTTTTGCGAGACTCTGTAGGCATGCTGTCGAATGGGACTCTCGGTAGGCTCGGTGATGATACGATGCTTGGCAAGCGATGTCTGGTTAACTTCGAAGTCGTAGCGAAGCAGTCCCGAAATGAGTCGAGTAGCTTCGAAAGACGTTTCCGTTGTGCAGACGGTAGACCCTGGTTTACGTTCAGAGTGCTTGCAAATGTCATGGCGGAATCGTCGCATGACGAAAGAGTAGATAGTGTTGAGGGACCAGGGACGTCGGCAATATCCTCAAGGTATGCGATCGCAGTGTGTTTGGTAAGATGGCGATACTCCTCGCTGAAATTCGTGACTAATAGGCAAGCCTGCTTTCTACTGGGCTGAACAATACCTCGGGCAACGCAGATTTGTTGTGCAAAAAGTAGGGATAAATTTCCTTCTGCAATTACAGCATCGGGGACGTCTTGGTCACATTCAACGTTGATAAAAAGACTGCTGCGGGGAGGCAGAGTAACATATTCGGAGGATACACGTAGGGCAGCCTTCAATGAGCGAGCGTTTTCCGGTTCAGAATGAAACGGGTCCTCGAACGACACCTGCAAGTCTCGTAGGTCGAAAATTGCGCCGTGTTCGCGAAGAAAGTCCCGCCCCAGAATGAGTGGACGGGAGCACACAGGTAATACGAGGAAAGACCCTGTGAACGTCGAAGCACGGACTCGAACACGTGCGGTGCACATTCCAGTTGGCGTGACGAGGTGGCCCCCTGTCGTGCGCAACGGCGGTCCTTGCCAAGGGGTAGTTACCATCCTCAGTTGGGATGCTAGGGCGCTGCTCATAACCGAATAATCGGCGCTGGTGTCGACAAGGGCAGTGACGACGTGATTATCGACGTGTACGGTGATGTCGGCGGAAACAATCTTATGACTTTCGGAAAAAACTGGAAAGTCAGAACGGTCTTCGTCGGGTCTTTGCGTCGAAGGAGGCTCTTTGACAGTTTGTTGGGACGCGGCTTCCCCCCAGGAGCCGCGGTTCCTAGTTTCTTCTGTGGGGACTCGGTGACTGGCCTCTGAAAGGAGCATAAGATGAGGAGGGAATGCTAGGTGACGTTGGGCGGCGAGGAGATGGTGATCGTGATTGGGTGCGTTGACCAAGGCGAGGAGCTTGCTGTCCCGTAAGGTACGCTTCGATGTCGTGGGGACGCTCACCGTAACGCGGGCACCGAGCATCGGGGTGAAAGCCACGGAGACCATGTTGGCGGTACTGGCAGTTACGGTAGACGTGACCCGCTTCGCCACAGGGGTAGCAGAGTGGACGGTTATCGGACGTACGCCACACGCTGGCCTTTGTGGCATTCTGCCGCGATCCAGACGGACGATAAGTTGGTGCACTCGGAAACCTTGAGGTGGGTGGCGGAGTCGAAGAGGTGCCCTGGAACCGATGGCTAGCCTGATCCATTCTCCCCATGGTGGGATCAGGGCCATGTGGTGCAGGAGATCGCAGAGCCGCCGCATAAGTCAGCAAAGTGGCCTCAGGCCTTGTTGGCGCGAGTGGGGTGACCACCTGTCGGATTTCATTTCGGATTAAATCTGCGAGAGCACTTACGGGTGGTTGGGGTCACGCTGCTTGGAGTTGGCGCAGCTTGTCCCGCACGACGCTTGTTATGAACTCAGCGAGGGCATGCCTATCGCTGTCAGCCCCGATAAAGCATGCAGCAGGGGTCACGTCGTGGCGTTCATACTGTGACGACCTATACTGGAGAGTACGATTCATTGCGGTTGCCTCATTTATGAACTCTGCCACAGTCGTTGGTGGATTGCGCACGAGTCTTGCGAAGAGCTGCACTTTTACCCCACGCATTAAATGCCGCACATTCTTTTCCTCGGACATTGCAGGGTCAGCACGCTTGAAGAGTCAAAGCATGTCCTCGAGAAACATTGAAACTCTCTCGTTGGGTCGTTGGTTCCGAGACGAGATAGCCTGCTCCGCTCTCTCTTTCCTTTCAGTGCTGCGGTACGCATCACGAAACTGTCGGCTGAACTCATGCCACGTCGCAAAGGAACCCTCGTGATTCTTGTACCACGTTTTGGCAGAGTCTTCTAACGCAAAATAAACTCTCCGCAGCTTGCGAGCTTCATCTCAGTCGTTGATGTTGGCAACTCGATTGAAGTGGTCAAGCCAGTCATCAACATTTTCATAAATGCCTCCATGAAATGAGCGTGGTGTTTGCGGCGCATGAAAAACATGCCGGAGAAACGAATAGGCGTCGTTGGTTTGACTCGCCTAGTTGTTAGTTGAAGTTGCCATCTCGTCTTGAGAGAGGGGAACGTACTTGGGAGATAGTCCTCGCAGGCGGCGACTACTTCTTGCCGTGGGAGCTGTAGGTATCTTCAAGTAGCTCGGTGTGTCGGCTCAAAATCTGCAGCCGAGGCGCATTTACCCAGCACCTCCACCAGTGCCGCGAACGTAATAACAGACAGCGACGAAACGACGTCTTGCTTGCCCTCCGACCAGGACGCAAAAGCCCTCTTCTTTCTTTTCTCCAAGGGATTCCCCTACAGTTGATGGCTCATACCCATTACCTGAGACAATATGCAGGAAATTTTTCGGCAACAGAAATTAACGAGCAGGATAAGTTCCGAATTTGAATAAACACGTGAAAATTATTTCATCTATATTTGTGGTGGTCGGAAACACGCTGGATGATTTGAAATGGCATGATCCAACCGTGCGGAAGTATGCTAGCAGACGTGTAGTGTAGTGTAAGCTCTGGTGTTTTAATCGTAAATTTTTTTCTTTGTATGTGCTGGTTTGCATCATTGTCACTATAAGTGCAATATGCTAGAAAAGTCGGAACTATGAAAACTTTGAATGTATTCTTTAGTATGCATTAGCCGAGCATACATAAAAAATGAGACAGAAAAAGCTGTCTGCTTGTTCTGTCCAGTTTTCCTACGTTTTATGTTTTGTTAGTACATTTTAGTTATTACCCAGTTCTGTAGCATGTGCATTTCTGCAAGCGTTGATGGATGCTTTCTTTGAGCTTGATCGATATGGTCGCCAATAGGACTGAAGAACAAATTTATTGCAGTACACTTTTTACCCTCTCTTGTACTATTGGGATTTGAAGCTGATTTGGGATAGTCTGGTGAAATGGCTTTGCTTAAGCTTGAAAGCCAATCCAATAGTGCCTTCAGGTTTTTTTTTTATTTTCTTAGATGAGAATGTAGGCGCGTTCATTTATAGCATTTGAGGATTGCTCATATATTTTATATGTTAGACGTGTGCTACTGATAAAATTCCCAGAAATCTCCGAGGGAACTGTAGTCGCTGGTATAGCATTTATTTCAAACAAGTGCCGCAAGCTCATTTCTTGACACACTATAATTAGGTTCTACATAAATGTTATTGGGCATAGTCATATACTGCACCACAGCTGCAAAATGCACTCTCTACTAAATGAGGCGGTCTTCTAATCGAATTTTATTAGATTTTTCGTCAGATTTTCTAATGTGATTAACAAAGTATGTTTTACTGTGTGTATTTTATTTCATTTGTTTACTTTTCTACTGTATGTGACAAATATGTGAAACATTTTTGTTTGTTGTGTTTGTACTTTAGGTGCTTAATGTGGTGGTAAATATTGTGCTTATGCTGTACAAATTCTGTGGTCAATAATCATGCTCACTCCTGAAAATTAACGCAAGGGTTGTACTTCGTGTGTAATTGAACCTCCATAATAAATATTCTGCGAGTCTTCAGTCTGTGTGCTCTCGTAGTGCACAAACAGAAACTTTTTAACGATCTGTATTTTGCTTTGGTGTTTGGGCTATAAATTAGCTTTTGTTTGCGGTAATTTTTTTAGAATGCAGCCTTGCGAGAATCCTTGCTGAGAGGGAATTCTGACTGCAGTGGCTACTTCCATTCAATACCAAAAGTGCTCCCAACAGAGGCGAGCTAAAACGCCATGTATTTCACCCATTTACACCGAAATTGATAAAAAAAAAGACAAAAAGAGCGTGATCCCGTGACTCAAATACTCCCGCTGTGTCTCTTGAAAACGCCAAAAAGGGGCTACAATAGTGCCCTTATTACGCCGAAAATACTCCCACGTAAGAACCATAAAACTCCGCGTTCCATTTCATTGAGCCACAAATAAGTAAATTTTTTGCCTAATGTACGCCCTTGTATACCCTACCACATGGGCGTTTTCGTTTACTCCCATTTAGAGGGTTTAAAACATGTACAGATGGGAGTGATCTAGAGGACAAGCCAAAAACACCCATCTGTTTTTTTATTAGAGTGTACGCTATACTTAACCTTCTATTTTTTACTTGGATTGTTCCTTATATTTCACCCCTATAATTGACTTGTGCACTCAGTGAATAGGCCTTAGCGCAAAAATAATGTTCGGCAAAAGCACAGAAAAAAAACAAAAAGGCAACAATCTTCCTACCGTCCTCATATCAAAAATGCAAGAGAAGGCATACCATTCGAATACATCGTGTTTATATGATATGCTAAGATAGCACAGGACACCCACCAACGACCCATACAAGCCTAAATAAACTTTAACGTGGCCATACAATATCATCTGGAGGGAGGATTATAAATCTCGGTTGGCTTCGCAATCAATTCCCGCGATATCTTTCTCAAGAAGATTCAGTACCCTTTAAATACCAGAAGCCCGTGCCACATAATACTTCATCCAATGGGCGTCGTTCCTTTGACAGTGGTTGTGAAACACAACCTTTTTAGAGAGTTTTATTTCCGGCTTCCATCTTCACTTTTCTGCCATTTTATGGATTTTATTGCTGTGCATTATATTGTCTTTGGGTCGTGACAAGGCTGAAGGAGCACATTTGATGTTCATATGAAACCGTGCATACAGGCCGAACTTGTGGCCAGGAAACTGAAGGTCAAAATACAGCATCGCACGGGCAGTGGTAGCACCGAAGAGAGTGTCAGCCAGTAATCAACTGACAAGCGTCAAATCGTGGCCGCTATTCCGTATATGCCGTCGAATATTTCAGCCATATCGCTGGTCTTTGCGCAAGTTCTGGAATAATATCGTATGCTCGCTCAAAGCGGGCAATCTAGACAGAACGATCTACAATGTTCGTGAACATTCTCAAATAATGATGCGCTGTTTGGGCTGAGGATTTCTGACACATTTTTAGCGGGTGAAAATTGAATAAAAAAAATAACAAACGCTCGTGGTATTGCCCCACTGAAAAAACATCGTCCTAAATTTTGAAAACAAACACGCGAAAAATACATGAACAATAAAAATAGCAACAATCAAGAAAGGGCATTAATAAATATGTTCAAGCAATAAAGCACAGAGAAAGAATGAATATTGCAGTCTTTAGGTCCGTTAACGCGCATAAAACCAGTTGAGGCGCACGACATAAATGACTTCAAGTCATGCACGGCGCTATGACTCCATTATGGACAACCTCGTAGTTGAGTAGGCCAAGACGTCAAACTAATATACGGTGATTGGGTTGGTTTTCCGCGAAGTGTCGCCGACGGTTATCGATTGCGGTTGTCGATCGTCTGTTGGTTCTTGTTGCAAAGGCGGGCCAGTTGTCGAGCTTTTTAAGTGCGCCGAAGGTACGCAGTCACGTCGTACTTGATTGCCTCAGCCACGTTGGCCAGCAAAGTGTCAAGCATCGCGAAAGGGTTTCTTCCGTAGACCAACTTGTATAGCGACATTTTTGTCATCTTCTGTAGCGTCATGTTGTATGCGAAGGCCACGTACGAAAGGATGGCGTCCCACGTCTTCTGCTTGACGTCTACGTACATGGCCATCATGTCAGCAATTGTCTTGTTTAGCCACTCGGTGAAGCCTGTTACGAAGCGCGACGCCAACATGGTCCTGAAGGCCCCACTTCGAAACTCGCCGCCAAGGTCACCAGCCGTTTGGTAGTGTGTGTTTCTCAGCTCACGACTGCTCTGCGCAGAGCTGATAGAAGAGTGGACAAGACGGTGAGTTGGGGCGAGGTTTATGTACAGCATAGAAATAGAGGTGTTACAAATTTGGCACTGGGACCGACAGCTTAGAGACTCGAAGAGCGGAGATGTCTACTCCCTGACGCATACGTCAGCTGCTCTCAGACGCATAGGTCAGCTGCTGGCGATGCACCACTTGGCTTTTTTTTATAGTCACCGAGCGGACCTTTGCATCACCAACGACCAACCAGAAAAGCCGCTGCCCGTGATGTCAGAATCCTCCCATGGACACCCGCCACTGGGCTGCGTCACGATCATCAAATACGGAACTGCTGCGCTTAGTTGCACCCAAGAACGAGTGATGTTGCCACGCATTGCGTAAGATTCGCCATACCGGAAGGCGCTGATTGCTTCATCGGGCTCGTGGGCTGAAGGAGCTCGCTGTGCGTTGTGTGAGACAGACCGACGCCACCACTTTATTACGTCGTCGAGTTCTTCGCATCAGGCGGGCTCAATAGCGGCCTTGACACAGATTGCCTTTGCAGAGGCATTGTCGTTCAGTGTGGACTGCTAGGCGTAGCAGCACCCCCGCCACCAGGCAATACGCTGGAAAGACGAGCTGCTTCAACGTGGCTTTCATGTCCGGCGCGCACGTTCACCAGGTCCCTCCAGGTTTGCCTCCAGGGTCATGGGGAGAATGTAGCTCCAGGCTCAGTTCCGTGAACACATCCCATTCTTGAGGACGGATCCCAGCTCCACTAGCTTGTCGCCCCAGCTTGTCCGCCAGCTTCGCTCGTCACTTTTCATGATTTTTGGTCTCCGCACTTGTCGATGGTTGTGCAACGTGTCAAGAATGGTTCGACAACAGACAAACACACGGCACAAGCAAGTGCCTTCAGTTACCCGAAAGAACACCAGACAAAGTATAGTACAACATATACCTAGCTACGTGTCCATAGGAATTTCGTTTCCTATACATCAAGAGACAAGTATGGGATACAAGATACTTGAAATGATAATTCGAACTTTTACTCGTGCAACAACTTATTGAAATAAAATACAACATAAGGTTGGCCACTTGAGATCACTCTGGACGAGAGCGCTCGGCTAAGTCCGTGGTGAGGAATAAATTTCGCCCAGACACACAGCGAAAGACCGAAAGGTGCAGAAGGCACGAACTAAAACACACGGCTCAATGTGTCTGCATTACAGTTTAGCTTTCCTTTTTTGTAGCGAACGTATAAGTTGTGTTGTTGGTGCATTATGCTCAACCTCAGTAACCGGCGATTTCGAGGCGACATGTTATTTGCACAGGTTAACGGACAGTGGCCCGTTTTGACCACAAACCTGAAGCCGGATACATAACAGGCTAGCTTTTGAGTGGCCCTAATGGGGCAAGCTCATTCCTTTTCAGAGGTACTGTATGCATCCGCCATGCAGCTCAGTTTTCGACTTAAATAAAAAATCGCCTTTCGTTACCAGCACTGTCTTCCTTGCACAAAATAGCTCCGAACACCAGCATTTTGTTGATCTATTCTTTCATGATCTGATTTTGCACAGTAAAACATAGATACGGCTTGCTACGGATTGGCTCCTCAATTGTTAGCTCGATATAGTGTTCAACCACCGTCGTGTTTCAGGGACAATCCGAAAACACGTCTTCCAACTCGGAAACAATCCTTCTCAAGTCTTCCTTCTGAAGTTCACGTGACCTAGGCTCTAGGTTTAACTGCTCCAAGATTACCACCAATCGCCTTTTGATTACATCACTCGAGGTCAAATAGTCATCTCCCTTTACCTGTGAAGCATTCAAAATGCAGATTTATGACCACTTGACGTGGAACGTATGATTTCATCAAGTTACTGTGATAAATTTTTTTCGGCTACCTTTAGAATTCCACTTCATAATTGGCATCAGAAAGCTTCCATATTATTTTTACGCGCCCTTCTCAATACACCTCAGGCGTTTTTCTTTTTGGACGGCCGCAGCAACATTACCCGACTACCTACATCAAACATGGGTTTTTTCGCAGATTTGTCGTAGTACTGCTTCGACAACTGTTGTCCAGCCTTCATGTGGCCTTCCACAAGACCTTTCGTTTTTCCAAGCCTCTGAAGGCGGTATAGAACATACGCAACTGCATTAGCGCCCTCATTGAATACCTCCCAGGACTCGCGCAGCCTAAGCAATGGTGTTCTCAAACTCCTGCCTTACACAAGCTCTGCAGACATAAAACCAGCCCCTGCTCTCATGAGGAGCTGATCTCAAAGCGAACATAGCGAGATTAATACAGGCTTCCTAGTCGCATTTGAGCTCGTGGCGAAGAGCTCTCAGTATCTGTTTTAGAACGGAATGAGTATGCTCTACTTGATTAGATTACGTGTGATGGATCAAGCTGTGCACTACGTTTATTCCGCATTTATCAAAAAAAGTAGAGGTAAGGCAGCTGACAAAGACACTACTATTGTCGCATTGGATTTCAGAAGGAAATTTGGCGCGTGTAAATATAGACACCAGTGTACCAAAGACATGAGGAGAATTGAGCTGCTTAAGTGGTATCGCTTCAGGAAATTTGTGGCTACACAGAGGGCCGTAAAGATGTACCGACAACGTTGCCTTGACTCTGGCAATGGCCCGACGATATCAATTACTGGGCTCCGAAAAGGTTCTCTGATAAATTATTCGACGTCCTTTCTCCTGTAAAGTCGTCCGGAAACACCAACAAAGGATGGGCAACGTCCATGGTTTCCGCTAAGTCTTGAAGTGCTTGACACGCTTTCCCAATCACTCTGATTTCTTGGAGTTAGGGGCTAACAACGGCACGTTCTTCTCGGATTATTGCGAAAGCAAACCTTTGCTTACAGTTTATCGTGATGTGCCCTTCCTTTTTGCAGTTGTACCAGAGTAGCGGCTTCTGTGATTCAAACGCCTGTGTGGCATCAGTGCGTTGTTTAGGAACCTCACTCGATTTCTACGCTTCTGTTTTCCCTTCCCCTACAGTGTCCTTTGTAAAAGATGAGTCCTTACCAAACTTACGGCGCGGAGTGGGTTTCCGTTAATGAGGTTGTTTTGAAAAGACCTAATTTCTTTCATTCTTGCCAACGCGTACTGCCCTGCTATCCAACTTTCAGAAGGTATATTACTCCTCAGCTAACTGCTGCCTTGTTTAGCTGTACTTCACAAAGGTTGTCCTGCCGCCAAAGTTTGACATCCTCTTCGATGCAGTGGTAGAATTGCTCCAACGAAATGAATTCTACCGCTTTATTGAGACCGTCATATACTCCTTCGCCCTTGAGCCATTCAAGTAAATCGGCTTTAAGACAACAAGCGATGTCCACGTGTGACTCATTCTCTTTCTATCACGCCTGAATCTTTGGCGGACAGCCTCGGGTGACAACCTATAACATCTCAAAAGCACTTTTTTAACTTCTTCATAACTCTTAAACGCTTCTCTCGACAACCACGGTATCACGTCGGACATTTCGCCGGGAAGAGGAGCTGGCAGGTTCTGGGCCCAAAGAGACCACTCCAAGGCTTTTCGCTCACAGACTTGTTCGAACTTGATGAGATACTTTGCCATGGCTTCGCCTACTACGAATGGTGGCAGTTGGTCGTGAATTATATGACCGCTGACCTGAACAGTCGCGGAAGCTATGCTAGGCACCTGCGAACACTGTAGGATTGCCAATTTCATTCGTTTCAACTCAAGGCACTCCTGTCTCTTGGCCTCTTCACGGCGTTCTCGGCTTTCAGTTCCTTCACGTTCGCGAATTTCTCGACTTTTAGCCTCCTCGCGGCATGCTTTGATATCCGCCCAGACCTCATCAACTTTATCAGTCTTCACTTCAGCATCCCTCATGATCTTAAGGATCGCTTGCTTTCGTTTCACACGACCCAAAATAAGGCCAAGTTTCTCGCAAACTTCAATGAGTTTCATCACCTTAAGGTTCTCCATCGTTCATAGCATCTTGCTGTTTGTTCTTGTTAACACTCTACTTGCCGTACCCACTCTAAATCTAGTAGCAAGACGCGCAAACAATTTTTAACACTGCCGTGTTTACCCCCTTCACAATAACTTTGGTTTCAAAGCAGTCCAATTTGGCTGTAAAAGATCAAAGTTCACTCTAACGCTTCGCACAGCCCTTCTTTAAACTACTATAACCTGTGCTAAAGTAGTCTGGTCCACTGAGGGGAAAACATGAGGCACTCACCGCATCGATGTCGCTGACACCGGCCGATACCGCAGCTGCCATGCACTTTTACGAAGGCGTGCCACCGATGAGCTTACGAAGGGCGCCACAAAACTCGCCGCTTACAAGGACACCTGCCGCGCCGTCAGCGAAGGGGCTCGGAGCAACGAGATGTCTTCTCTCTGACGCATAGGTCAGCTGCTAGCGGCGCGCCATTTGGCCTATTTAGAGGCAACGGGTGAACCTTTGCGTCACCAACGTCCAACCAGAAGAGCCGCTGGCCATGATGTCAGAATCCTCCAATGGAAACCCGCCACTGGGCTGCGTCATGATCATCAAATCCAAAGCCGCTGCGCTGGGTTGCACCCAAGGGCGATTGATATCGCCACGCATTGCGTAAGACTCGCCAGACTGGAAGGCGCCAATTACTTCATCATGCTCGTGGGCTGAGGGAGTTCACTGTGCGTTGCGTAAGACAGATCTGCGCCGCCATTTGATTACGTCGTTCAGTTGATTGCGTCAGGTGGGCCGATCGCTGGCCTTGACACAGAATGCCTTTGCAGAGGCACTGACGTTCGGTGTTGACTCCCACGCGTACAAGACATTGGTCCGTGGGTGGTACGCTGTCGTCTGGCGGTGTCTTGTCTGGCTGTGTGCCAAGACCACCTATGTTATTTCTTCTGTGAAAACCACACCTTTGTCAGTAATGATATAGTGAAGAAGAAAGACATTGATACTATCGGCTCAATCATAACCGACACAAGAAAAAGGCACGAGATTGGCGATCGAGCACCATCATCTGGGTCTGCCTGCGTTCCTTTCCAGCTACCACCCGATTGCTTACATCACCTACATCCTGGAACTCCGATCCCGCACACTGCCGTCAACCACGCAAGTTGACGCTGCCCAACAGACTGCACCTCTCGTGGCCGCTACTTCTCCGGCCCAGTTCACCAGTGAAACCCCCAATCTTTTCGGGGTCTCACTTTGATTACGTCGTTGAGTTGATTGCGTCAGGTGGGCCGATTGCTGGCCTTGACACAGAATGCCTTTGCAGAGGCACTGACGTTCGGTGTTGACTCCCACGCGTACAAGCCATTGGTCCGTGGGTGGTACGCTGTCGTCTGGCGGTGTCTTGTCTGGCTGTGTGCCAAGACCACCTATGTTATTTCTGCTGTGAAAACCACACCTTTGTCAGTAATGATATAGTGAAGAAGAAAGACATTGATACTATCGGCTCAATCATAACCGACACAAGAAAAAGGCACGAGATTGGCGATCGAGCACCATCATCTGGGTCTTCCTGCGTTCCTTTCCAGCTACCACCCGATTGCTTACATCACCTACATCCTGGAACTCCGATCCCGCACCCTGCCGTCAACCACGCAAGTTGACGCTGCCCAACAGACTGCGCCTCTCGTGGCCGCTACTTCCCCGGCCCAGTTCACCAGTGAGACCCCCAATCTTTTCAGGGCGCTGATGACCACGACGTCGAGGACTGGCTGTTATCCCACGAAAAATTCAGTGGACCAAACAGGTGGAATGACGCTGCTAAGTTCAGCACCATCAACTTCTACTTGCCTGATGTGGCGAAGCTGGGGTACACGAACCACAAATCCGAGTTCGACACTGGTCCACTTTCAAGCAGGCAATATCCTCAGTTTTCCGTCGCCCAACCGTGCGGAAGTTGCACGTCAAAGAACGCCTGCGTACACGGGCACAAGAACCTGGCAAAACGTTTACCGCCTATATCGAAGGCATGCTCGACCTCTGCAGGTGCATCAATGCCGCAGTGAGCGAAAGTGCCAAGATCCAGCACAATATGGAAGGTTTTTTCATAATGTGCTGTTTTTCAAATTTCAAATGCTCTTTGCGAAGTCTCCTGGTACGGTGTCTGAAGTGGTAACTTTGTGCCAGAGCTACGACGAACTGTGATGGCGACGAGCTCTCACTTGTCGTCCATTTCAGCCTAACCAACCACTCACTGCACTTGACGTCGTGCCTAACCACTTTGCCATCTAGCACAAATGAAAGACTCTGTGCGGGGAGACGTCGCACGTCAGCTTTGCCTCCTTCCGTTTTTTTAGTACCAAGAGCTCCCGCAGCAGCAGCAACTATGACCCCCGACCCCGTTAGCTCCCATGCTCCGACATGTGCTTCAAGACCAAATTGCCGAGGCCATGTCAGTGCCTTTCAGCAGCAAGTTGTCGCCACGTCTCTAACTTTGGCTGACGCAGTAAAAAAGCAGCAGCCACACCAGCCATCGCCGTTCAATGGACTGCCCCATGCCTCCACTCTTGTCTTCCGTCGCATGGGCTTCTCTCCTCGCTACGACCGCCTCGGCTCAGCCGTATACCGTGTGGCTGGCACCCCTCGCTGCAAACGCCTGGCGAACACGCGATAACCGGTTGATCTGTTTTGCATGCGGCGGCCCTGGCCATATCTCCTGATACTGCCGTCTTGCCGCCTTGCTCCAGATACTGCCGTCTGTGCCCGCCTACACAGACGCCCGTGCCCGTTCATTGAGCAACTGCATGCGCCGACCCTTTTATGGTTGCGAAAGTTCGGATGATCAGCCAAGCACGTCTTCCCCAGACTATCCGACAACTTCGTCCCGTCACTCACCTTTACACAATCGTCGCTCCTTGTCACTCATGCGTTCACGACCAGCCCCTCAAAATGAGGGAAACTACTCGTCGCAGTTCAGGAGGCAAGAACTGCGCTGTCAAAACATTCAAGTCCTCGCACTTTGCCGTCAAACATCGCCGAAGTTTTTGTAGACGGCGCCCATGCATACGCTCTTGTAGATACCAGTGCCGCTGTGTCTGTTATTGACGCCAAACTTTGCCGCAAGTTGCGAAAGGGGACCACGCCGCTTGATATGATGTTTTTACGTGCAGCAAATGGAGAACCTGTTCGACCTATAGCCGCCTGCACTGCCTGACTCATAATTGCGAAAGACCACTACATTTCTGAGTATATCGTGCTTTTCTCCTGCTCTTATATGACATCAACTTGGCTGGGATTTCCTATCCCGTAATCACGCCGCTACAGATTGTGCCCGTTCCGAACTTGAACTGCTTTCGTTCTTCGACCAGCCCTGCGACCAGACGAATCAAGCCGCACACAAGCTAGTAAACAAAGAAGACACTCACATTCCACCAACAACAGCTGTCTTGCTCTCTGTGGCCTGTGGTGGCATGTGTGATTAAGTAGCATTTTTTGAGCCATCGAGCCTCTTTCTAAGCCGGAAACCACTTCTGCTTTCTTATTCGGCCCTCTCAATTTCTAATGAAGTCAGTGCTCTCTGCCTTACTGATCCCTTTCCGCATACCATCAAACTGTTTAAAGGCGAATATCATAAATGCATACAGTCCATTGATAACAGACAAATTTTACTATGCAGCAAGAATCATCCCGAAGTGCCCTCGCGGCCGTCACCACTCTTAACCCCTTTGATCTGCAGCCTTGGAAAGTGTTCGATTCAGCGATCACAAACGGACTGTCACCATCTGAACAATCGGAATTCCTCCGAGTGTTGTAACAGTACCGCGAATTTTTCGTTTTGTTCTAACTTCACTTGGCCGCACTTCTACCACTCTACATCACATCGATACCGGCTCCCATGCGCCACCAATGCATCGACCATACCATGTTTCTGCGGCGGAACACCAAGTTATTACCAAACAGCTGGACGATATGCTGCAACACGACGTCATTCAACTGTCACGAAATTCATGGGCCTGAATTGTAGTGCTCGTTGTTAAAAATAAAGGATGGTTTCATTCGCTTCCGCGTGGATTACCGGTGCCTAAATAAAATCACTTGAAAAGACGTGTATCCTTTACCCAGGATTAACGATGCCCTCGATACTTTGCAAGGTGCCGAGTTTTTTTTTTCATCATTAGATTTGCGTTCATGGTACTGACATTTCCCATTGCAAATCCCGATCGACAAAAAGAGCCATCATGACACCCGATGGTCTATATGAGTCTAATGTCATGCTCTTCAGCTTTTGTAATGCGCCTGCCACCTTCGAGCGCATGATGAAATTGGTTCTTTGTGGTTTGAATTGACAAATATGTCTCTGATATGTCTACAATATTGTCATCTTTGCGCTAGACTTTGCAACACATCTCGAGTGCCTGAAGCACGTCCTCACGTGCCTGAAGAATGCTCAGCTTTCACGCAACCTCAAAAAGTGTCACTTCGCTGCTCGGCAGCTTACGATTCTCGGTCACGTCGTATCAAAGGACGGTATACTTCAACACCCGGCTATATTACGTGCTGTTGCCGACTTCCCCAAAAAAGTGACTATGAAGCAGTCACGGAGCTTCGCGGGGTTTTGCTGCTTTTTTTCGCCGGTTCATGCGCAACTTCGCCTCTATCATTGCGCCTTTGACCAAACTTCTAAGCAGTGCCACTGATATTTTATCTTGGTTTTTTGAGTGTGACCAAGCCTTCTGTACATTTTGTCGTCTCCTCACTTCACCACTAATACTGCGTCATTACAATTCTACGGTGGCTACTGAGGTCCCGAACGACGCCAGTGGTGTCGCCCTCAGTGCGATTCTCGCACAACGCAAGCCTGGATTCGCCAAGTATGTCGTCGCCTACGCCAGCAGAACTTTTACCAAGGCTCAATCGAACTACAGCGTCACCGAGATGCAATGCTTGGCGATTGTTTGCGCGCTTGTCAAGTTCCGCCCTTACTTTATGGCCGTACTTTTGATAGTAACAGACCACCACGCATTATGCTGGTTGTCTTTGCTGAAGGATCCATCGGGTCGTCTTGCCTGTTGGGCTCTTTGGCTTCAAGAATACAACATCCTCGTTGTATATTGTTACAGCCACAAGCATACCGATGCTGATTGATTGTCGCGATATCCCCTATTTCCGGACATTGCATATGTTTCTTCAGATAATACGTTGTCAGCTCTTGATGAGGACACCATCTCTTCTGCACAACGCAATGACCCATGCATCGCTTCGCTTCTTGACGCGCTATCTGAAGCACCGACACTTCCAGCCACTCGAACCCTGCGCCACCAGGCTCCGCACTTCAGTACTCGGGATGTCCTTTTGTAACAGCGCAACTATTCAGCAGATGGTAGGAAATTCCCGAAGGCTGCGCTCTACTCTCTGCGCGTCGTTTCATTCCGACGCGCAATGTGCTTACGCCAGTGTTTTCAAGACCTACGAGAGCTTACGAAAAAGGTATTACTAGCATGAAATGTTTACCTTCGTCCGACAGTTCATTCGCGGCTGCTACGAAATTCAGCGACGGAAAAACCCGCCACATGCTGCAACAGGTTCACTACAGTCACTTCCATGTTTAGCCCCGCCGTGGTGGTCTAGTGGATAAGGTACTCGGCTGCTGACCCGCAGGTTGCGGGAGCGAATCCCGGCTGTGGCGGCTGTATTTTCGATGGAGGCGGAAATATTGTAGGCCCATGTGCTAAGATTTGGGCGCACGTTAAAGAACCCCAGGTGGTCTAAATTTCCGGAGCGCTCAACTACGGCGTCTCTCATAATTATATCCTGGTTTTGGGACATTAAACTCCACAAATCTATCAATCACTTCCATGCTTAGACCACCCAACCCACCGCGTAGGCATTGATCTCTACGGACCACTACCATTGACAACGGCAGGAAACCGATGGGCTATCGTAGCTGTGGATCATCTCACACGGTACGCTGAAACTGCTGCTCTCCCCACAGCTGCTGCACAACACGTCGCAACTTTCATTCTCATTTGTTTTGTGCTTCGTCATGCTCCTCCTCGTAAACTCCCCAGTGGCCATGGACGTGTTTTCCTCTCTGATGTAACACAAGCACTTCTTCAACAGTGCCATATTATACACCGGAAGAGTACAACCTACCACGCACAGACGAACGGTTTGACTTGAGTGGTTTAGTTGTAATCTTGGGGACATTCTCGCGACGCATGTTGCTTCTGATCAAACTGGGGTCTCATTCTTTAATTTGTAACATACGCGTATAAGAGCACTGCACAAGTCACTACTGGGCTTTCCCCATTCGTTTTCTTCTCTACGGTCTTCAGCCATTGCACACAATTGACACTTTGCTGCCATACTCGCCAGATCCTTCCGACGGCACGCCTCACTCACAAGCCACTCGTTACGCAGAAGAGTGCTGAAAGCTATCTAAACTGCTTACTACAGCCTACCAACAGCGCCAGAAGGAGACCCGTGACGACGATCATTGTTCTGCACCAACGTTTGTTCCTGGAGCACTTGTATGGCTTCATATACCATCCTGTGCCCCAGGTGTATCACCCAAGCTACTCTCTAATTATCGCGATCCCTACCGCGTGATCGAGCATACCTCATCTATGAACTACGCCACTGACCCCTCATGCCACTCAGCGATCGTCTTCGGCGTGGACATGATATTGTTCACGTAAACCGTCTCAAGCCCTACATTGACACGTTTCACCCCACGTGTTTATTTGCCAGGATGGCTTCATCTTTTTCACCGGGGGTAATTATAGTGAAGAAGAAAGACATTAATACCATTGGCTCAACTATTACCACCACAAGAAAAAGCCACGAGATCGGCAATCGAGCACCCGTCATCTGGGTTGTTGCGCCTGGGAGTCCACACCGAACGTCAATGCCTCTCGAAAGGCAATCTGTGTCAAGGTCAGCGATCGAGCCCGCCTGACGCCATGAACTCGACGGCGTCATCAAGAGGCGGCGCCAGTCTGACTTATGGAGCCCACAGCCAGCTCCCTCGGCCCACGAGCCCGATGAATCTATCGGTGCCTTCCAGTCTGGCGAGTCGTACGGAATGCGTGGCAACACCACTTGTTTTTGAGTGCAACCTCGTGCAGTGACGGGTCCCCATTGGACCATTCTGACATCACGGCCAGGGGCGTTTCATGTTGGAAGTTGGTGGCGAAAATGACCGCCTGTGCCTATATTAAAGCCAAGCGGCACGTCGTCAGCAGTTCACCTATGCGGCAGAGAAAAGTCAACGGATGCGTGTCGTGAAAAGACATCTCGGCTCTTCGAGTACCTAAGCTGTCGGCCCCATTGCCGAATTTGTAACACCTTTATTTCTATGTTGTACATAAGTCTCGCCTTAACTCGACATCGTCTCGTCCACTTGTCTATCAGCTCTGCGTAAAAGCAGTCGCGAGCTGAGTAACACATGCTACCAAACGGCTGTTGGCTTTGGTGGTGGAGTTCGGAACAGTGGTGCCTTCGGGACTATGCTGGCGTCGCCTTCGGAGCAGTGGATGGCAGCTGCGGGATCAGCCGGTGTCAGCGACATTGATGCGGTGAGTGCCTTATGTTTTCCCCTAAGTTCATTAGACTACTCTAGCACAGGTTATAGTAGTTTAGAAAAGGGCTGTGTGAAGCAGTAGAGTGAACTTTGATCGCCTAAAGCCAAATCGAAGCGCATTGAAACCAAAGTTAATGTGGAGGGGTAAACACGGCAGTGTTGAATTTTGTTTCCTTGTCTAGCTAGTAGATCTAAAGTGGGTACGGCAAGTAGATCTAACAAGAACAAACAGCAAGATGCTAGTGTGAACGATGGAGAACCTTAGGGTGAAGGAACTCATCAAAATTTGTGAGGAACTTGGCCTTATTTTGGGTCGTGCGAAACGAACGCAAGCGATTCTTAAGATCATGAGGGATGCAAGAGTAACGACTGAGGAAGTCGATGAGACCTAGGTGGATATGAAAGCATGCCCCGAGGAGGATGAAAGGCGAAAAGTTCGCGAACGCGAAGAAGCTGCAAGGCGAGAAGTTCGCGAACGTGAAGAAGCTCAAAGGCGAGAACACCGTTTGGAGGCCGAAAGACCGGAGCACCTTGAGTTGAAACAAACAGAATTGGCAATCCTACAGTGTTCACAGATGCCTAGCGTTGCTTTTGCGACAACTCAGGTCAGCGCTTATAGAATGCGCGACCAACTTCTACCGTTCATAGTAGGCGAGGACATGGCGAAGTGTCTCGTCAAGTTTGAGCACATCTGTGGGCGAAATGCTATGGAGCAGACTCTTTGGCCGAAGGACCTGTTACTTCTTCTTCCCGGCGAAGTGTCCGACGTGATAACGCGCTTGTCGAGGGAAGAGTTTGAGAGCTATGACGTCGTTAAAGAAGTGCTCTTGAGACGTTATAACTTGTAACCCGAGGCTCTCAAGCAATATTACGGTGTGCTAAAAAGGGGAATTAGTCACAGACTTAGCGTTTAGTCTTACAGCGGATAAATTTGAGTGGCTCAAGGGTGAAGGCGTTTATGACGATCGCGATAAAGTGGTAGAATTCATTTCATTCGAGCAATTGTATCGCTGCCTCGAGGAGGATGTCAAGATTTGGCTGCAGGACAAGCTTGGCAAAGTACAGCTTAACAAGGTAGTAAAGTTAGCTGAGGAGTATTACACTCACCGAAATTTGCATAGTAGGGCAGTGCCCGTTGAAGAGAATGAAGGAAAATGGGGCTTTTCAAAGAACACTGATTGGCGGAAACCCACTCCGCATCCTAATTTCGGGAAGGATCGGTCTGTTACGAAGGACACTGTACGGGAAGTGCAAACGGAAGCGGAAAAATCGACTGAGGTTCCTGAACAACACACAGCTACCACACAGGCGTTTGAAACACGGAAACCGCTAGTCTGCTACAACTGCGAAAAGGAAGGCCACATCGCGATAAACTGTAAGCAAAGGTTTGCTTTCGCAACCATCCGAGAATCGGAAAACAACGTGCGGTTGTTAGAGCCGCCTCTCCAAGAAATCAGAGAGAATGGGAAAACATGTTGAGCACTTGAGACTTAGCGGAAACCATGAACGTTGCCTATCCTTCGTTGGTGTCTCCGGACGACTTTCCAGGAGAAAGCGCGTGAAATAGGGAAGTCGCTGAGGAGCAGAGGGCTTGCTTACCAATCGCTATGGTTGTCACTGAAGGCCCGTTCGGTAAGCTTCGCACCGAACAGCTGTGTTGCGCGCTTCCCTATCGTCTTCCTTATCCTTTTTCCAATACATCTGAGCAGCTCCTCAAACAGCAGGGTAAATCGTTTTTCTCCAACTTAGCGTACATGACCCTCAGGCAATCACAAGCGCGGAAGCTTTCGCAGGCACTTGATCTTGTTTAATGTCGTCAAACACCACCTGCAAAACTGCTGATCTGCGTGAACTTGGCGGCGAGTCGACGGAACCTCAGACAGGAAATTCTTCGTTTGAGTCATTTGAGCCGTCACTCGAGTGGCCCGTCGCCCAAGCGACTGGCGCGTCCCTGTCGGCGTAGGAGACAACATGACCCCATTGAGTCAGATCGAGAGGGGTGCAACGCTCTCGCTTGTAGCGGAAAGTTGGAGTGAGCTGTTGAGCGTTGATCGAGAAACTATCATTCAAGAGCAGCGTGAGGGCCTCTCGATTGAAGCACTGATGGAAAGCGTAAGCTTAAAATAAAAGAAAAAGAATGTTTTTTTTTCAAAAAGCAGGGCTCCTCTATCGGATTTACAAAAATGCGCAAGGTCGCGAGTATTAGCAGCCCTTGGTGCCACAAAAGAATCGTCGCCAACTATTGGAACTAGCACATGAAGATGCGTGGACAGGGCATCTCGGCATAAAGAAGACCAAGGCTAGAGTTTCCCTTGAGTTTTATTAGCAGAAATTCTGGAAGGATGTCAGACTTTGTACGCTCATGCGACACTTGTCAGAGAGCGGGGAATACCACAGGAGAGTGGAAGGCACCCATGAAGCCTGAGCCAGTTATCAAGGAATTTTTAGGCGCCTAATAATTGATATTGTCAGGCTATTGCCGGAGTCAAGGCAAGGGGTTTGGTGCATCCTGGCGGTGCTCTGTGTAGCCACAAAATTTCCAGAAGCGACACCACTTAAGGAGCTCAATTCCCCTCATGTCGTAGATCCACTGCTATATACCGGGTGTTCAAAATTAAGCTTTATGATTTTTTTAAAATTAGGCGCTCGAAGGCACGTGAGAACCACTTGTGCAAATAAGTTAAGCGGCCAGGGGGACAGAAAGTTAGATGATAATTATCGCTGTCAGCAGCCCAATTAACTAAAATTTAATAATTAACTTTTTACTGGCTGCGGTAAGTTGGCATGTTTATATTGAAAAAATGTAGGCAGTGGTGTTTGTACACAGTTTCAGTTGGAAGATTTTTTCTAGCACGCCTGTGTTCCGAGATATCCGGCTCCAAAGTTTAATTGTCTTTCGCACGATTACGCATGCAAGAGGGTGAGGGTCCGCGCAAAGCTCCTCCCTAAAGTGACGCATCTGTTGCGTGTGGTGTTTAGTGTGTGAAGAGGGTGGAAGCGTAGGCATAGGTGATAGCAATTACCCTTGCCCTCTTCGGCCGTCGAAATCAAAAATCGAAGAACGCTTGCAACCAGTGTCGTAACACGCAACTGCAGAGCCTCTAACGATAGTGGCAGATACCATGCCGAGATAATGGTGCGAGCGGAGAATCTGGATGCCAGTGCGCGTGCGTAATAATCACTAGAGAAGCATGCGTGGTCGTTGCCTGGGCTACGCGAATAGCGTGACTGCTGATGTCCGAGTACTGTAACTTTTATTGAAACAAGAGCAACAACTCCACCAATAATAACTGAAACAGTTTTATCCTTGCTAACGCATATTTCCTGCTGCTACATAAGCATATTTCGGTCATGCACAAATCTCATCGAAACTCTTCACCTCTCAAGACGTCAATGCCCCAAAAAGTGTTCAAAATGCCTGCCTTCGGCAGCAACGCAAAGCATGAACCGCTGTCGCGTCGACTCGATGACTCGGCGCAGTACTTCTGCAGGAATACTCGCACAGGCAGATGTTATCCTGTCCTTCATGTCATTAACATCGCTGGGCTCTGTTACGTAAACTCGATCTTTAACGTAGCCCCAAAGGAAAAAGTCGAGCGGAGAAAGGTCAGGTGATCTTGGTGGCCAAAACATCGCTCCTGCGCGCCCAATCCACTGTTGTGGAAAACGTCTGTCCAACCAGTTCTTCGCCCTGGTAGAAAAATGTGGTGGTGCTCCATCGTGCTGAAACCATACTTGGCGCAGGTCATTCAGGGAAAGACTGCAGACAAGATCATCAATGACAACACCTAATATTTCTTCTGTGTACATCTTTCCGTTCAAGTTGTCCTCAAAAAAGTGAGGTCCGATGATCCTGTCCCCGAGTATGCCGCACCACACATTCACACTCCAGCGAACTTGATGCTTGTGCTGCCTCAGCCAGTGTGGGTTTTCTTGTGCCCAATAATGGGCGTTGTGAAGATTAACACTTCCATTTCGGCAAAACCGAGCTTCATCAGTCCAAATTATTCTGTGCAAAAAGTCATTTTCTTGATCAGTTTTGATGAGGCCCCAATTGCAGAAGTCAACTCGCCTTTCAAAGTCCGCCTCATTTAGGTCCTGATGAAGGTAAACGTGATATGGATGGAACTTGTGCTTTCTTAAAACATTTGTGACTGTTCCGATGCTGCGACCGCACTGATCGGCAATCTGTCGGATGCTGAGCTCTGGCATCGAGGTTACGCACGCGACAACGTCGATTTCAAAGTCTTCATCGACGATTGCCTTCCTGGTCCGTCTCGGAAGGTGGACAGAGCCTGTTGTGCAGAAGCGTCGAAACAGGTTTGTGAAAGTGGGCCTTGTTGGAAGGGGACGGTGTGGGTGGCGAGACGCGTAAAGCTCCATTGCTAACGAAGCGTTGCCATTCATTTCAGCCATTGCAAGCACCACGTCTACTTTTACTTTGGTAGAATACCTCACGCCAGAAGCAGCCATATTAGCTCGAAAGGACTCCACGTGGATTTCCTTGGTAGACCTTCAATGCAGAGACGCTGTGCTCTAACCGGAGGCACCCTAGTGCAGGACGGTCCTGCTAACGCGTTCACAAGAAGATGTCTCAGTGTGATCTAAAGTCACGAAAAAACGTCGCGAAAAATGGTCTCCTGTTATCGCGTTCATCAGGATCATGCGTAAGGCTCATGGCGCACCGCGCTGTCACATTTTGATTTCGCCGGCCGAAGAGGGCAAGGGTAATTGCTATCACCTATGCCTACGCTTCCACCCTCTTCACACACTAAACACCACACGCAACAGATGCGTCACTTTAGGGAGGAGCTTTGCGCGGACCCTCACCCTCTTGCATGCGTAATCGTGCGAAAGACAATTAAACTTTGGAGCCGGATATCTCGGAACACAGGCGTGCTAGAAAAAATCTTCCAACTGAAACTGTGTACAAACACCACTGCCTACATTTTTTCAATATAAACATGCCAACTTACCGCAGCCAGTAAAAAGTTAATTATTAAATTTTAGTTAATTGGGCTGCTGACAGCGATAATTATCATCTAACTTTCTGTCCCCCTGGCCGCTTAACTTATTTGCACAAGTGGTTCTCACGTGCCTTCGAGCGCCTAATTTTAAAAAAATCATAAAGCTTAATTTTGAACACCCGGTATATTTTCGCGCGTCGAGTTTCCTTCTGAAATTCACTGCGACAAAGGTAGTGTGTTCACCAGCTGCCTTACCTATACCTTTTTGAATAAATGCGGAATAAAAGTGGTGCACGAATTAATCCATCACCCGCAATCTAATCCGGTAGAGCGCACGCATTTCGTTCTGAAACGGATACCAAGAGCTCTATTCTACAAGAACAAATGCGACTGTGAAGCGTGTATTCCTCCTGCTATGTTCGCTGTGAGATTGGCTTCTCATGAGAGCACTGGTTTCAGCCCTGCGGAGCGTGTGTATGGCAGGAGGTTGCAAATGCTGCAAATTGCAAATGCTGCGCGAGTCCTACCATTGCAAATGCTGCGCGAGTCCTTTTGAGGAATTTGATGAGGACGCTAATGCAGTTGCGTATGTTCTATATCACCTTCAGAGGCTTGGAAAAACGAAAAGTCTTGTGGAAGGCCACATTAAGGCTGGACAACTGTTGTCGAAGGAGTACTACGACAAATCTGCGAAGAAAACCATGTTTGCTGTAGGTATTCAGGTAATGTCGCTGCAGCCGTCCAAAAAGAACAAGCTTGAGTTGTATTGGGAAGGGCCCGTAAAAGTAATATGGAAGCTTTCGGATGCCAATTATGAAGTGAAATTAGGAAGGGGGCCGAACAAAATTTCTCACAGTAACTTGATAAAACCATACCTTCCACTTTAAGCAGTCATAAATCTGCATTTTGAATGCTTCAGAGGAACAGGAAGATGAGTATTCGACGTCGAATGATGTAATCAAAAGGGGATCGGTGGTAATCTTGGAGTAGTTAAAGCTAGAGCCTAGGTCAAGTGAAGTTCACAAGGAAGACTCGAGAAGGATTGTTTCCGAATTTAAAGACGTGTTTTCGAACCGTTCCTGAAACACGACGGTGATTGAACACGATATTGAGCTAACTTGTGAGGAGCCAATCTTTAGCAAGCCATGTCGATGTTTTCCTGTGCAAAAGCAGATCATGAAAGACGCGGTCGATAAAATGCTGGAGTCTGGAGTCATAGTACTGGGTGAGAAAGACTATACATCAACTTTAAAACTGGTTCAAGTGCCGGGAAAAGATCTGAAGTCATGCATCAATTATCGGCATCTTGACGCCATAACCCGAGACCAAACTTACCGGATACCAAGCCTAGAGGGGAGGGTAGAAACTGTGTCACAGTATAGCTATATCTTCACGTTAGACCTCGTGCGAGGGTATTCGCAAGTACCCCTTACGGAGCACGCTAGCCGCTATGCCACATTCGCTTCTCTTTTCGGAACGTATTGTCCCCTTAGCCTGAGCTTTCGATTGAAAATACGCCCCTTTGTTTTTCAGGCTTAATAGACCGTGTTCTTAATGGCCTCTTTGTGTTCGCTCTGCCGTATCTTGACGATGCAGCCCTCTTCTAAAAAAACTGAGACGAAAATGTCGAGCATTTACACGTCATGCTGAACAGGTTGAAAGAAGCTGGTCTTGCCGTGAAACCTACTAAACGTCACCTAGGATGCGGCGAGGTGTCCTACCTGGGACACGTTGTGGGGCGTGGCCGGCATAGACCTACCTAAATTAAGGTAGCCGCATTCGTGAACTATTTAGGACCAACAACAAAATGTGAAATAAGGGCATTCTTTGGCCTAGCTGGATACTATCAGCATTACGTGCAAAACTACTCTTGCATTGCCAGGCCTCTACTTGACGCATTTCGAAAGTTCGAGCCGGTTTAGGTAGTATGGGACTCAGAAAAGGAGATTATGTTTTGCAAGCTGAAACAGGCCCTAAGTGAAAGGGTCGTTCTCGTGACACCCGATTTCTCAAAGAGATTTGCCATTCAATGCGACGTGAGTGATCGCAGCATGAGAGCTATATTGTGCCAGGAAGACAGTTCTGGTAACGAAAGGCCAGTTTTGTATTTAAGTCAAAAACTCAGCTGCAGGGAAGAGGCATACAGTACCTGTAAAAAGGTATCCGCTTGCCTCGTGTGGGTCGTTGGAAAGCTTGCCTGTTATGTCTCCGGTTCGAGGTCTGCGGTCAAAGAGGACCACTGCCCTCTAACCTCGTTAAATTGCATGGCGCCGAAAAGTGGCCGATTACTGAGGTGGAGCATGATACTCCAACTTTCACTTTCGCTACGAGAAAAATGGAAAGCTAAACGCTTTGTAGACACGTAGCCGTGCGTTTTAGTTAGTACCTTCTCCACATTTCGGTTTCCTGCTGGCGATTCGGGGAAAACTTTTGTCCTCGTCACGGCCTTAGCTGTGTGCTCTTGTCCAGAGTGATCTCAAAAGACCCAATTTATGTTGTATTCTATTTCATTACATTGTTGTACGTGTAAAAAGTTGAGCTCTCATTTTAATAGTCTTGTGTCTTACATGTGCCTCTTGATGAAGAGGGAACGAAATTCCGATAGACACGATACTAGGTATATGTTGTACTATACTTTTCTGCTGTTGTGTCGGGTAACTTCCTTGTGTCGCGTGTTGTCTGTTGTCCAACCGTTCTAGACAGGTTTCACAACCATTGACAAGTGCTGAGACCAAAAATCATCAAAAGTAATCAGCGAAGCTGGCCGACAAGTTGTGGCGACAAGGCAGTGGAGCTGGAATCTGTCCTTAAGAATGGAATGTGTTCACAGAGCTTAGGCTGGAGCTACATTCTCCCCATGGCCATGGAGGCAAACTTGAAGGGACCTGGCAAACGAACACGATGGACATCCGAGCCACGTGGAAGCAGCTCGTCTTTAGGCGCATTGTCTACCAGTGGGGGTGCTGTTACGCCTGTGAGTACACACCGAACGTCAATGCCTCTACTAAGGCAATCTTTGCCAAGGCCAGCATTCGAGCTTCCTGACGCGATGAACTCGACTACGTCAGTAAGCGGCGGCACCGGTCTGCCTTATGCTATGCACAGCGAGCGCCCTCAGCCCATGAGGCCGATGAAGCAATCGGTGCCTTCCAGTCTGGTGAGTCTTGCACAATGAGTACTTGCGTGCAACCTCTTGCGTGCAATCCGTCCTTGCGTGCAACCCCGCTCAGCGGTGGGTTCCCATTGGACCATTCTGACATCACAGCCGCTTCTGGTTGAACGTTGGTGACGCAAATGTCCACCCAGTGCCTATAAAATAGCCAAGCGGCGTGTCACCAGCAGTTGACTTATGCGGCATAGAGAAGTCGACAGATGCGTGTCGAATAAGACATCTCGGTTCTTCGAGTCCCTAAGCCGTCGGCCCCAGTGCCGAATTTGTAACGCTTCTATTTCTATGCTCTACAAAAACCTCGCCCTAACTCGCTATCGTCTCGTCCACTCGTCTGTCAGCTCTGCGCAGAAGCAGTCGTGAGCTGAGTAACACACGCTACCAAACGGCTGGTGGCCTTTGCGGCAGAGTTCGAAGCAGTGGCGCTTTCGGGACCGTGTCGGCGTCGTGCCTTCGTAACAGAGTCTGCCTGTGTTCCTTTAGAGCTACCATTCGCTTGGCAGCTCCTTCAATAAACCGCCTTTTTAATGAAAACATCTGGGGCACCATGATACAGAATGTTGTTCTCAATCAATCACTTTGCTACCTTGGTGGCACTGCCATTGAGCAGCACCTTTGTCTCAGCGTAGTGAGTGAGCTGCTCAGTATGCTAGGGTGATTCATTTGTTTCAGAAACTTGACGTCGAGAAGGTTCCCTGTAGTTCCGTGCCAATTTGCTGTAATGGCCGGCGAGGTGGTGGTTACAGGTGGGCTGCAGAAGTGCAGTTGGGGGTGTCTTCCATCACTGACAGTCTCGGCAGGTTTTTACACAGTTTATTATATCAGCAGTAAGGCGGGGCCAGTAATGCTCTTTTTGTATTTTAACTAGCTTGCGGTAAAATCCTAGGTGTGCAGCTGTCGGGTCCTCATGCAGGGCCTCAAAGATTTCTGGGCGCAACGCCAAGGTATTACAATGTGGTACTCGGCCCGATGAGGCGAAAGCATTTTCTTGACAAGGATGCCATTACGGAAGAAAACCAACACCCGTCCTCACTTGAGTACCTTTAAAAGCACGGCAGCCTTTCTTACGAGGTAATTTTAAGGTCGGGTCGCTGTTCTTCCGCAAAGTCAGCGGCGCTTAGAGGGGTAGAAATTGCACTCCACATTTGTAGAGTGCGTGTTCTTTGCTGTAAGCGTTTCCTTCATGTCCAGGAAGCGTGATACACGCACCAAGATTCGTATAATTTCAGTAAATAGCTTGATATTGATCTAGCTCTTCTTATGTGGACCATTTTCGATTCGAGTTTTGTGGCGCCGAGTTGGGCAGTGATTCGATGCATACGTTGCTTGGCCACGTGACCACAGAAAGCTGCGATGCACATTGAAGTGTGTTTCGTCTGCTTTCACAGGTGTGTGCCACGCAAGCGCCAGCAAAACAAACGCACTTACAGTCGCCATGGCCAACGGCAGTAGCATGCAGACACTGGCAAGGCAAAAGGCAACCCGAAGAAAGCAAAGCGTTTATATTTACAACGTATGTACAGATTATGGACGAAGAAGCCACCTGATGCTAGCACCGCCAGCCTTTCATAGGCGCCCATACACTGAAGGAGCACAGGGCAGTCCTGCTGTTGGACGCGCGCGGCGTCTCTCACGGACAAGGATGCGTCAAGTGCCTCTTCGAAATCACCCAGTGCCCTTAACGGACGCACAGTTTTTCTGCAAGGGACTCCCACACACTTGTCTCTAAAAATCAGGAGTGACTCCATGACAACCGCCATTGATTCTCCTATTCTGAAACGTGAGTGTTGCTTCCCAAGTAAAGGGTCTCGATTTTGAAAGTGGTATTTAGGCTACACTTTTAAAAGTGAATCAAGATATACTCTAAGTGTTTCTTTTGCCTGATCCTTCGTTTAGAAACTCCTTGCATACAGATGAATGCCATAAAAAGCTAGGAATAGCTTCGGAATTTGGTAAAACCACTCTTCAAGGTTCCCAAGAAGCAGTCGCCGTCCTCGTTGTCTTGCGACGGTGGGTCGATGGGGGCGTAAGACAGGCAGTTGGCGTCTAAGTGGTTTTGCCCGGACTTCTAATGACTTTGATGTCGAATTCCTGAAGGCACAGTCTCTGTCGTGCCAGGCGACCTGAAGGGTAAAAAGCAGCACTTCATCACCTCCCTGCTGAAACGTTCCGTATGGTGCGGAAACCTCAAGTACGGAATTATTAAAATACGGAAGCTGTATGATGCCGACTCCGCATTTTTGGAAAGTTGTATGATGCGGACTCCGCATTTTAAGGAGACGTATGATGCGGACTCCGCATTTTATGGAAAGACGTATCATGCGGAAGGGACACGGTACTCCGAATTTTCTGGCAAGACGAATCATGCGGAAATTACTGAAATGTGTGCATGCTATGAAAAGCAACATCTTGCCTGAATGAAATTGCAGCGCGCATCAGGTGCAAGGCATCCCGACGTGACAACTGAATGGACACTCACGTGTGTAAACTTCTGCATAGTGCACAAATTAGGAGAAAATAAGAAAAATGACATTTATGATGGTTGAACAAAACTATAGTTTTCGAAAAAAGAAGAGTAATATTTATACTGAATTAACACGCTGAATGTCATATCCTAGCTGCATATTCACATATTGCAATTATTAATGCAGTGTCGTATAGTAATACATACAAAGATATATATATTATATATATATATACTTAATAAAATTAGTTATCAAATAGGGAAACCGCTCACAGCAAATCAAGAACAGTCCCGCTACTATATGTTTTATATGTCCATTCTTTTAGTAATAGTATTCACGTTCGAGCTAAGCCTATCGTCATTTCTCAATGTTCACAGCACTGAAATGAGGCGACCGAGTACCATCATTTAACAAGTTGGATCAAAGTGAAGGAAGAATCTAAAAAAATGAAAAATTTTATTAATCAATAAAAATTTCAAAATGCCTGCTTTTGTCGATCAGAGCTACAGCGCTTTGAGGAGATCAGCAAAATGCCGATACAAATTTTTGCGACGCTGTGCATCCGGCACAAGGCTTACGTGCGCCCGGAGGTGCTATTCGTAGCCATCTGCATCCAATAAATAATAAAGGAACGTTATGTCACATGCACATGTAAGCAACACAGTTCACATGCAGATGAAATAACACACAGAGTGATGCTGAAAAATAACTGCATGAATTGCCCCTTTTTGTGAGTGAATACAAGAGGAAAGTGCATATTTACCTCTGCGTGCAAGAAAAGGTAAAAGCATACCTATCGCATAGAAACTAACGAGGTGGTCCCAAGTATTTTGAAAGGTATGTACACGTTATCAAATATCATTACAAAACAAAGAAATCTATACCAGATACTAACTAAAAATTTAAGAATTGCGAGTGAAAGCAATAAATGTAACAAATAGTGATGTGCACACGTACATTTACTGCCATTAAAATTTACAGTTCCTCTACAGTTATTGCATCTTGGACGAAGGCTCGGCGAACAGCAGTGGAAGGCTGCCATGCTCAGCTAAAAGCCCACACTTCAGCAGGCTATGCCGAGTTGCTAAAGTTGCTTTATTCTATCACAGCTCCTTTCCCTTAAGATGGGATGAAATTGTTTCTCTCTCTTGTATACACAGTGACTTATGCAGCATGCAGCTTATGCAGCATGCAGGTGCTAATGAAGCGGCACTGCACCAAGAAGGAAGAGAACAATTAGCAAGTTTTAGAATTAATCACATTGTACCCCAAAATATTCAACTCAAAGAATAATGAAATACAGTTATTATCGGCACCGATATTTTTTAGCATATTCAGAATATGAGAAAACGTCATTACACTGCACACAGCTAAATGTGATGTTTCTTTAAAAGCATCACTAAGGCATCACATAGAGAAAAATAATGAGCATATATTCAAGACCAGTGGCATGGTTAGTGCCATAGTGGGCCCACGCCCCTCCCCCTTGCCACAAAAAATTGCAGCTTATGCCCCTGTTCAAGACATCATGGAAAGTTTGAACAAAAACGTAAATTGAAAACTTTTTACTACAAAAAACAATTTTTGATGTGATCTTTGGCCACTGGAATCAAATTCATGACAGCCTTGGGAACTCGAAGAATAAAAAAGTCTGTGCATTCATGAACGCTCATATAATATGTCCAATAAAAAACTTTACTCTAGAAATAATAAATTACTTATTCAAGTGTCTTTCAACACCGTTATACTCAATCAGCACTGATGTCATAGCAGTGCAAAATAGCAGGAACACTATTGCAATTTTCAAAATCACAATCTTAACAAATTTCGAAAAAAAATGCTAAAAAATGATTTTTTAGGATGCCACTTTCACACTGGATTGAGAGCTTATGCAGAGCCAGTAATTTATTCACAGCAAAGAATTCGAACACACTTGTTTATTTCAGTGCCTTTGAGTAGCATCACTATTCATTTTATTGAAATAATACATAACCATGACCAATAGTTTCGAATGCCATACATAGATTTGATTTTTCCCTAACTGGCTGCACAATCATTTCCAATGTTCAATGCCATTATAAATGATGTCTCCATTTCGTTAGGCTGCCAGCACTAAAATGTGCTGGTAACTACTGAATGGCTGGTGCCAAATTCAATGCCCCTGTAAAGATGGCATCCACGTGGCAATAGTCAACCAAAGCTTAAGCCAATCAAAGGTTAAGCCGTTGTTGGCTGCACGTAATGGTTGTAGTATTTTTTATTTAGTCACCTCCAAGCAGCTGTCTCAAAGTTGGTTCTAGGTCAATGTCTAACCGATTGTAAAATATTTCAGTCCTTCTACTGCATAAACTAATTCAAAAGTATTCAACTTCCCCTAAAGTTTGTTGGTAAGCACCTAACCATACATTACACTATTTCAAATCCCAAATGGCTCTTCACAGACCACCGACATTAGTTGCATTAACATTTACCTGCTAGTATACTACGTTTTCACGAAAATTAGTACACATCATGTTACATGTTTGGATTGAGGTGTGTTGGTATGCCACTTAATTTACAGCTCATAAAGGTGACGCTGAACTGTACGAAAAAATTGCTAGCTATTATATTATTCCAAAAATAACACATTTTATGGTGATTTATTTACATGGTGAATTTCAAGCGGCCAGCACTTTTTTACCACAAAAAACGACAACAAAAACAGGCTTGCTCTTTAGGGCATCCAGCTTTTTTGGGGTCAGTGCCCGCTTCTCTACTCCTGGAGGACCGCCCTCCTTGTGAAGGAAACGGCGGCATGGGGTGCCCATTATATTTATGCTGTAAATGTTGTGTACACCCTTATCGCCTTTGCAGCTTCCCTCACAAAAAGGAAATCCTTCGGCTGGGTCATCAGGTGTTCCCACTTTTCTTGTGGTATGCTTATACCATGGCCTATGTTTCTCTGCCTAAACAAATGGACAGTGTCCTAATGCTTAGAATTCTGAAAGCAACATTAGTGGTGCAAGATCATTTCAATGTTCGTTGAAAAAACCGAGCTTCTTACCAGAAATATTTTTGATACAGAAGCAGAAAATTAGATCTGACATGTATGAAAACCTGGAAATTGCTCAATACAAACTGTGCAGTACATAAAGTGTGCTAATTTTTAGCAGTTCAGTAACAGATGCCTATAACAGACCAGAGGCAACCTTTATACCCAGAACAGAAAGAGGGGAAGCAGGTCTTTGAGACCAAAAATGGGGGGGGGAACCACACTTTGAAAATGTTTTTAAATTTTGCCACCACTGATGCATCAGCGTTTTTCACAATTCCTAGATCAGTATTTCAGCTGATATCATCAGGCTAAACTTCTAGCGATGGGCTCATGAAAACCGGGCCTTTTCAGGGCCATATCGTTGTTGTACGCTATACATTCTCTACAGCAGCCACCTCAGTCTGATTCGAAAGAGCCACGATTTTTCTGGAATATCCTCTCGCACTTGTTTAGTAGACTCAAACATCACACGGCGCAGATGAACTCATCAACACTGATGCCAACCGGAATTTCAATTGCCATGGCAATGGTCATCAAGAGAGCCTACTAAATATATGTTTCATACAGATACTTATTAAGGATGGAGGCACTGCGACGACCCCATCTCCTCCAAACTGGAGCCTTGTGCTTGCCTTTGATTGCAGTGCTCTCTACCCGGTCATTCAGAACAAGGTTTTCACCCAGCCAGACAATCAGTGGGTCTCATTCCTGTTACAAGTCATAATCGGCAGAGAATGGCTGATGTGCCTCGTCTTTTTTTTTTGTTCTGACATTACAGTCGAACCTCGCTACAACGAAACTGACGGGGTGAGGAAAAATTGACGTTGAAGCGAAAATTTCGTTTTAGTGAAATCGAACAAAATATAGCTGATCTGAGCTAGCAAAACAAAAAAGTTCATTCTCAAAATTCAAAAAATTGCCTTGCTTCCTATTCTTTCCCAGCAACGTCGCGACGCGATTGACACCCATGCATAGCGACGCTATGGTGAAAAGCAAGCTGAAACAACGCCTAAAACCGCCTTCGTGAACGAACCAAACAGTTGCATTAACACGTAAACACCACCTGCTGTCTGCCGTCAAAAGTATCTGACAACGCCGAGATGGAGGTAGGGTATCGTGAAGCGACAACTTTTGCATTGTTCTGTGCCATTCTTATCATTCATCACCCGCGGTTAGCAGATTTTGTTGATAATGCAGACGAACAGCCACTCTGATTAGTTACCACACTGGCGAAGCGCGATTATAATAAGCTTCGAAATCGGAAAAGGCATCGTTCCGCAGTTGCACTCAGCAGCTGCGTGACAGAAACCATGAACTGAGCGACTGAGCTTCAGCTTCGGATCATCTGCCGCTCGAATCAAGCCAGTGGCAAAAGCAGGGCAGGCTCATTGCTGTCGCTATAGCGCAATGGCGGTGCCCATGCTTGCTGAACAGCAGCAGTATAACGGCGGTTTCTGCTGGCGTTAACTCGTGTTTTAGACTTTGTTGACGCATTTTCAGGCTCTCAAAATGCATCAAACTGTTAAAAATTGGCTTTACTGCATAAAAATAGGTGCCTGAGCCTGAAATTGCATCGTAAAACTTCGTTGAAGTGGGTCAATTGAAGAAAAAGTGTTCGTTATGGTGACAATATTTATGCAATGACTCCTAATGACTGCTCACAAGGAATCGTGAATTTTTCGTTGAGCGGGAATTTTAGTGGAGCGCCGTTCGTTGTAGCGAAGTTCGACAGTATAACATAAATTTAATAAGTGATGGCAAGACACTGCTGGTGGTCATGAATACAAAAGAAGTTTTGCTACATGCCACGTACATTCGAAGTTTGTGCACATGGTGTCAGCAAAGAAACGTGACAAAGTTCTTTCTCAGTTGTTAACTTGTCATTAGATCGCAATATCATTTCGGTCTAGTACTAACATGTGTTAGACATTGGAATGATAACAAAACGTGAAGGTCTATGCAGCATGTGGTGTAATGGTCGTTTTCCCCTTGAACAGCTCACTGGTTACAGAAACTCATTCACTAACTTGCTTGCTAGTGAATTTAACGCTAATTGTAACATTTTATGAGGTAAAAGTACACTGTCATTTATTCGGACATTTTCGCGACACTGCCACTCGTCTCATTGAAGTACAGGGGGGTCAAAAGTTCCCAGGTCACGCTCCCATAGAAATACAAGAGATAGCGACCTGGAATTTTTTTACCCCCCTTCGCCCTTTACACATGTAAACTCACAACAAAAATTAGGATGCACCACCGAGTGTCATTCAATTTTTTTGACTGCGGCTGCCTAATATAATGTGATCTTTCATGACATGACAAGCAGCCAGTGACGCTTACGATAAAGTGTGGCTGACCCTTTAGACTTAGCGGGCACTTTGAAACAACCGAAATAACCGAGTCTGAAAAAAAGTATTCACACAAAAAGCACCTTTTCCAGCTCAGCGACTGAAAAATCTTGTCCATCTATATTTTTACTCACGTGCGCTTTGCACAAGTCGGTCTTTATTTGAGCCAGTGTTTGGCCATCTCAGTAGAGACTGTTACACCTTGCACTGTAGGAGCACGTGATGATTGTGGAGGGGACAGCACATCATCATCATAATGTCCACCTACGCATGTTTGAGTACTTGACAAATGATCGTGTTTTCAAATTGTCAAAAACTCCCAAACAATTTTAGATTTAGGTCAGCTGTCTTCCACCTGGCACGTATTCATTGCTTTTTTTTAAAAACACCATCGTCACAATGTTGTAGTTGCATTATATTTTCATTAGCATCAATCGCATCGATAGAACGAGGGCCAAGAGAGCTATTTCAGCAGATCAGGCCTTGCACTGCAAGCAAGAAGTGTGAAACTACGACACAAAGTGTGATACGCAGATCAGGCCTTGCCACAGAAAACTGACAATGCGAACCTTGAAATGTCAAAGCAAACGACACAGGGATTTAAGGGTTTGTTCAGATTTCTGCCATTTTTTGTAGCCTTGAAGTGTGTTTGACATGTTAGCGCCAACTCGCGTCTCTTTCTCAATTCAAGCCTTCCCAAGTGCTCCCGAGGTAAAAACGGGACAAGCTAATACTCCCGACGCAACTTACCGTATTTAATCGAACATAAGGCAAGACTTTTTTCCCAAAACCGTGGCCTCAGTCTACCCGGCCTTATATTCAAGGTAAACATCAATTATTGCTTCAGTGCCAAGAACTTAATAGGTCATCGTCAGCGAGATAAAAAAAACGGTTTTACAGCAGTAATATCGGTGAAAACAACAGCCGAAAACCTAGTGGGCTCCGAGATCAGACTTTGTACATTAGGAAATTCTAAAAGCCAAAAACAGCTAGCCAAAATCTAGTAGCTTGCAATCAACAAGCCGAGTTCCGGCCATTCCAGCTGCTTTTCCATGTGCGCCCGTCTTTTATGTTCCCTTGCTGGTGAGCGTGTAGCCTCCCGTGACCTTTTATTGGCGTGGCATTTGAACTACCAACGAGAACCTTTCCGCCATCACTAGTCATCGTGGCAAGTCCTCGTTGTCACTATCATGCTGCCTTCAAGAAGGAGGTGATAAACGATGCTGACGCTTTAGGCAACTGCGTTGGAGGTCGGAAGAAAACATCGTGCGGCATTGCAGGAAAGAGAAGGGGGACCTCTTTGCCTGTGCTGCGAGACGGAAAGTTTCTCGAAGTGGAGGAAACTCTGACAGAATTTGTTGAAAAAAAAGTAGGAGCCATGCCTTGCCGGTGACAACGGAAATGCTTCAGATGAAGGCCTGTGAGTTCACAGCAGATCGCGGCATGTCCAGGTCGCAGTTCAAGACTAGCCGAGGCTGGGTGCAGAAGTACATGAAGAGAGCCGGCTTTTCACTTCCTCGTGACTATGAAGAAAAGCTGCTGTCTTTTCAGCGCTATGCAATCGGACTGCGAAGAGAGTGCAACTTCGTCCTCGGCCAGATTGGGAATGCGGGCGGACCCCGATATTTTTTGACATGCCATCGGCGTAAACCGTACACACGAAAGGTGATCGCCAAGTTCACGTATGTACCGCAGGGTGCGAAAAAGCGCGAATCACCGTCATGTTAGCGTGCACCGCAGAAGGGCACAAGCTGCCGCGTTACGTGGAGCTGAAGAGAAGCATGCTTAAGAATGAAAATTTCCCTATGGGTGTGCACATCCGCTGCCAGGAAAAGCGCTGGATGACTGAAGCACTCGTCATCGATTGGATAGAAACTGTGAGGTGCCGGCGTCCCAGGGCTCTGCGGGCTCGCCAGTCAATGGTAGTCCTTGACGCTTTTCGGGGACATCTGACGGTAGGGGTCAAGATAAAGCTACAAAATGCAGTCAACGATCTAGTTGTCATCCCTGGTGGTATGACGAGTCAGCTGCAGCCATGTGTGCCTGAACAAGTCTTTTAAAGACCATGTAAGACGCCTCTGCAATGAGTGGATGGCATTCGTCGATACGACCTTGATACAGTCAGGCCGTTTGAAGCGTGCATCTTCATCTGTAGTGGCTCGCTGGATAGACGACGCTTGAGCAGCCATGCCCGACACAATGGTGGCAACTTCTTCCAAGAAGTGCTCTATTACTCGCTGGACGGCACCGAAGATAGTGAACTTTGGGAATGCGACAGCGACAAGGAAAGCAGTGGTACTTCAGAGAATGACAGCTCGTGATTATGCGATTACAAGGCTGATTTTTGCGCACTTGAAGGTAGGATGTGAAATAAAGCTTTCGGCGAGAACTCTCGCCTTATGTTATTATTAGTGTGCAAGCTTTTATTTTTCTTTGCTTTGGTTCTTTAACCCCCCTCGCCTTATATTCGTGACCACCTTATATTCGAATGAATATGGTATGTACCCTTTGAGCGAGTGCACTTACGCTCATAAAGTGTCACTTAGGCAGTTTGCTGCTACACGAAAAAGCGAAGTGTACTTTGGAAATGATGGCAGTGACAATCGATAGATCTGTATTGCATCATATATTGGTGTTTTTCGTACCTGTGTCTGATCCATGGACCATGTCGTCTTCGTGGAAGTAGCACCAGTGGCACCCTCTATTGTAAATGACTACATAACAACTCACCTACACATGTGCCAGTGTGCCTGGAAATAAACACGCAGTGGACTCAGGCACTTGTGCTGCCGCATCCTCTTAGTGAACATGTCCGCAATCTGCCTGACAGTGAGAACAGCAAGGTTTTTTTGTGTCATGACTTGTTCTGATAGATAGCAGTAATTCTTATGACAAAAACAATGGTATCAAAATAGTACGAACACTGCTTCAGGCAACAGAGAATTCGGTATAAGCCGATGGTACCGAGGCTACACACTTCTTCGCAGCCATCGAAACGAAGTAAGGTTGGAGAACACACTTGCCTTTAAGTGTACTTTGCAACGAGTGACACTAAACGTTCTCGTGTGACAGTGCGCAAATGACACTCGTGGCGAAGTATACTCGCTTCAAGTACACTTGAGTTGACACGTGTGACAGCGATATAAGCCAGATTTGCACCTCAACCTTCACGTCTCGCTCTCTTGTTGGTTGCTAGGCATGAGGCCTCATCTGGCGAAATGACGCCGATGCCACCTATTTGATCTGTGCCATCACGACTAATAAACAAATGCGGAAACTACTAGACACTGATGATAGTAAAAAAAGCAATGAATGTAGCCAATAAAAACTGGCTGACAATAATCAGGAGTTTTCATTGATTTCGGCAATGAGATCATTCATCATATACTGGAACCACTCACTGCAGCTGAACAACTGTGATCTTGACGCGTCGCTCACACCACAGCACTCAAATGCAGATTTAGAGCAGGTGGCATCAGTGGTATGTAGATTTACTCGGATGACCAAACACAGGCTGAAATACTGGCAGACTTGGTAGTGCATAAGCATGTGTGCCAGACGCACGAGAGTGCAGTGGCACGTTTTGCCGGTCAGCGGGCCAATAAATGTTGAACAAGGGTGTCAATATAGGATATAGTTGGTATCTGTTTGTGATGTACAAAAATGTTTTCTAGTCATCTTCATTCTTTTCAGTTTCATACATGGGCGCTACGCCCAAACCTCAAATAAAGGTGCTTTTTGTGGTGAATGACTTTTTTTGACACTTGGCCATTTGAGCTTTACAACAGTTCCCTACTCCCACCCTATTTGGCAGCAGTTATGCCTCATCCACCTGCACAATACGGGTCATTTATGTTTGCAGAGTTTTATGCAAGGACTAATAGCAAACAAAAATTATAGGCAGTCATGCTTGATAAGTAGTTATGCTGTGTGAGCTCCATACAAGCCATCTATAAAGATTTCACAGAGAACCTTACCTCAGTAGCCTCTGTTTTAAGTCTGCACTCATGCGCAGCACTAACTGGTGGCTCTCATACCAGCGGCATCGCTGCAGGTTGCGCCACCAGACTTAGAGCTTGTGGTGGTGGCATTACAGCTCCTGGCGGCACAGCTACCAGCAGTATGGCTGCAGGTTGTGCCACCAGAGTTCGAGCTTGTGTTGGTGGCATTACATCTGCTGGCGGCCCTGCTGTAAGTGGTGTTGGTAGTGTCGCCACCGGCGCTGTTGCTGCTGCTGCTGCTGCTGGTGGCAGCACTTGTTTCACAGCAGGAGGCGGCTTTATTGCAGTGAATATAGGCGATGATAGCGCTTTACCATAGTGAAATACAAATGCACGAACTTCTAAAAACAAAGTCCTTTTCAATTTACAGAATTTTGAAAGTGTAAAATATTTCACACATACAGATTCAGTAACGCCAATATATTTTTCAGACTTGTTCGATATATTGGACTTTAATAAATGTGTCATCAATATTAACATAGCACAAAACATTTTTGCGTCCAATTTTGCAAACAAACTTTACCGTAAAATTTGAATTTTTGGACAAAACAACTCGTTTTAAACTGCTGCTTGATTGCTAAAGCCACCTTGTTGGATTTTATTGGCTTAGTCAAGTTTGTTGACTTCCAATGAGAAGTTGCATTGCCTTCAAACTTATAATGAGCACATCTTCCAATTTTGGAGGCAATTTCAAATCTTCTTTAGCAAGCAAAGCTGCATAGGGAAAGAAACTACGCCCGTAGGTTTTCTTTTTTGAAGGATTGTTTTTCGCATCAAGGCAGGAGAAGAATGCAGTTTTTGTGGTTGGAATTTCACATGTGGACATTTTGGTGATTAAGTGTTTTTGAGCCGTTGAGTGGGTCACGTGTTCTCAGCTGTTGCAGCAGCTCAGTAGGACTGTCGTCAACGTGAATATCCTGAAACATGCTGGTTCAATCGCGGCCACGGCAATAGCAGTTCGATGGAGGTGAAATAGTGGAGGCTTACACAGTATGCAATGACAGTACCGGTCAAGAACCCTGACTGCGTCCTTAAATCTCACAAAACAGACAAGACATTGCAAGCATCTTTTTGCGACCTGCATCACGTCTTGTTTGCTTGGTTGGATGGAACTGCCAACTGGATTGCTCACAATGGTCAGCGGCAGCAATTGCCAATGCGCTGACATTACCGTAGCCCAAATAAATTCATATCTGCTTGTCCCCAAGCACAGCATAAAGCTGGGAGTCATTGGGGGTCTTTTTAGGCTATTCTAATCTAAATAACCTAATTTTCATGTGTTAACTATTTTTCAGGACTGTTTGATATTTCGCAGACCCCGCAAGGTCCAGAAAATTGGTCAGCAACTGAACTCAGTTTACAAACACCTAACCAAATAAAACCCACGCATCGATCAAAAATTACTGAAAGCAAAGTACGGGGTAAGCTGAAAATACTAATTCTGGCACAGAGCTAGAAACATGAAAAGGGCACAGGGGAGATACGTACAGTGGTGCACTGGGGCAGCTGCGCTTTTCCTGTTGAAAAAGCCTGTTCCCTAAACCTCTTCTAGGTTTATAGCTTTGCAACAAAATTACCGTATTCATGCAAATCTAGACAGTCTCTTTTTTCGAATTTTTTTGCTATAAACTCCTCGGTCGGCTAAAAATTGAGGATTTTGAAAAACGTGCCAATTTTAATTGAGAAAAGTCGTGAACAACTAGCAATACCTAGACGGTTACATAGCTGCTAGTAAACAACACCTGGCTTCAGTACACACGTGACACAGATATAGACACACGTACACACGTACAGAAGTGCCTCTAAAAGGCTGGCTGACGTTTTGATAGGAGGACCTATCTTTGTCAAAGGCACTTTGTCATCCTTGGAATCTTAGTTTCAAGGGGGTTAGTAGTGACGTCATCTTTTGGTGGTAGCATATGTCCTTGTTGGTAATCTCGGTCTGAAAAGAAAAAAAATCTATCAAGAAGCAGAGTGCAGCCCTCGCTGCCTTTCAAGTTAGGCTGCGATGTACAAAGTGTTCTCCTGTCAGAGATTAGGGGCAGGGAAGCAAAAAAAGAAAGTTAAAGAAGAAAAGAAAAAGAGAAGAAAAGTGGGATGCAAAGTAGAAGCGACCGGTGGGCTATAAAGCGGCGGCTGCTATGACCAAAGGAAAGAGCATGAAACACTTCGAAACCAGAAGATGGGTGCCGCGTCTAGCCGCCGCAAAAGGTTGCCGATGACAACGGTGTACGCCTATTGTCAAACACTTATAAATGGGAAAGACAGCAACGAAGCAGTTACTAAAAGGGGGAAAAGCAGGCGGCGTACATTTAAAAGTAAAGATGATGACAGTAAGCGATGCCGCATGGAGTCTGAAGAGCACTTGTTTAATGGGAAAGGTCTTTAGCAAAATAGGCAAGGGGCAAGTGTCCCCATAGGTAGCCCGCTCAGGAGAATTGGCTGAAGAATTCGGCCTCATGTTGGCTAAGGAAAAGGGGACATGAGACTGCAAAGAAAATGAGCCATAAAGAGATGAAAAGAGGAGGACGAAAAAAAGCGGCACGGGGGGAAAGTGGGACATTGGTGTACACAGAAGGAAAAAATGCTAAAGAGAACTTTCTCGATTGATAATGACCTTTCCGATGCGCGAGAGAATTGGTTTCAGAAGCTGGAAAAGAAAAAATGAAGCCTACATATCATGCTATCACTGATTCTCTTTCAATTTTTCATTTTAGGTACAGATATACATGCGTCCATATATCATTACAAAAAGTTTTATTTTCAAGAACCTTCAGATGAATTCTTTTTTCTTTCCTCGCTTCTAAAACCATGATAAAGAGTGGTTACCAGTACAAACGACAGGGCAAAAGGGGACAGAAGAAGATACGAGCCTCGTCTCTTCTCCTGTCCCCTCCTGCTTTGTCGTTTGCACTGGTAAGCGCTCTTTATTATGTTATACCGACACGCCCAATCCTACTGTTTCTAAAACCAGTTCTACCATGCATCCTCAAATCCTCAAGGTCATTGTCAATCGAAAAAGTTCTCTGACACCCCCCCCCCCTTTTGCTAATGACCTTTCCCATTAAACACGTGCTCTTAAGACCCCCATCCAGCATCGCTTACCGTCATCATTTTGACATTTAAAGGTACGCCACCTGCTTCTCCCCCTTTTAGTAACTGCTTCGTTGCTGTCCTTCCCATTTTGTAGGTGTTTGAGAATAAACGTACACCGCTGTCGTCGGCAACCCTTGCGGCGTCTAGACGCAGTGCCCATCTGCTGGTTTCGAAGTATTCCATGTCCTATTCTTCGGTCGTGTCTGTAGCGGCCACCGCTTTGTACCCCCAGGGCTCCTACTTTGCATACCCCTTTTCTTTCTTTTTTTCTTTTCTTCTTTCACTTTCATTATTGCTTTCCTGCCTCCAACATCTGACAGAAGAACACTCTGTACATCCCAACCTTACTTAAAAGAAAGCGAGGGCTGACCTCTCCTACTTTATAGATTTTTTTTCTTTTCAGACTGAGATTACCAACAGGGACATACGCCACCATGAAAAGATGACGTCACTACTAATCCCCTTGAAACTAACACGCCAAAGATGTCAAAGTGCCCTTGACAGAATTAGGTCCTCCTATAAAACCATGCCAGCCTGTCTGAAGCACTTTACTGTTCACCCCGATTACCCCCCTACCTGCTACCATCTTTCGGCTACCATCTTGACTTTATATACAATAGGACTAGCGGCTTATGTTTCTTGAGTTCTTAGCATCATGAACCAACTGCTTGTTTCTTCCTCAGGTTCAATCAATGTTTTCTTTTTGCGAACACTGTCTTCGCTTTTTCATTCTACCTACATTCGAAGTAATTTTTTTTTCCAAGGCTTCGGACTTGAGCGGATAGACTTAAATTCAGGGTCGGCTTAGATTTGTGTAAACGCAGTAATACAGAAGTTCAGCAAATTCAGGCAAGACCTCGCTCAAGAGCAAGTTCTTTAGTAAAGGCTATGCTTTTTTTTTCTCTATGCAAACTTATGCATACAGCAACCTTGCATTGTGCAAGAGTTGGATGAGCCAAAACTACTAGAATAAACAAACTTTCTTTCAGTCCTGCAGGGCGCGCTTAGCGCGTAGCGGGGTAACAGAGTCTGCCTGTGTTCCTTTAGAGCTACCATTCGCTTGGCAGCTCCTTCAATAAACCGCCTTTTTAATGAAAACATCTGGGGCACCATGATACAGAATGTTGTTCTCAATCAATCACTTTGCTACCTTGGTGGCACTGCCATTGAGCAGCACCTTTGTCTCAGCGTAGTGAGTGAGCTGCTCAGTATGCTAGGGTGATTCATTTGTTTCAGAAACTTGACGTCGAGAAGGTTTTCTGTAGTTCCGTGCCAATTTGCTGTAATGGCCAGCGAGGTGGTGGTTACAGGTGGGCTGCAGAAGTGCAGTTGGGGGTGTCTTCCATCACTGACAGTCTCGGCAGGTTTTTACACAGTTTATCATATCAGCAGTAAGGCGGGGCCAGTAATGCTCTTTTTGTATTTTAACTAGCTTGCGGTAAAATCCTAGGTGTGCAGCTGTCGGGTCCTCATGCAGGGCATCAAAGATTTCTGGGCGCAACGCCAAGGTATTACGATGTGGTACTCGGCCCGATGAGGCGAAAGCATTTTCTTGACAAGGATGCCATTACGGAAGAAAACCAACACCCGTCCTCACTTGAGTACCTTTAAAAGCACGGCAGCCTTTCTTACGAGGTAATTTTAAGGTCGGGTCGCTGTTCTTCCGCAAAGTCAGCGGCGCTTAGAGGGGTAGAAATTGCACTCCACATTTGTAGAGTGCGTGTTCTTTGCTGTAAGCGTTTCCTTCATGTCCAGGAAGCGTGATACACGCACCAAGATTCGTATAATTTCAGTAAATAGCTTGATATTGATCTAGCTCTTCTTATGTGGACCATTTTCGATTCGAGTTTTGTGGCGCCGAGTTGGGCAGTGATTCGATGCATACGTTGCTTGGCCACGTGACCACAGAAAGCTGCGATGCACATTGAAGTGTGTTTCGTCTGCTTTCACAGGTGTGTGCCACGCAAGCGCCAGCAAAACAAACGCACTTACAGTCGCCATGGCCAACGGCAGTAGCATGCAGACACTGGCAAGGCAAAAGGCAACCCGAAGAAAGCAAAGCGTTTATATTTACAACGTATGTACAGATTATGGACGAAGAAGCCACCTGACGCTAGCACCGCCAGCCTTTCATAGGCGCCCATACACTGAAGGAGCACAGGGCAGTCCTGCTGTTGGCCGCGCGCGGCGTCTCTCACGGACAAGGATGCGTCAAGTGCCTCTTCGAAATCACCCAGTGCCCTTAACGGACGCACAGTTTTTCTGCAAGGGACTCCCACACACTTGTCTCTAAAAATCAGGAGTGACTCCATGACAACCGCCATTGATTCTCCTATTCTGAAACGTGAGTGTTGCTTCCCAAGTAAAGGGTCTCGATTTTGAAAGTGGCATTTAGGCTACACTTTTAAAAGTGAATCAAGATATACTCTAAGTGTTTCTTTTGCCTGACCCTTCGTTTAGAAACTCCTTGCATACAGATGAATGCCATAAAAAGCTAGGAATAGCTTCGGAATTTGGTAAAACCACTCTTCAAGGTTCCCTAGAAGCAGTCGCCGTCCTCGTTGTCTTGCGACGGTGGGTCGATGGGGGCGTAAGACAGGCAGTCGGCGTCTAAGTGGTTTTGCCCGGACTTCTAATGACTTTGATGTCGAATTCCTGAAGGCACAGTCTCTGTCGTGCCAGGCGACCTGAAGGGTAAAAAGCAGCACTTCATCACCTCCCTGCTGAAACGTTCCGTATGGTGCGGAAACCTCAAGTACGGAATTATTGGAATACGGAAGCTGTATGATGCCGACTCCGCATTTTTGGAAAGTTGTATGATGCGGACTCCGCATTTTAAGGAGACGTAAGATGCGGACTCCGCATTTTATGGAAAGACGTATCATGCGGAAGGGACACGGCACTCCGCATTTTCTGGCAAGACGAATCATGCGGAAATTACTGAAATGTGTGCATGCTATGAAAAGCAACATCTTGCCTGAATGAAATTGCAGCGCGCATCAGGTGCAAGGCATCCCGACGTGACAACTGAATGGACACTCACGTGTGTAAACTTCTGCATAGTGCACAAATTAGGAGAAAATAAGAAAAATGACATTTATGATGGTTGAACAAAACTATAGTTTTCGAAAAAAGAAGAGTAATATTTATACTGAATTAACACGCTGAATGTCATATCCTAGCTGCATATTCACATATTGCAATTATTAATGCAGTGTCGTATAGTAATACATACAAAGATATATATATTATATATATATATATACTTAATAAAATTAGTTATCAAATAGGGAAACCACTCACAGCAAATCAAGAACAGTCCCGCTACTATATGTTTTATATGTCCATTCTTTTAGTAATAGTATTCACGTTCGAGCTAAGCCTATCGTCATTTCTCAATGTTCACAGCACTGAAATGAGGCGACCGAGTACCATCATTTAACAAGTTGGATCAAAGTGAAGCAAGAATCTAAAAAAATGAAAAATTTTATTAATCAATAAAAATTTCAAAATGCCTGCTTTTGTCGATCAGAGCTACAGCGCTTTGAGGAGATCAGCAAAATGCCGATACAAATTTTTGCGACGCTGTGCATCCGGCACAAGGCTTACGTGCGCCCGGAGGTGCTATTCGTAGCCATCTGCATCCAATAAATAATAAAGGAACGTTATGTCACATGCACATGTAAGCAACACAGTTCACATGCAGATGAAATAACACACAGAGTGATGCTGAAAAATAACTGCATGAATTGCCCCTTTTTGTGAGTGAATACAAGAGGAAAGTGCATATTTACCTCTGCGTGCAAGAAAAGGTAAAAGCATACCTATCGCATAGAAACTAACGAGGTGGTCCCAAGTATTTTGAAAGGTATGTACACGTTATCAAATATCATTACAAAACAAAGAAATCTATACCAGATACTAACTAAAAATTTAAGAATTGCGAGTGAAAGCAATAAATGTAACAAATAGTGATGTGCACACGTACATTTACTGCCATTAAAATTTACAGTTCCTCTACAGTTATTGCATCTTGCACGAAGGCTCGGCGAACAGCAGTGGAAGGCTGCCATGCTCAGCTAAAAGCCCACACTTCAGCAGGCTATGCCGAGTTGCTAAAGTTGCTTTATTCTATCACAGCTCCTTTCCCTTAAGATGGGATGAAATTGTTTCTCTCTCTTGTATACACAGTGACTTATGCAGCATGCAGCTTATGCAGCATGCAGGTGCTAATGAAGCGGCACTGCACCAAGAAGGAAGAGAACAATTAGCAAGTTTTAGAATTAATCACATTGTACCCCAAAATATTCAACTCAAAGAATAATGAAATACAGTTATTATCGGCACCGATATTTTTTAGCATATTCAGAATATGAGAAAACGTCATTACACTGCACACAGCTAAATGTGATGTTTCTTTAAAAGCATCACTAAGGCATCACATAGAGAAAAATAATGAGCATATATTCAAGACCAGTGGCATGGTTAGTGCCATAGTGGGCCCACGCCCCTCCCCCTTGCCACAAAAAATTGCAGCTTATGCCCCTGTTCAAGACATAATGGAAAGTTTGAACAAAAACGTAAATTGAAAACTTTTTACTACAAAAAACAATTTTTGATGTGATCTTTGGCCACTGGAATCAAATTCATGACAGCCTTGGGAACTCGAAGAATAAAAAAGTCTGTGCATTCATGAACGCTCATATAATATGTCCAATAAAAAACTTTACTCTAGAAATAATAAATACTTATTCAAGTGTCTTTCAACACCGTTATACTCAATCAGCACTGATGTCATAGCAGTGCAAAATAGCAGGAACACTATTGCAATTTTCAAAATCACAATCTTAACAAATTTCGAAAAAAAATGCTAAAAAATGATTTTTTAGGATGCCACTTTCACACTGCATTGAGAGCTTATGCAGAGCCAGTAATTTATTCACAGCAAAGAATTCGAACACACTTGTTTATTTCAGTGCCTTTGAGTAGCATCACTATTCATTTTATTGAAATAATACATAACCATGACCAATAGTTTCGAATGCCATACATAGATTTGATTTTTCCCTAACTGGCTGCACAATCATTTCCAATGTTCAATGCCATTATAAATGATGTCTCCATTTCGTTAGGCTGCCAGCACTAAAATGTGCTGGTAACTACTGAATGGCTGGTGCCAAATTCAATGCCCCTGTAAAGATGGCATCCACGTGGCAATAGTCAACCAAAGCTTAAGCCAATCAAAGGTTAAGCCGTTGTCGGCTGCACGTAATGGTTGTAGTATTTTTTATTTAGTCACCTCTAAGCAGCTGTCTCAAAGTTGGTTCTAGGTCAATGTCTAACCGATTGTAAAATATTTCAGTCCTTCTACTGCATAAACTAATTCAAAAGTATTCAACTTCTCCTAAAGTTTGTTGGTAAGCACCTAACCATACATTACACTATTTCAAATCCCAAATGGCTCTTCACAGACCACCGACATTAGTTGCATTAACATTTACCTGCTAGTATACTACGTTTTCACGAAAATTAGTACACATCATGTTACATGTTTGGATTGAGGTGTGTTGGTATGCCACTTAATTTACAGCTCATAAAGGTGACGCTGAACTGTACGAAAAAATTGCTAGCTATTATATTATTCCAAAAATAACACATTTTATGGTGATTTATTTACATGGTGAATTTCAAGCGGCCAGCACTTTTTTACCACAAAAAACGACAACAAAAACAGGCTTACTCTTTAGGGCATCCAGCTTTTTTGGGGTCAGTGCCCGCTTCTCTACTCCTGGAGGACCGCCCTCCTTGTGAAGGAAACGGCGGCATGGGGTGCCCATTATATTTATGCTGTAAATGTTGTGTACACCCTTATCGCCTTTGCAGCTTCCCTCACAAAAAGGAAATCCTTCGGCTGGGTCATCAGGTGTTCCCACTTTTCTTGTGGTATGCTTATACCATGGCCTATGTTTCTCTGCCTAAACAAATGGACAGTGTCCTAATGCTTAGAATTCTGCAAGCAACATTAGTGGTGCAAGATCATTTCAATGTTCGTTGAAAAAACCGAGCTTCTTACCAGAAATATTTTTGATACAGAAGCAGAAAATTAGATCTGACATGTATGAAAACCTGGAAATTGCTCAATACAAACTGTGCAGTACATAAAGTGTGCTAATTTTTAGCAGTTCAGTAACAGATGCCTATAACAGACCAGAGGCAACCTTTATACCCAGAACAGAAAGAGGGGAAGCAGGTCTTTGAGACCAAAAATGGGGGGGGAACCACACTTTGAAAATGTTTTTAAATTTTGCCACCACTGATGCATCAGCATTTTTCACAATTCCTAGATCAGTATTTCAGCTGATATCATCAGGCTAAACTTCTAGCGATGGGCTCATGAAAACCGGGCCTTTTCAGGGCCATATCGTTGTTGTACGCTATACATTCTCTACAGCAGCCACCTCAGTCTGATTCGAAAGAGCCACGATTTTTCTGGAATATCCTCTCGCACTTGTTTAGTAGACTCAAACATCACACGGCGCAGATGAACTCATCAACACTGATGCCAACCGGAATTTCAATTGCCATGGCAATGGTCATCAAGAGAGCCTACTAAATATATGTTTCATACAGATACTTATTAAGGATGGAGGCACTGCGACGACCCCATCTCCTCCAAACTGGAGCCTTGTGCTTGCCTTTGATTGCAGTGCTCTCTACCCGGTCATTCAGAACAAGGTTTTCACCCAGCCAGACAATCAGTGGGTCTCATTCCTGTTACAAGTCATAATCGGCAGAGAATGGCTGATGTGCCTCGTCTTTTTTTTTTGTTCTGACATTACAGTCGAACCTCGCTACAACGAAACTGACGGGGTGAGGAAAAATTGACGTTGAAGCGAAAATTTCGTTTTAGTGAAATCGAACAAAATATAGCTGATCTGAGCTAGCAAAACAAAAAAGTTCATTCTCAAAATTCAAAAAATTGCCTTGCTTCCTATTCTTTCCCAGCAACGTCGCGACGCGATTGACACCCATGCATAGCGACGCTATGGTGAAAAGCAAGCTGAAACAACGCCTAAAACCGCCTTCGTGAACGAACCAAACAGTTGCATTAACACGTAAACACCACCTGCTGTCTGCCGTCAAAAGTATCTGACAACGCCGAGACGGAGGTAGGGTATCGTGAAGCGACAACTTTTGCATTGTTCTGTGCCATTCTTATCATTCATCACCCGCGGTTAGCAGATTTTGTTGATAATGCAGACGAACAGCCACTCTGATTAGTTACCACACTGGCGAAGCGCGAATATAATAAGCTTCGAAATCGGAAAAGGCATCGTTCCGCAGTTGCACTCAGCAGCTGCGTGACAGAAACCATGAACTGAGCGACTGAGCTTCAGCTTCGGATCATCTGCCGCTCGAATCAAGCCAGTGGCAAAAGCAGGGCAGGCTCATTGCTGTCGCTATAGCGCAATGGCGGTGCCCATGCTTGCTGAACAGCAGCAGTATAACGGCGGTTTCTGCTGGCGTTAACTCGTGTTTTAGACTTTGTTGACGCATTTTCAGGCTCTCAAAATGCATCAAACTGTTAAAAATTGGCTTTACTGCATAAAAATAGGTGCCTGAGCCTGGAATTGCATCGTAAAACTTCGTTGAAGTGGGTCAATTGAAGAAAAAGTGTTCGTTATGGTGACAATATTTATGCAATGACTCCTAATGACTGCTCACAAGGAATCGTGAGTTTTTCGTTGAGCGGGAATTTTAGTGGAGCGCCGTTCGTTGTAGCGAAGTTCGACAGTATAACATAAATTTAATAAGTGATGGCAAGACACTGCTGGTGGTCATGAATACAAAAGAAGTTTTGCTACATGCCACGTACATTCGAAGTTTGTGCACATGGTGTCAGCAAAGAAACGTGACAAAGTTCTTTCTCAGTAGTTAACTTGTCATTAGATCGCAATATCATTTCGGTCTAGTACTAACATGTGTTAGACATTGGAATGATAACAAAACGTGAAGGTCTATGCAGCATGTGGTGTAATGGTCGTTTTCCCCTTGAACAGCTCACTGGTTACAGAAACTCATTCACTAACTTGCTTGCTAGTGAATTTAACGCTAATTGTAAAAATTTATGAGGTAAAAGTACACTGTCATTTATTCGGACATTTTCGCGACACTGCCACTCGTCTCATTGAAGTACAGGGGGGTCAAAAGTTCCCAGGTCACGCTCCCATAGAAATACAAGAGATAGCGACCTGGAATTTTTTTACCCCCCTTCGCCCTTTACACATGTAAACTCACAACAAAAATTAGGATGCACCACCGAGTGTCATTCAATTTTTTTGACTGCGGCTGCCTAATATAATGTGATCTTTCATGACATGACAAGCAGCCAGTGACGCTTACGATAAAGTGTGGCTGACCCTTTAGACTTAGCGGGCACTTTGAAACAACCGAAATAACCGAGTCTGAAAAAAAGTATTCACACAAAAAGCACCTTTTCCAGCTCAGCGACTGAAAAATCTTGTCCATCTATATTTTTACTCACGTGCGCTTTGCACAAGTCGGTCTTTATTTGAGCCAGTGTTTGGCCATCTCAGTAGAGACTGTTACACCTTGCACTGTAGGAGCACGTGATGATTGTGGAGGGGACAGCACATCATCATCATAATGTCCGCCTACGCATGTTTGAGTACTTGACAAATGATCGTGTTTTCAAATTGTCAAAAACTCCCAAACAATTTTAGATTTAGGTCAGCTGTCTTCCACCTGGCACGTATTCATTGCTTTTTTTTAAAAACACCATCGTCACAATGTTGTAGTTGCATTATATTTTCAATTAGCATCAATCGCATCGATAGAACGAGGGCCAAGAGAGCTATTTCAGCAGATCAGGCCTTGCACTGCAAGCAAGAAGTGTGAAACTACGACACAAAGTGTGATACGCAGATCAGGCCTTGCCACAGAAAACTGACAATGCGAACCTTGAAATGTCAAAGCAAACGACACAGGGATTTAAGGGTTTGTTCAGATTTCTGCCATTTTTTGTAGCCTTGAAGTGTGTTTGACATGTTAGCGCCAACTCGCGTCTCTTTCTCAATTCAAGCCTTCCCAAGTGCTCCCGAGGTAAAAACGGGACAAGCTAATACTCCCGACGCAACTTACCGTATTTAATCGAACATAAGGCAAGACTTTTTCCCAAAACCGTGGCCTCAGTCTACCCGGCCTTATATTCAAGGTAAACATCAATTATTGCTTCAGTGCCAAGAACTTAATAGGTCATCGTCAGCGAGATAAAAAAACGGTTTTACAGCAGTAATATCGGTGAAAACAACAGCCGAAAACCTAGTGGGCTCCGAGATCAGCAGCTGTACATTAGGAAATTCTAAAAGCCAAAAACAGCTAGCCAAAATCTAGTAGCTTGCAATCAACAAGCCGAGTTCCGGCCATTCCAGCTGCTTTTCCATGTGCGCCCGTCTTTTATGTTCCCTTGCTGGTGAGCGTGTAGCCTCCCGTGACCTTTTATTGGCGTGGCATTTGAACTACCAACGAGAACCTTTCCGCCATCACTAGTCATCGTGGCAAGTCCTCGTTGTCACTATCATGCTGCCTTCAAGAAGGAGGTGATAAACGATGCTGACGCTTTAGGCAACTGCGTTGGAGGTCGGAAGAAAACATCGTGCGGCATTGCAGGAAAGAGAAGGGGGACCTCTTTGCCTGTGCTGCGAGACGGAAAGTTTCTCGAAGTGGAGGAAACTCTGACAGAATTTGTTGAAAAAAAAGTAGGAGCCATGCCTTGCCGGTGACAACGGAAATGCTTCAGATGAAGGCCTGTGAGTTCACAGCAGATCGCGGCATGTCCAGGTCGCAGTTCAAGACTAGCCGAGGCTGGGTGCAGAAGTACGTGAAGAGAGCCGGCTTTTCACTTCCTCGTGACTATGAAGAAAAGCTGCTGTCTTTTCAGCGCTATGCAATCGGACTGCGAAGAGAGTGCAACTTCGTCCTCGGCCAGATTGGGAATGCGGACGGACCCCGATATTTTTTGACATGCCATCGGCGTAAACCGTACACACGAAAGGTGATCGCCAAGTTCACGTATGTACCGCAGGGTGCGAAAAAGCGCGAATCACCGTCATGTTAGCGTGCACCGCTGAAGGGCACAAGCTGCCGCGTTACGTGGAGCTGAAGAGAAGCATGCTTAAGAATGAAAATTTCCCTATGGGTGTGCACATCCGCTGCCAGGAAAAGCGCTGGATGACTGAAGCACTCGTCATCGATTGGATAAAAACTGTGTGGTGCCGGCGTCCCAGGGCTCTGCGGGCTCGCCAGTCAATGGTAGTCCTTGACGCTTTTCGGGGACATCTGACGGTAGGGGTCAAGATAAAGCTACAAAATGCAGTCAACGATCTTGTTGTCATCCCTGGTGGTATGACGAGTCAGCTGCAGCCATGTGTGCCTGAACAAGTCTTTTAAAGACCATGTAAGACGCCTCTGCAATGAGTGGATGGCATTCGTCGATACGACCTTGATACAGTCAGGCCGTTTGAAGCGTGCATCTTCATCTGTAGTGGCTCGCTGGATAGACGACGCTTGAGCAGCCATGCCCGACACAATGGTGGCAACTTCTTCCAAGAAGTGCTCTATTACTCGCTGGACGGCACCGAAGATAGTGAACTTTGGGAATGCGACAGCGACAAGGAAAGCAGTGGTACTTCAGAGAATGACAGCTCGTGATTATGCGATTACAAGGCTGATTTTTGCGCACTTGAAGGTAGGATGTGAAATAAAGCTTTCGGCGAGAACTCTCGCCTTATGTTATTATTAGTGTGCAAGCTTTTATTTTTCTTTGCTTTGGTTCTTTAACCCCCCTCGCCTTATATTCGTGACCACCTTATATTCGAATGAATATGGTATGTACCCTTTGAGCGAGTGCACTTACGCTCATAAAGTGTCACTTAGGCAGTTTGCTGCTACACGAAAAAGCGAAGTGTACTTTGGAAATGATGGCAGTGACAATCGATAGATCTGTATTGCATCATATATTGGTGTTTTTCGTACCTGTGTCTGATCCATGGACCATGTCGTCTTCGTGGAAGTAGCACCAGTGGCACCCTCTATTGTAAATGACTACATAACAACTCACCTACACATGTGCCAGTGTGCCTGGAAATAAACACGCAGTGGACTCAGGCACTTGTGCTGCCGCATCCTCTTAGTGAACATGTCCGCAATCTGCCTGACAGTGAGAACAGCAAGGTTTTTTTGTGTCATGACTTGTTCTGATAGATAGCAGTAATTCTTATGACAAAAACAATGGTATCAAAATAGTACGAACACTGCTTCAGGCAACAGAGTATTTGTGTATAAGCCGATGGTACCAAGGCTACACACTTCTTCGCAGCCATCGAAACGAAGTAAGGTTGGAGAACACACTTGCCTTTAAGTGTACTTTGCAACGAGTGACACTAAACGTTCTCGTGTGACAGTGCGCAAATGACACTCGTGGCCAAGTATACTCGCTTCAAGTACACTTGAGTTGACACGTGTGACAGCGATATAAGCCAGATTTGCACGTCAACCTTCACGTCTCGCTCTCTTGTTGGTTGCTAGGCATGAGGCCTCATCTGGCGAAATGACGCCGATGCCACCTATTTGATCTGTGCCATCACGACTAATAAACAAATGCGGAAACTACTAGACACTGATGATAGTGAAAAAAGCAATGAATGTAGCCAATAAAAGCTGGCTGACAATAATCAGGAGTTTTCATTGATTTCGGCAATGAGATCATTCATCATATACTGGAACCACTCACTGCAGCTGAACAACTGTGATCTTGACGCGTCGCTCACACCACAGCACTCAAATGCAGATTTAGAGCAGGTGGCATCAGTGGTATGTAGATTTACTCGGATGACCAAACACAGGCTGAAATACTGGCAGACTTGGTAGTGCATAAGCATGTGTGCCAGACGCACGAGAGTGCAGTGGCACGTTTTGCCGGTCAGCGGGCCAATAAATGTTGAACAAGGGTGTCAATATAGGATATAGTTGGTATCTGTTTGTGATGTACAAAAATGTTTTCTAGTCATCTTCATTCTTTTCAGTTTCATACATGGGCGCTACGCCCAAACCTCAAATAAAGGTGCTTTTTGTGGTGAATGACTTTTTTTGACACTTGGCCATTTGAGCTTTACAACCGTTCCCTACTCCCACCCTATTTGGCAGCAGTTATGCCTCATCCACCTACACAATACGGGTCATTTATGTTTGCAGAGTTTTATGCAAGGACTAATAGCAAACAAAAATTATAGGCAGTCATGCTTGATAAGTAGTTATGCTGTGTGAGCTCCATACTAGCCATCTATAAAGATTTCACAGAGAACCTTACCTCAGTAGCCTCTGTTTCAAGTCTGCACTCATGCGCAGCACTAACTGGTGGCTCTCATACCAGCGGCATCGCTGCAGGTTGCGCCACCAGACTTAGAGCTTGTGGTGGTGGCATTACAGCTCCTGGCGGCACAGCTACCAGCAGTATGGCTGCAGGTTGTGCCACCAGAGTTCGAGCTTGTGTTGGTGGCATTACATCTGCTGGCGGCCCTGCTGTAAGTGGTGTTGGTAGTGTCGCCACCGGCGCTGTTGCTGCTGCTGCTGGTGCTGCTGCTGCTGGTGGCAGCACTTGTTTCACAGCAGGAGGTGGCTTTATTGCAGTGAATATAGGCGATGATAGCGCTTTACCATAGTGAAATACAAATGCACGAACTTCTAAAAACAAAGTCCTTTTCAATTTACAGAATTTTGAAAGTGTAAAATATTTCACACATACAGATTCAGTAACGCCAATATATTTTTCAGACTTGTTCGATATATTGGACTTTAATAAATGTGTCATCAATATTAACATAGCACAAAACATTTTCGCGTCCAATTTTGCAAACAAACTTTACCGTAAAATTTGAATTTTTGGACAAAACAACTCGTTTTAAACTGCTGCTTGATTGCTAAAGCCACCTTGTTGGATTTTATTGGCTTAGTCAAGTTTGTTGACTTCCAATGAGAAGTTGCATTGCCTTCAAACTTATAATGAGCACATCTTCCAATTTTGGAGGCAATTTCAAATCTTCTTTGGCAAGCAAAGCTGCATAGGGAAAGAAACTACGCCCGTAGGTTTTCTTTTTTGAAGGATTGTTTTTCGCATCAAGGCAGGAGAAGAATGCAGTTTTTGTGGTTGGAATTTCACATGTGGACATTTTGGTGATTAAGTGTTTTTGAGCCGTTGAGTGGGTCACGTGTTCTCAGCTGTTGCAGCAGCTCAGTAGGACTGTCGTCAACGTGAATATCCTGAAACATGCTGGTTCAATCGCGGCCACGGCAATAGCAGTTCGATGGAGGTGAAATAGTGGAGGCTTACACAGTATGCAATGACAGTACCGGTCAAGAACCCTGACTGCGTCGTTAAATCTCACAAAACAGACAAGACATTGCAAGCATCTTTTTGCGACCTGCATCACGTCTTGTTTGCTTGGTTCGATGGAACTGCCAACTGGATTGCTCACAATGGTCAGCGGCAGCAATTGCCAATGCGCTGACATTACCGTAGCCTAAATAAATTCATATCTGCTTGTCCCCAAGCACAGCATAAAGCTGGGTGTCATTGGGGGTCTTTTTAGGCTATTCTAATCTAAATAACCTAATTTTCATGTGTTAACTATTTTTCAGGACTGTTTGATATTTCGCAGACCCCGCAAGGTCCAGAAAATTGGTCAGCAACTGAACTCAGTTTACAAACACCTAACCAAATAAAACCCACGCATCGATCAAAAATTACTGAAAGCAAAGTACGGGGTAAGCTGAAAATACTAATTCTGGCACAGAGCTAGAAACATGAAAAGGGCACAGGGGAGATACGTACAGTGGTGCACTGGGGCAGCTGCGCTTTTCCTGTTGAAAAAGCCTGTTCCCTAAACCTCTTCTAGGTTTATAGCTTTGCAACAAAATTACCATATTCATGCAAATCTAGACAGTCTCTTTTTTCGAATTTTTTTGCTATAAACTCCTCGGTCGGCTAAAAATTGAGGATTTTGAAAAACGTGCCAATTTTAATTGAGAAAAGTCGTGAACAACTAGCAATACCTAGACGGTTACATAGCTGCTAGTAAACAACTCCTGGCTTCAGTACACACGTGACACAGATATAGACACACGTACACACGTACAGAAGTGCCTCTAAAAGGCTGGCTGACGTTTTGATAGGAGGACCTATCTTTGTCAAAGGCACTTTGTCATCCTTGGAATCTTAGTTTCAAGGGGGTTAGTAGTGACGTCATCTTTTGGTGGTAGCATATGTCCTTGTTGGTAATCTCGGTCTGAAAAGAAAAAAAATCTATCAAGAAGCAGAGTGCAGCCCTCGCTGCCTTTCAAGTTAGGCTGCGATGTACAAAGTGTTCTCCTGTCAGAGATTAGGGGCAGGGAAGCAAAAAAAGAAAGTTAAAGAAGAAAAGAAAAAGAGAAGAAAAGTGGGATGCAAAGTAGAAGCGACCGGTGGGCTATAAAGCGGCGGCTGCTATGACCAAAGGAAAGAGCATGAAACACTTCGAAACCAGAAGATGGGTGCCGCGTCTAGCCGCCGCAAAAGGTTGCCGATGACAACGGTGTACGCCTATTGTCAAACACTTATAAATGGGAAAGACAGCAACGAAGCAGTTACTAAAAGGGGGAAAAGCAGGCAGCGTACATTTAAAAGTAAAGATGATGACAGTAAGCGATGCCGCATGGAGTCTGAAGAGCACTTGTTTAATGGGAAAGGTCTTTAGCAAAATAGGCAAGGGGCGAGTGTCCCCATAGGTAGCCCGCTCAGGACAATTGGCTGAAGAATTCGGCCTCATGTTGGCTAAGGAAAAGGGGACATGAGACTGCAAAGAAAATGAGCCATAAAGAGATGAAAAGAGGAGGACGAAAAAAAGCGGCACGGGGGGAAAGTGGGACATTGGTGTACACAGAAGGAAAAAATGCTAAAGAGAACTTTCTCGATTGATAATGACCTTACCGATGCGCGAGAAAATTGGTTTCAGAAGCTGGAAAAGAAAAAATGAAGCCTACATATCATGCTATCACTGATTCTCTTTCAATTTTTCATTTTAGGTACAGATATACATGCGTCCATATATCATTACAAAAAGTTTTATTTTCAAGAACCTTCAGATCAATTCTTTTTTCTTTCCTCGCTTCTAAAACCATGATAAAGAGTGGTTACCAGTACAAACGACAGGGCAGAAGAGGACAGAAGAAGATACGAGCCTCGTCTCTTCTCCTGTCCCCTCCTGCTTTGTCGTTTGCACTGGTAAGCGCTCTTTATTATGTTATACCGACACGCCCAATCCTACTGTTTCTAAAACCAGTTCTACCATGCATCCTCAAATCTTCAAGGTCATTGTCAATCAAAAAAGTTCTCTGACACCCCCCCCCCCTTTTGCTAATGACCTTTCCCATTAAACACGTGCTCTTAAGACCCCCATCCAGCATCGCTTACCGTCATCATTTTGACATTTAAAGGTACGCCGCCTGCTTCTCCCCCTTTTAGTAACTGCTTCGTTGCTGTCCTTCCCATTTTGTAGGTGTTTGAGAATAAACGTACACCGCTGTCGTCGGCAACCCTTGCGGCGTCTAGACGCAATGCCCATCTGCTGGTTTCGAAGTATTCCATGTCCTATTCTTCGGTCGTGTCTGTAGCGGCCACCGCTTTGTACCCCCAGGGCTCCTACTTTGCATACCCCTTTTCTTTCTTTTTTTCTTTTCTTCTTTCACTTTCATTATTGCTTTCCTGCCTCCAACATCTGACAGAAGAACACTCTGTACATCCCAACCTTACTTAAAAGAAAGCGAGGGCTGAACTCTCCTACTTTATAGATTTTTTTTCTTTTCAGACTGAGATTACCAACAGGGACATACGCCACCATGAAAAGATGACGTCACTACTAATCCCCTTGAAACTAACACGCCAAAGATGTCAAAGTGCCCTTGACAGAATTAGGTCCTCCTATAAAACCATGCCAGCCTGTCTGAAGCACTTTACTGTTCACCCCGATTACCCCCCTACCTGCTACCATCTTTCGGCTACCATCTTGACTTTATATACAATAGGACTAGCGGCTTATGTTTCTTGAGTTCTTAGCATCATGAACCAACTGCTTGTTTCTTCCTCAGGTTCAATCAATGTTTTCTTTTTGCGAACACTGTCTTCGCTTTTTCATTCTACCTACATTCGAAGTAATTTTTTTTCCAAGGCTTCGGACTTGAGCGGATAGACTTAAATTCAGGGTCGGCTTAGATTTGTGTGAACGCAGTAATACAGAAGTTCAGCAAATTCAGGCAAGACCTCGCTCAAGAGCAAGTTCTTTAGTAAAGGCTATGCTTTTTTTTTCTCTATGCAAACTTATGCATACAGCAACCTTGCATTGTGCAAGAGTTGGATGAGCCAAAACTACTAGAATAAACAAACTTTCTTTCAGTCCTGCAGGGCGCGCTTAGCGCGTAGCGGGCGCCTCCCACGTAGGGAACGAAAGGGAGTACCTGGCGGCTGCTTCATGGGCCTGCTGGACGGCCCATTGCTGGTCGGCGAGAAGTGAGCTCCGGAGGGACCTCTCCCACTTGCTTGAAGTAGAGTCGGGAGGAGTTCTACGCTCCCAGAGCATGTGTGCGAGTGTCGCTGTGTGTCCACATGATGGGCATGTGTCGCTGGGGTATGCGTGAGGATAATAAACGTGAACCGTCCGAAGGTTTTGGTACGTGTGTGTCTGTAATAGGCGTAGGTTAATGCCTGCGGTCGGTCAAGTTTAGGATGTGGGGGTGGAAAAATGCGGCGTTCCAGGTAAAAGTGCTTTGTTATTTCATTGTACGTAATTGGTGCATCCCGATTGGTATCTAAACCAGCAAGATGGGTTTGCCCTGTGGCAGGGCGGTCGGTAAGTGCGCGCGCTGCATCACGGGCGACCTCGTTGAGGTTGGATAGGGCACACGGCATCTGGCTGAGATAGGCGGGGAACCAGATGACAGTGTGGTGCTTCGGGGCACTCGGGTCCGCTTTGCGCAGAATACGTAACGCCTGGTCGGAGATGACTCCGCGTTCGAAGCCTTATGGCCGGCCTGGAGTCGCTGTAGATGAATTTCCGTTTGCTGTCGAGCGTAGCTATAGCTATAGCTACTTGCTCCGCTACTTCGGGGTTTCGCGGGAGTATTGTGGCAGAGTTAAGAGTCTGCTGCGTGGATGATACCGCGACCGCGGCCAAGGCTCGGTTGTTGTGATAGCAGCGGCATCCACGAACAAGACGTTGTCCGCTTCCATGCTTATGGGCTTGAGAATGGCGGTCGCCCACGCAAAGCGCCTGCCTATGTTGTATTCGGGGTGTACATTTCGTGGAATGGTAGCGATTGTGATAAGGTCATGGATTTCACGGGGAATTAGTCAACTCTGGGGGGTCCCTGGCCCTTGAGGAGAAGAAGCCGAGCTCGTGCAGAATATGGTGGCCCGCCTTAGTGGTGGTGAGTCGGGTCTATGCACGCGTTCCTGAGTTTCGGAGATCTCTTCTAACGTGTTATGTACGCCAAGCTCGAGGAGTTTGTACGTTGGAGTGGTGATAAGGAGCCCGAGCGCTTGTTTGACCACCTTGCGAATAAGCGCATTGAGTTGATCACCCTCAGCACGTAGCCATTTGTGTATAGCGGCAACGTAAGTAAAATGGCCCAAAACAAACGTGTGTACAAGACGCAGAAGGTTGTCTTCTTTGAGGCCATGGTGCCTGTTGGCTACTCTACGTACGAGTCGTATGGCATTCTCAGTCTTAGTCTTGAGCTTGTGTACTGTTTGGGTGTTGGTTCCGCGGGACTCGATGATCATGCCGAGGACATTGATGGTGTCTACCCTGGGTACAGTACGACCATCTCTGGTGTGGAGGGTGATATTGCATTCCGCCGGTGGTTTCCACCCTTTGGCTTGGCACCCCGGCGTTTGGGCAAGTATATCAACAGCGGGCCGACTTCGCGAGTGAGCACCCGAGACCGATGTGGTCGAGGTAGGACTCGTCGGTGTCGATAGCCTCTTGCAGGGTGGATTCAATGAAGCCATCCAACCCTGTGGAGGCCATATAGTTACGTCATCCGCATAGATAGTGTGATTTAGCCTGTCGATTTTTGAAAGTCGTTCGGAAAGCCCGATCATAACGACCTTGAAGAGCGTGTACGAGAGAACGGATCCCTGAGGAGTGCCCCGCTGTCCGAGCTCCACTTCTTCCGACACTAGGTCTCCAACGCGGAGGACGGCTCTGCGTCGAGTGAGAAAAGAACAGATAAAGTAGTGAAATTGATGACCTAGCTAGGCCGAGGGTTGCGATCGCTTTGAAGAGTGACGAGTGCGTTATTGTATCGAAGGCCTTTTCTAAATCGAGTCGGAGTATTGCACGAGTGTCCTGAGTGTTTCCACCATCTAGAATTTGATGCTTCAGGAGTAACATGGCGTCTTGAGTGGACAACCCTGGTCGGAAGCCAATCATGTGGTGCGGGATGCAGTTGGTATCTTCGAGGTATCGAGCAACCCTGTTGAGAACGACGTGCTCAGCCACTTTGCCCGCGCACGACGGGAGAGATATGGGGCCTAGGTTATCTAGGCTCGGCGCCTTTCCCGGTTTGGGTATAAGAACCGTGTGAGCTAGTTTCCAGGCATCAAGTATCCCACCTTTTTTCCATATTTTGTTTAGAGTGTCGGTGAAGTAAGTGACGGAGGAATCGTCCAGGTTGAGTAGGAGCTTGTTGGTGATGACATGGGGCCAGGGGCTCAGCGGCCATTGAGCTGATGGAAAGCTCGGCGCACATCTTCAATAAAAAAGTCGGTGTCTAATTGGTGTTGTCGCTGCCAGAGTAATCAAGGTGAGGGGTCACAGGGCCCGTGGAAAGCGGGAGATATTTTTCAACGAGGTTATTGACAACATCTTCCGGTGACACTGTCCGTTTAGCCTGATAAAGTATCTTCACGATCAAATGACGCTGATTTGTGTGGGTGTTGGTTTCATTTAGGAGCTGTTTGAGTAAGTTCCACGTTTTGCCATTTAGAACTCGACTATCAATCAAGTTACAAATTTCGTCCCACTGCTGTTTCGAAAGGGCACGGGGCAGTGATCCATCATGGTCTTGTTCAGCGGAGATATGCGTTTGCGTAACCTTCGATTAAGGCACTGGCCCTTCCACCCGGCCAATAGAGACTGTTTGGCCGCAAGTAGGTGGGCGAGACGACTGTCTGTCTTTTCGGTTGGAGGGTCTGTGCTGATAGTTTTGGTTGCCTTGTTTACATCAGCTTTGAGCTGGGCCACCCACGACTCGAGACTCGGTAGGGTATCAGGAGAAGGTCGTTCTGCGCGGGTCTTACAAAAGAGGTCTCAGTCTACCCACGTGTACGACTTGGTTTTCCTGCTTACTGTGGAAAGGTGTACGACCAATATGAAGTGGTCGCTACCGAGATCTACCGTGAGGTTGGACCAGTGGGCGTCGGCGATATTCTTGATAAAGCATAGATCCGGCGTAGTATCTCTTTGCGTGGACGTACCGGTGCGAGTGAGGAAGGCCTTGTTCGTAATGAGAATAAGGCCCATGTCATTCGCATTTTCCCAAAGCTCGTTACCTTTGGGTGCGTCGTACGTGTAGTCCCAGACGCTATGCGCGGCGTAAAATCGCCCGCAGTCACTATCAGGTTAGGCCCCGCGAGATGGACAGCTTTCTGGAACAAGCATGTGAATCTTTGTCTATGGTGGCTGAGACTACTGTTTACATTCAGCATGTACACGCTTTGTTGTGATATGTTGACAGGGAAAATTTCGACCATAACGTGTTCACTATCTGGCATATTGAGACTGTGCGCTGTGCAGGTAATCTTGTTAGCGACCAGGGTGGCGATACCGCATCCTCCCGAGGGGCCGGGCGACCACTGGTATCCGGAAAACGTGGCGGTTGGTACTACACTCTCTTGTAATAGCATGATGTGAGGTTTGGATTTGTGGCTACGGAGGTATTGCTGCAGGAAGGTTTTCTTGTGGGTGAAGCTCCTGCAGTTCCATTGCCAGATTCGCAACTCGTCAATTGGGCTGGCCATCTTGAAGCATTTAGGAGTCGGCTTTAGCACCCGGTGGGTGCATAAGGGCCGCGCGATGTGGTGGACTGGGCACGGCTGTACGTTGCGACAGCGGCTTACCCGCGGCAACGGCAGGGGCGACGACGTGATCAAGATATTTCTTCAATTGGCCCGACCGATTAACGTGTGGCGCGAGAGTAGACTGCACGAGAGTCATGCTTTCATCAAGAAAGGGAAGGCTTTCCTTAATCGCCGATAGCGCGCTCTTAATGTCGTCTAACTCTGTCTTTAAAGCTGGCGGGTCGTAGGCGACCGCGCGTATCTTGGGTGCGCTCTCGCCGTCGTCGTTACCGGCACCTACGGGTTGCGGCTGCAACGGGGTGACTGCATGGTCGCCGTTGTCGGCTGTGGGCGTAGTAGCGCGTGCGTTTCTGTCAGTTTTCAGTTCGGCAATTGCGACTGTGAGTTTGCGTATTGTTTCTTTCATCATCGCATTTTCGTGCTTTAAGATCGCTATCTCAGATGTGGTGTGTGTATCATGCTCTGGGAGTGAACCCGACCCTACCTGGGATGTAGTGTTTCCTTTTACCCGGACGGCGTCCGCCCAAGTGCGAGGTCCCCGCATATTCTTGGTGGCGTTGCCTGGCGATGGTGGTGTCGATGGGCTCGGCGATCGTTGACGCGAGACCCCGGTGAGACTGGGGTGAGGCCTGGAACCGGCGTGAGGCCCGGAACCAGAGAGGGAGCCGGAGTGTGACCCGGGCGGGGAACCTGAACGGGAACCGTGACGTGAACCAGAACGGGACCTGGCGTAGCCTCGCGATATAGATCTGGTTGGGTTCCCACTTCGCGCGCTGCGGGAATGGGTCCGAGGGTGGCTCCAGGACCTCAGTACACGCATGGTGCGTTCCTGGGACGACTCCGGGGTCGGTGCCGTGATCGGCTGCCATCGGATCAACCACCTGTAGAAATATTCGAGGCTTGGTCGTCGTCAGCGGTTGTGTTGAACTCGTTCATTGCTTCGTAACTGTTGTGTCGCGTCGAATGTGCTTGCTCCTATCGTCGTCGGCGCACCACGTATGAAATGTGGTAGCGTTCTTTACATTCCCTGTCGGCAGTGAGGTGGGCTCCTCCGCAAAGCTTGGATGTTGGTGTGCAGCGGTGTTCTTTTTCAGGGTTCGTAACGCTGCAGCCTCTGCAGATAACGTCTCCAGGGTCCGGGCACAAGTCCACTCGATGGCCGAGCTGACCGCAGGCGTAGCGAAATCTATCTGTCTACGGTATAGTGTACATTGAAGTAGCACCGATCCGTATCGCACAAAACTTGGCACACGATGTCCATCGAAGGCCACGGTGACAGCGGTGGTACTTCCGATGCGCTTGGCAGCCAAAGCTAGTGAATTGGATCGTTGACAATCTTCGCATCAATGTCCGCCGAATGGTCTTGCACGGGAATCCCTCGAATGACGCCTTTGCATTAAACATGTGGTGCCGCTTCGTAGGCACTAACTTCATAGGTCTTGTCAGGGATGCGAATTTGTTTAACGCGCACGGAGCGACTAGAATTTTTTTCTTTTCGGCGTGCTTGCTGCTAAGATATTCTGGGAAATGATGGGGAAGCGCGTGTCTGCTTGCTGTTCCAATGGGCTGATACCTGCCGAAGTCGAAATGGCTTCAGCGATTGTCGTTGGACCAACCCTAGCGATGTTAAGACTCCCTCTGTGCCTAATGATAATGCGGGTGTGGTTCTTTGATAGGTGAGGCATTCAGCTTGCTCGAATATTTTTGTTCTTCACATTTTCTTTGTTGCGGGGCTTGTGCTCGTTGCGTTTCAAAGCGCTATATGACGGCACACGTTTGAAGCCTTCATTTTGGGCTTGGCGACATGAGGTGGTCTGCCAGCCTTGGTCTGGCGTGATTTCCTCAGGGTCAATGTCTTCCCCTGTCACTTGGTACTCCATTGCTCAGCTAGACAGTGCGGCTACGGGGCGCGCGAGCAAGCACGCGGCACGTTAGAGCAAAGAAGACACTCGTCAGGGCAAGCTGTCGGCGGGCGAGCGACGATGGCGGAGGCGAAATAAAATGCCAGAAGCAAGCAGTCACTGAGCCCAAATTGTGTCGGTAGAGTTTTGTGTCTTCTGGAAGTCGTTGCACTGATATAACGTTGAAATCACAGAGTGGTGTCGCAAAAACGTTGAATAAAGCAGGAGCCCTAGTGGAAGCATTCGCACACTTTGGCTTCTTTGTCTTCCACCAGCCAACACTATTCTCATGCACATATTTGGATAAATACAACACTTGCGCCACAATGCCTGTTTGAAGGACCATATTCTTGCAGAGGTTTTGATGTGCAACTAACACTGAATGTGCCAGTGCTTGCAGTGATGGCATATTATCACTGTGGCAGGGATACAGTCACCTATATATGTCAGTGCGTATCATGCCACAGTCCCATGAAATCAGACAAAAGTACACGTATGAGCTCTGTGAGCATATTTGCACCAGCAAAAGTTCACTTTTGAAAAGCCAGTGATGCATACCTGATCTTGAAGACTGCGTGTCACTGTATGTCCCACCTCTTCAAGATGAAACTCGTCATCTAAAGGCCCTTTTAAGCTCATGGCTTCAAGATTAGGATCCGTTTCCTGTAATGAGGCCTTGAAAGCTTGAAAGAGGTACTGACATAAAAATTTAACATGTTGTTCATTTGATTCTGTTACAATGAGCAGCTATCCACCCAATCATCAGTCTGGAAATGTTCCTTGCGGCCTGTTAATTGGGCTGTTATTGTTGAAGACAATTTTACTGCACCCAGCTGCAGTTTCAGTCAAACACCATGTAGAGGGGCGGAACCCAAAGTGGTTTGTAAATAGAGCTTCCCACGTTAACACACTAAGCAGCGACCAAATCTTCATTCGTGGCCTCACCAGCACACGACCACCAAGTGGGTGATAATGTCCATGAAAAGCACAGCAAGTAACCCAAAGTTGTGCAAGAGTGTCAGTTGTTCCCGCTTAGGCCAATTTAATGTCAATTGGCCGAGTTGCTTCACTGTGTGCAGATGCACAGTACACCTGTCCTGCAGAACTAGTATTTACAGTTCCTTTGGCTCATCCACTGCAGATTTACGTGCAATGAAATGAAAATCAGTGGGTGTGAAAACTCGCTTTATAGGGCTAGTGAACAACCCCAATGTGCAAAAGTTGAAAAGACAAATATGTGCGGTTTTACTTCGTGAACATGCTGCCGCAAGAATTTTGTGAATACGTGCTGTATTAAGGAAGTTACAGGGGCTAGAACGTCGCGTACAGCTGGTTTAAAATTTTTGCGCAGTCTCGCCACCCGTCTCTTTCAGAGGAAAGGGAAAGCGTGGTCCGACGTCGTAACTCCGCCCACTTCGGCATTGCGACAACGCGTCTGCGATTTACGTCATCAGCGAACTCGATCAGTTCCAATGCACTTTGGTTTGCTGCGACACCTGGTTGTTTTCCGTTCACCCGGTGCGGATACTTCTCCGCAGCCAGCCCAGCCACTCGATTTGCAGCCGACAACTATTTGCAGCAAAACTGCGTTTCGAAACCCGGACATGACATCTGGGAGCAGCAACACAAAACACAAATAATGCGCCTAATAGTGGGTGTGCCCGTCAAAAGGTGGCGCGACAATTCGCTTACTCCTAAGCTCCCTAGATGAAACAAAAGGTAGCGTCACTCAGTGTTCTCGATCCGTCCTCCTCACTCTCTCAATTACTCCTCTTTTTCTCTGCCATCTGGGTCTGTAATTGGTGCATTCCTCGCACGTGATCTTGCAAATGGCTGGTGGTGTTATTTATCGTTATGCAAAAGGTTCAAAACGAGTACGCATGCGCATACAACTCTAGCTGGATTCTTGCCGTGACCAAAGACGAAATCGTAGCCAGGACATCAACATAACAGGAGGAGCGTTTCAGTGTGCTCCAAGTCGACAGAGATTGTTTCGTAGGGCTCGTTTTATGCAATATCCGCGTTTTTCAACAATGCTGCGTTGCCGTAAAACAACGAAAAACGCTTTCGCTGTCTTCAACTCACATTGTTCTATCCGAAAGAAGCATGCCGTGAAGTATAGCTATGAAACATTTCACGCGATCGCTTTCGTGCAACTCCGTCAATGTACGTCGACGCGGATCTGCGAAGTGAGTTTATTTGTCGGTTTTTATTGAAACGCCAGGCGCGCGTCTAATGCGCGTCTAGTGCACGCCAGTTTGTACAAATACTTGTGTTTATGCTCGTATACAGAGCAGCTGGAGGGTATAATCAACGCACCTTCAGAAATATTTCACGCTTGACCAGTTCACGCATGAACCGAAACGCGCTGCTTCGAGACACCTCACCAGTAGAAGTCTCACTTTTCAGGAAGTTCCGAGCACCGCATCAGAATCAACTGGCATCATGATTGTCCCAATGGGCACATTAAAGAAAAACCGTCATCGCACGGCTCCTAGTCAAGTGTTCGTACCAGTCTGGCCATAGTTTTTTCTTGTGTGTGCACAAGCCGGCTGTAATCACTCGTCGCAGCGTCACTGACAGGATCGAGCAAGAAGCGCGTTCACTGTGTCACAGCACGAACAAAACGCATTCGGAGAACTGGACGAACTACGATGAACAATGCGAGACGCCATGCCTAGTGGTGTAAAATATAGAACTGCACATTGTTGCCAGATGAGTAACGCACATCCCGCTTGCTCTTGTGTTGTACCATTTATGTTCATAATGTTTACCGTTTATTGTACGACTCATTTCGTTCCAAATTGTTTCATTTACACCTATTAACCGTAGCAGCTGAAGCCAAACTTTCGTTTTTTCATGAAACATTTGAACCTTCTAGGGGGCGCTCCAAGAACATTGGTGAGGAGCAAAGGGAAAGGTGTTGCTACTTTGGAAACTTGTTTCATCTAGGGACGTTACTTACTCCCAAAGACTGGGTCAGTGAAGTGTCCCGGTTACGTTGCATTGAGCCTACGGGAAGTTTCGCAACTCGTATGATTAAATATATCTGTCTATGCTGTGGGTGGGAACAGGAACTGTCGTTGATTTCACTACTGTTTCTTGAGACCTGGTTTAGACCAATTAACGAGCTGCGTGCTGCGTAACGTCGCTGATAGCCGAGTTATCGTTACTGTGCGTGCAAGGAGATTGGTCAGACATAGAAAAAGAGCACGAAAATTGTTTTTCGAAATGAAGGCTGTGCGTGGCACGCCGCTCTGTAATACTCAGAAAACGTGATCACTGCGGTCTACTCCACAAATTACCGAGCTTGTTTGGGGGTTGTAAAAAAAAGTCTTCGCCTGTTGACTGGCCCTGTAAGAAAAGTCTGCTTGAACACTCATTTTTCGAGGCCCTGGTAAGTAAGTTTTTAGGCAATGAATGCTTTCGTCTCAACACATGCAAAAACCACACTTTTCAATGACCTTGAACGCGATTTCAGAATTACAAAAAGTGCACATACCTCTTGAAGCTGACTGGCCGCCCGAGGGCTGCAGCAGCACAATTTCTCGAGCAACTTTTCTGCATAAATATTTCAATAACATAAATAAGATAACATCATTCCTGCACATACACAGGGTTTATAAAGGTTTGAAAGGAGAAAATTGAAGGATATTCATGGAACTTCACGGCCCTGTCAAACGTCTCTCAGGGACTTAAGGGAACAGGGTACGCCCTTTATCTGCCATGTAGTTGAGGCGAAGTTTATGTACCGTTTCCTCACACGTGATTTCCTCGCACATGAGCTCTCCATAACCGTAAGAGCTGCAGTATTTATTTTACTATCATTGTAATAATGAGTCATTCTTATTTTTACTAAATCAAATTTACCACTGAAAATTGTAATGCTAATTTTCGGTAAATTTTTACTCCAGTTGCTTCACTATCACACAATAGCTATTAGATGTCGCATTGCACAAGAACACTTTCTCATACAACAATTATTGTGCTTCAGCATATTCTCTTTTACGTTACTTAAATACTAGCCAAAATCTAGGATTCTAGTTACGGTGGCTGATGCGGAAAAGGAACATGAGGACAAAAAAAGCATGTTTTAGGATATTCGCATATAAAATTGAAAATCTACATTATTTCAAGAGTATACAACGGGCAACAGTAAATTCATGAACCAGTTCAATAGGCATAAGTCAGATACGCATCACCAATATAATTTTTTTCTTTTTGTGTTGAAACGTCATGGCTGGCTACATTCTCTTGTCACCTGGTATGCAGTCGTGTTGTCAGCACAGTACTGTCAAAGCAGTTCAAGGGTGCATCGGTCCTACGTTGTGCACTTCCCTGATGAAAGTCTAAAACAGTTCAACACATTGACACGGGCTATTTGGCTTAACAGCCTGAATACAGATGCTGAAATGTGTTCTTTATAAACCAATTGTTCACCATTCAACTGTGCTTTGTTGAATTAACACTAAGTTTCGGCGCCGTTCGATAAGGCCGTGTCAGTGATTGATATTTTTTGAAGCCATGGGAAAATATGTGAACCCGACAGCTTTTCGCATGCCCTCTAAACTGGCTCTACTTCTTTTGATGACTGAACGACAATAGTTTTTGTGCTTTCCAATGATGACAACACTAAGTAGTCTCTGACTAGATATGTATTTTTGACAGATAGCTTGATGCCTTTGCTTTCCTGTGGTTTCGCAGTTCCGCACCCATTTTTTTCTCAATGTGCCAAATAGACTCCGGCTTGCTAACTGTAATTTCTCCATATAGCCGCAATGTTTTAACATGCGAGGAATTCCTTGCTACGTAAGATTGCGGGCATGGCAGACCTCCACCCAAGTTTCGAAATATTGTCATTTTTCGAGAGAAAAAAATTGTGCTAAGACAAATGACTGATTAGAGTTCAGAAATAGCTCCAGATTTCGAATAATGCAAAAAGCAAAAAATGATATTTTTAACTACCTTTACACACCCTGTCCCCTATGGAACCTTAACAAGAAATTTTTACAGCCTTTCAAATTATTACGAAATAAACTACACTTAGTTAAAAAGTTAACACCAACCCCAAACTACTCTGGTAAATAGGGAAGTTTGTAAAATCAATAAAGGGGTGTCACAACCCTTTAAATCTGAAATTGTAATAGACAACCAAAATCTACCACATCGCTTTTGCAGCTAACCCATGCCTGCTCTGGGGAAAAGTCTGTTTAGGAGTTTGGAACATTGATTCCCACACATGTTCTCCAGGCGACACAGGTTAGGTGGAGTCACAAGATATATGACATGCAACCGAAATCCAAAGACAGGGAGAATGAATGCAGTGATTATGAGAAGAGGGCTACCAAGAAAGTTGGCTATCAGTGTTAGCTTTCGTGCAATTAAAAAGCAGTGTTCTAGTGGGAGCATCGTTAGGAAGTATTAGCAGCCGCCACTCGTACATTGTACTAACCACATGCACCATGCGTTAAGATAGGGAAGAGAGTGGGAAAAAATTGGAAGGGTGGTCAACCGAAGCCGGCAGGCAAAAGAAGCATAAATGCAACAGGCACAAGTGATCTTGTAAGGATATAAGAAGAACGAGTGGAAGCAAGACATGATGACATGATGATTGAGGAGTGAAAAACGGTAGTAGAAAGCATAAACAAACAGAATACAACTAAACGCGTGCAGGTGTATTATTTCTGAGGGGGGAAGTCGAGAAAGGGGAAGTCGAGAAAGGCAACCAAGGGCCACAACTGTGTGACGAGTGGCTGCTTGTGGGAGTCCTGATTAAAGAAATTCGCTGCTGATACCATGGTCGTCGACACTCAAGTAAGAGGTGTTAAATCACTTGATTTTGCCGCAGATGCTATTGTTTGTTTCCGTGCAGATTAATCTTCCAGTGTGTTAACAAGCCGCCGTCAACGTCTTGTTCATGGGCAAGAGTGATGGCGAGGTCCTTGCCGCGCATTGCACATGCATCACCGCCCAGGAAGCACACCGGCGTTGGACCAATCTTGGACCCGTATTGGCTAACGTCGGCCGCAATATTGGGCCAAGATTGGCATCTCGGCCAAGTGCAACTTCTTCCGATGTAGGCCCTATGTTCAAGCCGACCTAGGGCGACGTTCTGCCGTATCATTTGCCAATATTCAGCCGACGCCGGCCCACTCTACACATGCCGATGAAGGCCCGTCCTTTCACCGACGTAGTTGCCAACATACATCCAGCATAGGACCATTCTCGGGCCGCTTTATTGCCAATAAAACGCCATTCTTACGCCAGTATTCACTTCACGACGAATATCGGCTACAATTGGCTTGCCAATATTCCACCGGTATTAATAGGGGCTTTCTACTACTGGCGTTCCTTAGCAGGCATACTTTATGTTACACTTCCAGAACTTGTCCTAGCAGCTTATAGCAGCCCCGTACGAGCTTCACGGTGTAGTATACTTCAAGGCGACTGACCACTGGATGACTAGTGTAGAAACACTACGATTCAACGAAACCATCCATTTTCGCCTTTTTTCTTCCATTTCCTATTACCCTCCCCACATGTAGAGCATAAGACTGCACAAGTCTACTTAATGTCTAGTTTTCTCCACACATTCCTCTTCAGTTCTGTGAGAAATTGTAACATAGGATGTTACATGTTTCATCAAGTAAGAGCTAAAAAAACATTAACTAAAATAACTGCTCGGTGCAAATATTCTGCGCACAAGAAATTCATAAATAAGAATACCAGAACACAGTTTTTGTAACTTTATTTCTAAATACACCAAGCCAAACCATTTATTTCTCAGATCAACTTTTCAAGTTACTGCTGTTCACAGTGCACCCCAAACTAGGAGGCGAGTTCAGCAAGGCTCTATTGGGCATAGGGCTGGCCAGGGCAGCAGACGTGGGGCGATGATTAAGAGGCTGCAGCAGGAGATGAGGCAATGACGGCGGGCTGCACAGGGTCCTGCAAGCAGCGATTGGGCAAGAAACCAACCATCACAGGCTGTCGCAGATCCCTGCTGTGATGGGGCAGCAGCGATCGGGCTGCAAATCTATGAACACACGTGTGAAGTGCCTTTCCTAACCTTCATCGAGGCCAACACACTTCAACAGCCACGTCTTGATGAAATGCTGAGCTTTTTCAAACACCTGCATACGTGAATAAAAATAAACACCTCAAAATAAGTTCTAAGCACTGCAGTTTAACATATCTGCAAGCTGAAACAATAAAAAACAATGAAGAAGAATGGCAGCAGACGTTATAATGAACTATCCAGATCAAATGCCATGTGGCCATTATGAAAACAAATAAACAAATACTTCAACAGTCATTGTGCAAAAAAAATCTGCCACAGACCAAAATATTTAGGAATAGGTTTCAATGAAAGTTGATTAAAAGAAGCTTGTTTGGCTAATTCGAAAATAAACTCAAGGTCTTTCGTGATTTCTAAATATGGCTTATAGGTTTGCAAGCCAGGTGAACTAGTCTGCAGCTATAGCCTATGGCTGTATAAATTAATAACAGGACAACAAGACACACGACCACACGAACTTTCAACTCTGAATTATTCTTGGGCACACATCAGCTAATACTGCACAAGAGGATGACTCACCACCAGATAGACAACACAAGATGAAAGAATCTAGCAAACCGAATTTCAGCATTGACACTTGTGGATTATTGCAAGGCACCTGTACTAATTTTGAAATGGTATCTCGAAATTCTATGAAAGATGTGCTGATGTGGTTTCCCATGTTGTTCTTTTCGCAATAAATGAACATTCGAAATTCCATGTGCTTTTTGAGACTTACAATTCTCCGAAGTCTTGGTTTCATAGGAGACCAGGACTAGATAGGTGGCTCACCAAAAAACAGCACTTGGCAGAGAGTCGCGATACAACTAAGCCATTAGTGCGCAGACGAACGGCTGCAGAGAGACCACGGACTTGTTGGCGCGGCCGTGCTTCATTTTGGAATGAACAGCTCTAAAAGCCATTGGGCCAGAAATCTGCACTGTGGTTTAAAAAAACTGTCTGAATGCTACTCTCACATAAATAGCACTTGAAAACGAAGAGAAGCTCTGCAAAGTGGACTGCATCTATGCATGTGGCATTGAAGAGACACTGTTGTGCAGTGATGGCAACTCCCTCGTGATCATTTTCTGGTTGGGATTTTCTGCTATGGTAGTACCAGCTTATATTTTTGTGTGGCGACGATACTACACTGCACACTTCTGTAGTAAAAAAACAAATAAGTAGTGGCTGCAGCATCACTTTTTCTCTGGCGGCTTATGTACATCTTGCCTGCGGTATGAATGTACGTGGACGTTGATCAAGCAAACCACTTCGACAGCATAGCACGAGTGTTGTCGTGGTCTTATGCTTGATAGCGCGGGATAGATCTCCGACCACAATGGCTGCATTCAGATGGGGATGAAATAGAAAAAGAACACCCGTGAACCGAAAGATATGTGCACATTGGAGAACCCCAAGCGGTCACAATCTTGGTATGCACCCTACAGAGTACCTCAGAATGATATCTTGTTGGTACATTAAAGCCTAGCAATTATCGATGTTGAACAGACACGTTAATTTTAGGCCGACACAGGCAAGTGGAAAAAACTGAAATTGTGTGTTAGGTGAACTAGCAGCGTATTCAGATACGTCGACGATTTTCTTGTGTTCACGACGTCCTCAGATTTTATGCGAGATGTTGTGAATAATGTCAAGATTTTTAAAGAAACCGGCAAGAAACTAAACTTTTCCTTTGAATTGCGGCGACTAGATCAACTGCAATTTCTAGATCTGAACTTGGTCTTTGAAACCCAGGATGTTTGCTGGTATTATTGTCCCAGATCCGTAAAGCCTATACTCAATTACAGGTCGAGCCACTCTAAGCTGATGAAGAGAGGTATCGTCACTACGAGTTTGGGTTTTGCTCTAAAAAAGTCCTGTCAACACAGAATGAAAATGAGCTTTATAGTCAAGTAAAGAAACTAGTAGAAGCAGGGTATCCTAATGATGTCATCACGTCCGTTTGTAACAACATGATTAAGAAACTTAAGTTTGAAGGGAACCACTCGGGGCGTCGTGAAGAAAGTAGAAAAGGTAGGAGGATATCAGTGATTCCTTACCTTCATAAGACTTCACATGAACTTAAGCAATTAGCTAATAGATATAAAGTCGATGTGCTTTTCTCAGCCAAAGGCAAACTGCAGTCTATTTGTTCACGCAGGCGCAAAGAGTATCCGCAATGTCGCATGAAACACATCAAAAAGTTCGTGGAGTGCGCAATGGTCGTTGTTTACATGACTCCTTTTAGTTGTGGTAAAGCGTATATCGGTCAGTCGGGAAGATGCGTCAATTTTCCTCTCATAGAGCACGATTCTTCCTTGAAATCTGTGGGTGCATCGCATCTCGCGACTCATTGCAGAGAGTGCAGTTGTTATCCTCTTTTTCAGGATACTGAAGTGGTTTTTCGGTCAAAAAATAAATTAACTCGTGAGTTGACAGAAGCTTTTCACATAAGAAAAAGAGGGGAACACTGCGTCAGCCAGCCTTCTGCTTTGCTCCACGATAAAGAGTTTGTTTCTCTAGATTATGTTCCGAGATGATCTGTCTTCTTTTTACCATGTGTTCTCGATGTGCCACTGACGTACTTTTATGCCTGCACACGCATGCGTCGTGTTTTTCAGTTGCCTCTATATATATTCTGCCCTTTCTAATAAACAGTTTAGTTGCGAGAAAGCGCTTGTCCTCTCTTCATGTCTGTTTTTTGTGCGCTTTAACTGATAGTTATACCAGGTGAACTAGATAACAAGTAAACATCGAAGACATTCGATACTTCTTTAGCAACGCATAAATTCCAATGTTACTTAGCCACGGCAGCAAGAGAGAAAAACGCTTACCGAATTGGCTGGCTTCATAAAGCTAAGCTTTGATTAGTCCGCTCCGTTGTTCGTAACAAAAATAAAAATAAAGTAAAATAAAAAACAACAACCCTGTCTTTTGCACAAATTAAGTTGAACAGAGGCACTTCAGCATCGAGTTTTCACCGCGAGAGTGTCTTTTATAACAGTTTAGAGGCGTATGAACGTGGCCCTGCACAAGTGTTGTGAGCTTTCTTTTACACGCAACTGTTTACAAAAAAAACCTACCTGTCTATCGTTTCGTTCACTACAGGCAGTGGCATCAGATAGAGTTTGGTGGTGATGGTCACATGGACGGACGCATGGAAACTTTGTTAGTCATCAAGTTCACTACTCAACGCTCATCGGGCCAGATAAAAAAAGTTTACAATGCCGTTTGTTGCATAATATGCTGGTTTCATTTCCGGCAAACACCATTTACACTAGACTGTTTGGCCCTGGTTTCCACTGATGGCTGTCTTCACTATCGAATAAATATAGCACACACGTGCCATCTGGTTTAGGAACGAGCCAGACAGCACTAGAAAAGAGAGCGAGAGCACAAACTTTCTCGGCTGACCAATTGGATGCAATGCTGCCTCTCCTTTCTACGTTCTCCCTTAGCTCTATACGTCCTCCTTTTTACATAATGTTGCGCTTGTATACGCAGCTGTACCGCCAGTAATCTTTGGTTTTTTTTAGAGAAATATATTTCCTTAGTTCGCAGAGAACGTTTCAGAAGGAAGAGATAGCATTGATTGATATGTGGGGTTTAACGTCCCAATACCAACATATGATTGTGAGAGACGCCGTAATGAAGAGCTCCGGAAATTTCGACCACCTGGGGTTCCTTAACGTGCACCCAAATCTGAGCACACGGGCCTGCACCATTTCCGCCTCCATCGAAAGAGGAAGATATAGCAGAGAGATAGAACACAGCACGCACTTGCAGCCAATTTGATTGCACAGATGACGGGAATATATATACAGTCAAGAGGGCGTGGAGATCACGCACAGAAGAAAGGACAAATGATGGCGCATGCGCCAAACCACCTTATTCCAGTCTAAAAATAACGACTTAACTAAAAAAGTACCTGTAGTCATTATCTGACAGAATAACAGGTGTCTTTTCAGTTTAGTTGTCATTTTTAGATTGGAATAAGGTGGTCTGGCGCATGCGCCATCATTTGTCCTTTCTTTAGTGCGTGATCCCCTCGCCCTCTTGACTGTATATATATTCCCGCCATCTGTGCAATAAATTGGCAGTAAGTGCGTGCTCTGTCCTATCTCTCTGCTATATCTTTCTCTGAAACATTCTCTGCGCAATAAGGAAGTATATTTCTCTCAAAATATGCAATAGCAACCAGCCCAAGTAGCCACTCCTTTGGTTTTGTTACGGCGATGCGCGCACGCACCATCTCTACCAGCCGCCCCTCTCGTCTGCGGGAATAGCTGAGAAGTGCGCTCTCTCACCGCCAGGGTGGCTGTGGAAACTCCAACGCTGGTTCCCTATACTAGCAACGTTTACGGTTTGATGGGGCGGGTTCCGGAGAAAAAACCTTGGAGAAGGATAACTTCAACATAAAAAACTTTGAACGACCCCTTTACCTGGGATGAGCGACAGAAGTGAAACCTGACAAGCACATCATCAGCACTATGGGGAGGATCCTAAAAAACTGGAGATGGGAGGACTGCTAAGACGCAATTTTGTACTAAATTTAATTCACTAGGCAAACAAGGTATCTTTGAGGTAAAACATTTTGATTGAGGAGGTACATGTATGAATAAATTTTCACGCAAGTGTGAGGTGGCTAGAACAGAAACCAGTTGTAGACAACTCAAATGAACTTTGGATTGTGTAACTTTGTGCTAGCCTTTTTTCCCAATCATATTAGGCCAAAAACAACTTTGTAACAGACCTGCCCCACACGACGAAGATTCATTTGCCCCACTTCACCTCCACACCTCAATAGAGCCATTTGTATTAAAAATGTAGATCAATAGAACACTCCGTAGTGAGAGGGAAGGTTTTATCAACGTTCTGCTTTTGTTCATTTTTCTTTATATTGACCATTCTCCAACATGACAAAAAACATAAAAAATCTGTCGCAAAGAAGCCCCATTTCACGGTAGTACAGGTCTTTGACATCTAAGCTAAATTCACTGCATGTCTTCGGATCATTCTGCCGCAGAAATATCGCGATAGCCCCTGAGTTGGGCACTAGAAATGGATCATAATAACGCTACGCCATGCCTCAAAAAGAACTTATGACTGCTGTTAAGGTGCTACAACACGAGGTCAACAACAAGGCCAAGTTCAACGAAGTGATAGGACTGAAATGTCAGTGAACCTCTGATGACAGAAAATAGCGCAACGAAACGGGGACACAAGACGAGCACACACGGCACAGGTGCTAAGTTAGCGCCTGTGCCGTGTGTCCTCGTCTAGTGTCCCCGTTTCGTTGCGCTATTTTCTGTCGTCACAATGCACCAACAAGCCCGAATTTCGACAGTGTTGAACCTCTGATGTTTAACTTGACTAAAATCAAATATTGCTTCAAAGCAGTGTTTGCAGTGACTGGTGTTGCACCAGCAGTCGGCTCTTTTTTTCTTAAAAGTACACTAAAGAGAACCAATGTCTCAGTTTAGACTGAAATGCTGCATACGAGAATTCTCAGGCCACAAGTTTATTATCAGTGGAGAAACTTAGGCTTGAAGTTTATTTTTTTAAGTTCGTGATGCTCAAATTTTGAAAATGTATTATATTTTTGCAACATTGGCTTGAAGAATATTTCTGAAACTTCGTATCTTAGATCAATCACACCGACAGATGACAGTGTACTTAATTTTGATGGACAAGTATTTACGTAATACCCAGTACACGCGTTTGAATTTCATGATGTCGCGTGGTTTCGTGTGAAAAGACCAAAGCGACATCTCCACCCACATTTTCTTCTCGCGCGTTTTCTCACTTACCAAGCATCGCTTCGTGGTACAAGTGGTATTTCCTGGATTGAGAACTTGTACTTGACAAATACGCGAAAAACGTTTTTGGTTTTAGTGTATTTTAAAGGTGTACCGAGACAAATTTGAGACATCGCGAAAGGGACATTTTTAGTTTCTTCTGTACGCAAGTAGTGTTACCACTTAGCACAGAATAGTGAGCCAGCATGCATAAGATAGTTACTCTGATTTTAAAGTTTTCGTTGAAAAGTATTGGCAAGCAATGGAGGGGAAATTATTATCGTGATGCGTCAACAAGGTCCCCCCCCCCTCCGAGTTTTCAAACGGAGTTTCCGTGCAGCCTAAATCACAGAACTCACTGTCACGGTCAATAGGGACAATGCACTTATCGTTTACATGTACCACGAGCAAATCGCTTATCTGCCATTAGTACGTAGCGAATTTCCAAGTTCCTGTGACGTCACACTGCGTTGTCATGTTACTGAGAAGCCACCTACTTGGTATCGAAACTGAAAGTGTCCTTTAAAGGTAGAGGTATTAAAAATATATGCGATGCTTTTCAGGGCAACAGAGAACTCTCTTCTTGAACCCAATCTTTTTATATAACACAACAATTCCTAAATATTGAAAATTCATCTCAGTACTCCTTTAGGTGATGTCAACAAGATGAATCTGGACTAATATCACATGGTTTGGCAGTGTGTATTTTCGTACATGCACGATTACCTGATCAATTGTGAAGGAAACAATATTAACGAATGGATAGTAGATCACAGCCGGTCTATAGGCACTCGCTCCGTGCTTTTATGGCCTAAGCAGCTGCCGCGAGTACCATATAGTTGTTTTTATACAGTGTCAGCGCATTCCGCATGAGGGCGTCGAGAGCCAACTCTTCAGAACACTTTTTGCCGCATACGCATTGCAGTGTAAATCAGCTGTACCCGGCCACTTTCTCTAACCAATGACTTTTTCATTTGTAAGAAGCAGTGAGAGTAGTAGAGGTGTGTGTGGGCACAGCCTGCAATTTTTGGCACTCATGCATTAGGTAATGAATATGCACACGCAACAACATAAAGATCCTTTTTTCAAGGCTCGAACACAGTCTATTCGCTGAGTTCGAAAATGCTTGAGGCTTGTGTGGTTGTATTTATCATTTAGCTGCACGTAAAACTCCACGTGGTGAAAATTCCCAAAGCCTTCTACTATGGCGTCCTTCATAAGCATATCAGTGAAATAGCTTCCTCGAACAAAGTTCCTTGACAATTGCAGTCGATTTTTGAGCCATTTATTGAAGATTTCCAGCTACTGGCCTGTCTGGAAAGTGTGGACAATAGTCACGCAGAAGGGTCGGCGCTAATTCTGAAAAGTTTCTCCGAATTCTTCTAGTTAATTGTATAAATGTTAATGCATCAAAATGACATGCCATCTGGCTTTGTTTACAATCTCATACAAAAGCATTTCTGGTTAGAAACAATGTCGCTACTTCAGCTAAAAGCACCACGAAAGAGTTTTGCCAACAGCGCTTTTTTTTTCTTCAGGTGCAATGACTGTATATAGGTTCTAATGAGACCATTTTCTGATTCTCTGAAATTGTATTGTTCCCCTGCGTCTCTGGCGACCTATATTGCATATGAAAATGTTTCACATTTTTTCATCGGCATTGAAGATTGCATCTCGGATTGTGTGGGCTTCGGTTTTTTTTTTCTTTACTACAACAGCTTTCCAAAACTGTATCACTACATGCTCTTTCATGTTCCTAAATTTTGTGTTTTCACTTTGAACAATTATTATTTTTATTGACATTCTTATTACTGTTGCTATTACTCCTGATATTGCGAGTGCTATTCACACCTACGTTGTCTGTCATTTCGTCTACCAGTTAGTGACGGATCATGTGGCCGAGCCTTATGAACACGGCGCACAATGGTACATGCGTGGAGAATAGAATATTTATCAATTTATTTCTGTCTTGAAGTATCAGTAAGAGTTGTCATATATGCTTCCTACCATATTTCTATTGCATTGGTACCACCAGGAAGTGCGACAGTAGAAATGAACCTTAGCATTATTTGAGTGCACTAGCCTTTTTTTTTTTCAATGGACGGTGGCGAGTTAGTTTAGAACGAGATTGCAGCGATAGGTAGAACCACAGCCTCCTTCCTATGCACAGGCCGTAAAAAAAGAGAGCGTGCGCCTCCAGATTGGCCGCACGTAGATGTACTCGGGACAATAAAGAGAGACAAAGACTTGACTTAGATTAGCAAACTGTGGTCCGAGAACTCTACTGCTATACGTTTCACTGTCATCAGTTTCATTAATAATGAATAAAAATCAAGGTCAAAATTTCAATGTTAAATTTTGTGCTTAAGCATTTTCCAAGGGTGCAACAGCCGAACTAAAATTCGGAGCAATTTTTGGAGCAGCAAAATGATACTTTTAGAGCACTACAACTCAAATTCGGAGCAGGTTACAAGCAAAAAAACAATAATTATTTTAACCACAAAAAAGAGAATTTTGAGCAGCTTGAGAAAGAAGACTTAGGTTTAAATATATATATATATATATATATATATATATATATATATATATATATATATATATATATATATATATATATATATATATATATATATATATATATATATATATATATATATATATATATATGTATTGCAAGCCATTTAACATTCCCTAAATCATGCACAGTGAATATGAGCAGTGCTACTTCAACAAAGTAGTATTTTCTTTAATCACCACACTCAGCAAACAATGATGAGGTCCACATTACAAGTCACCAGGCCTGTAAAATTGTTTGAGAATTCAATTGTGGATTTCCCTAGATTGTGACCAAAAAATTTGTAAAACTGGAAAAAAACTGACTTTTTGCAGCTGCCATACTGTACTCCAAATAATTTTTCCAGTAACATTTTCAGGCATCAGCGAGCATGTTAGTTCTCACAAATATGTGGCATATACATACATCAGTCATTGAACAAACTGTGCAATGTCTAGAGACTGCAACTATAAGCCCCTCATAAATATTATAACGCTTTTTCGCAGGCCACCCATGTACTATAGCGGAGGTGGCTTAAGCGATGTTTCTGCACAGGTTAGAACAAGACCAAGAAATTTTCAAACCGCAACCTCCCCCCCCCCCCCCCACTCCATTTTTTTCATGAAGAGGTTAAGTTTACGGCACAACTTTTTAGCTTGCTTGCAAGGCGCGTTTTACCAGATAAAGTAATAACGGCATGCGCCAGTTGACCTCGCAATGGCACTGAATATCTATCGCATGTGGCGGTGCTATTACAACTGACGTGGTCACGGCATGAACTAAAGCTGGTAGTGTGCAAGCTCGAAATGCTGGGAGTTTTTACACTTCCTGCTTTACTTTCTAAGATTCCTAAGAAGCCATGACCGCACTTGCTGACAAGAAAATTCATATTTCCAACGAAGTGTTGCTTTCTACGGCAACACATCTTTTGTGTTGTAGTTGCGTCGTCCCGCTGGTAAATATCTGCTGTGGTCAGCAGACCGACAGACACGCGGCGTTATTACTTCATTTGGTCGATCGAGTTTCACGAGTGGCTTGACCTAATGAGCAGCTGTCTTACACTGCGGTTTAGGGTTAGGGTCTGCCCGCATAGATTGATGCTGCAAACTACAAATGGCTAAAGTGGTCTCCATGTCTCGCTAAAAATAGGGCAAATGAGAAAATTTTAAGGCTGGTCGGGCGCGCAATTTTGGCAAATTTCATGGTTTCCGCACAGCTTGGCACACGAATGAAGAATTTTATCAAATTGGCGTAATCAGCGCAGCTGTTGCACCCCTGCATTTTAACATCACGTTGCTGATTTCAAAATCTATTTTTCGTATTTTCACAAACTTGGCTCAATGAAATTTTCGAACCATCGTATGCTAGGTCTAGCACGCACTGAACACAATATACTTCATTTTAATTGACTAGAAGCTATGTGGGACTCCCCTAGCAGACACCTAAAATATTTCGTACGTCACTGTGATTGGCACGGCGATCTCAGTGAAATCTACACCCAAATTTTCTTTTTGCATGTTTTCTCCGTTGCCGAGCAACATGTCGCGCAAGAGAGGTGTTTTTGAGTCAGTGAAACTACAGTTACTAATATGCGAAAAAATTGTATTGCTCTTTAGTGTCTCTTTAAAGAGAATGAAAGCGTACTTCACTTTATGACAGAACTGCTGCAGGAAGTAAACCTTCAGTTCTTAGACCTAAGGCCTATCGCTTTATGTGAGACGGTAGAAGCTAAATTGGGAGCATTTTTAGAGCAGCAAAATTTCAATTTTGTAGCAGTTGGCAGCCTTTACTAAGCTGTCCTGGGACCTTAAAAATACCTATGTGCCGCATTGGGGGGGGGGGGGGGGGGGGGGGGTACCAGTCCATATTTTAATTGGCTTATAATACACATTCTACTGAAACAGATCTTGAAGGAAGCTTTTGAACAGATTATCGCTAGGTATGAACTGCACTACTTTTTTACATAACACACACGTGACCTATCTAACCCTCGTAACACATGAAACAATATCCAAAAAGGTTTTGTTGAAAGCTAGGTTCTGCAGAAACATTAAAAAGAAAACACACATCACACTCAAAAGAACATAAAAAATTGTGATTGCACAGGAATCTTAGTGACGTAACTGTGGTCGTTCGCTTAAAAAAAAGCCTGACATGATAGCGTCATGAGCTTTTAACAAACAAAAGCAAGCTGCACTGCCGTTCGTGGCCACTTCGTGCAGGACCACCTCCAAGAGTGCAATGCGAGAGCCGAGAAATCTCGCCGCATAAACTATCTCGTATAGCACGCGCTGATGGCACTAAGGGCCAAACAACGAAACGTTCCTTTCCTCAGCGAGGAAGCCTTCATTTTTGTGAGGCCGCCTTATGTCACTCTGAAAGCTTCCTCACTGAGGAGCCCTCGGTAAAGGCTTCCTTGGCGCTTCCTCAGCTTAAGGTTGCTTTGAGGCTACCTTCGTGCGCCCTTAGGTCCGCTCCTTGCCCTGAACGAGCGCTTCGCCTCACAGCTAGCCCACGTGATATTTTCGTTTTCGAGGCAACCCTCTCACCCCACCTCTGCGGGGAGACACGAGCGGCGAGCGTGCGTGCACGGTGCCAGGCACGACGGCGCGCAGTGTTGCTAGAATGCACCACGTTTTGCGCTCGACTACGGTGGCTTTTCACATTCAGTAACCGTAGTTGGAAGAAAGCGTACACGCGTCTTTATATTAACACTTCAATTTGGAAGTGACGTGCTGACCCAACTTTTTTTACAGAATAAACGCTTGTGAGCAAAGCTTGTACTCGATAATCTCGAACGCAGGAGCGCGGCAACCATTCCTCCCGCGAGGACGGGTTAAGGGAGCTTTCAGAGTACGCTTGCTTCCTCCGTCGGTACTTGGTTGTAAGGAAGCCTCACGTGAGGAGAGGACGCGGTCAAAGGAAAGGAACGTTTTGTTGTTTGGGCCTAAGTGATAAGCGAGTGATACTGATAACGTCTCTCCACATGAGCAACCACGCACTATTATTAGAGTACAAGTTGGTCAGTTTTATATGTTTTTCAATATCAATAGGTCATCACCATCGATGATGAACTCCCAATCATACATCGACTTGCGATTGCTGCCTGCGTCGCTCCTTGACTCGCGTGAAGTGCTCGTGCACCACAGGTGAAAAAATCCCGGTCTATGTAAACAAACCGCTGATCATAGAGAGGAAGGTTTTATTGCAAAAAAAGAAGAAAAGAAAGAAAACGAAGTCACACTGCCGCCGACTGAAACACTGATTGAGATAAGCCAAAAGCTTATGTAGCACAGGGCCGGCACGCATGCAGCAACACCTCTTTAAGCACTTGTTGCGAGTTTCGATTACATAACGAAGCAGTCGCGAATTGCCATTAATGAAAACTGTGCCAAGTGATTGCCGATGCATAATGAGTCACGAATGAAGCACCAAGGTGCCCGTTAATATTGTTCACAATGGGTTGAACTCTCGTTTTGTCAACGCGACTTCACATGTAACCTAACCAAGTGTTTTTCTCTACCTGCAGACACTGATGTGAGGATTTCATTTGCGATGGCTTATTTTAAATGCGAAGTGCAATGAGAACACGTCTGTCTAAATAAATTAGTAGCTAATGGGTGTCAACCGGAATAGGTTGCACACATTCTGCCGCTCACGGAACCCATTTTTAGAACCCATGTGCGTGTGCCAGAGCATCCGGGAGACGCGTTGGATGCAGGGAAAAAATAACTCCACGTTTACAGCTACTCGCTCACAGCAAACACGTACTTGTAGGTGACCGCATGCAGCAGCGTCAACATGAAAGCCACAATGCCTTGAGGAACCCGCAATGCACGACAGAGAATCGGAGAGTCAACCCCGCTATGCTTGCCACCCAACTCGGTGGTTTTCGCTAGCCGACAGTGGCGCTAGAACACACCGCCTTGCTAGTAGAAGCAGCACGCTCGATGCACGGCAGCACGTTTTTGTGGGGTCACGTATATTTTCTAAAGTTTAAAGATTATGGCAGCACCATGGAAGCCTTTGTCTCTAGAAAGATGCAAAGAGAAAAAAACCTAATTGGGTGCGTCTCATTGGTCAAACTCGCCATTTTTTCCCCACTGAAGCTGGGGTTGGCATCAAAATTCTAGCTTTCGAGGCTGTTTCAGAGCAGTTCGGTGCAATTTTTTTTATTACTATACTTTTAGAGCAGCTTGGCGCAAAAAACGGAAATGTATCAAAAATGCGAAATGTGAGCAGCTGTCTCACTCCTTACCAATGCATGTGTGTTGGCAGTACAGGCCCAGGTCGCAACAGCCTCTTTTGCCTTACACATCAGCTTATTCCAAAGTGATTAAAAGTGAATTGGCTACATCTTTGGTACAGGAGGCTGTGTGCAAGCCATGTGTGCACAAGGTATTGAGCAGTGCTTATGCTCAGATCCAGAGGTTTCCAACAGCAGTGTTTCCAGATTATGTGGTCACTAGGCCCTGCGAAAAGGTGGCGACATGGATCAAACATTTCAGCACATGCGAAGTCTGTGAGAAAAATGATGAAAGCCGCTTTAGCCTGCTGCCCTACGCTAAAGTTTTTTATTGATACAAGCGCTTATTGGTACATGAAAATACACTTGTTAGACTTGTTTACAAGACGGCGCACAATTAAGAGTGTCTCATCCAGATTTGATGTGGCAGTGGTATGTACGGCTCTTAAGAAGCTGGGCAGCGCTTGCACACTTGTTAAGCTCGGGGCCAAAGGCAAAATCAAAAGTAAAGGTGAATGTGGTCAGAAACACCTAAGCTCCTCTATTACTTGTGTTACAGGAGTAGTGTACAAGATTCCTCCGTCATGCGCCAACAGTTATATTGGTCAGACTGGTAGGTGCATAATAGATTAATGGGGCACCAGAAGAAATGCGGAAACAATATCCGAATACCAACTTGTTTGCTTATTGAACACAGTGTCACTGAAAGCTACTGTTTAACAACATCAGTGGTGCAACAGCCGAAATACAACTTGGAGCAAGTTCAGGATTAGCAAAATATTATCTTTGTAGCACTAAAATGTATATTTCGAGCAGGTTACAGGGAAAGAAATTATGCAATTTTCATCACTAAATACTAAATTTTGAGCAGTATAAAAAAGAAGGCGTACATTTAGAAACAATATATGCATAAACTATTCGACATTACCTAAACTGCGCAGTGTAAACATGAGCACTGCTATTTCAATGAAAGTTGTATTTTGAACCACCCCACTGAGCCAACAATGATAAAGTCCATACAAGCATTCGCTGTGCCTGTAAAATATTTTGACAGACTTTGCGAATTTAAATATGAATCTGCCAAGCTTGCGATAATAAAATTTCGGAGATTCCTGAAACCGAAGAGCACAGGTGGTTAAAAAAAAACAAAAAAACAGGTGCATAATTTTAGTTTGCTTTTTTAGGGAACAAAAGTCATACGCAGCTCCAAATTATTTCCAGTAGCATATTTAAACATCAGTGATTACACTGATACTCATAATTAGGCAGCATACAAATGCATGAGTAAGTGAACATTATGTGCAGTGTCCCGTGACTAGGCATAACAGCCCCTTCCAAATCTCAATACGCTTTTTTCGCAAAGCACTAGTGTAAAATGGCAAAGGTGGCCTATTTAGGATTCCCTGCATGGGTTAGAATCATAAGCCAATAAATGTTCTAATCACTACGTCTACCCTTCCCCAACTTCCCATATTGTTTTTTTTCCACCGTGGGGTTAGGTATCACTTCGGCTCTCCCTTAAAGGCGTGTTCGACCAGGTAAAGCAACAACGGCGTGCTCCCTTTGACCTAGCGACAGTACCGCTGATGTCCATCACCAGGACCGTGGCCGGAACGACGCAACTTCAAGACAAAAAAAAGGTGGGGGGGGCTCAGATCTTTCAATGAAATAGAGAGTGTCCAATTTTTTAAGCTTTATTCACAAACTGTGCAATATTTCACGGCAGCTCTTGGAAGATGAATCAGTTTTCGAAGCTTACCAAGTTTTCGCCTGTAGATCAAAATAACATTGAGAGGAAGTGACAGTGGCTATGGGCCCATCCTATACAGGCATAATCTATAAGCAAAGAACCCTGTGAGCTGAGGTCATAGACGGCAGAGGCGTTGCCACACAATTTTTGGAAGAGGGCACTACCTTTATTAGAATGGGTCCCAACTAGGCAAGTAGATGTGGTAGACCGTTATTTTCTGCAGCCCTATAAAACCATAGGAAAATATTGGGAGGGAAGAGGCACGGGCCTGGTGTGCCGCTCCCTGGCTACGCTACTGGTGGATAGAAACCAGTGTGGTCGAGTACACATATAGAGAAGGTGAGCCGGGGAGGAAGGTGGGAGTGGCGCAGGCAACTGTTAGGTTACCTTGGCGAGAGAAGTACCTCTAACTGAAGCGGCACTTCTATGATGAAGAAAACAAGGTTTTGTCCACCGTGCTGGCCGAACACACAGAAGTCACTGACATATAATAGACTGGAATAAAGTGAAACCACCAAAATAAAGGAAAAAGAATTGGACATCTGGGCTATATCTAGATATAAAAGAAAAGCGGCGCACAAAAAGACGGAGACAAAGAAGAGAACCACACACAGCGCTGCACTCACAACTGAAAGTTTAATCCGAGCAACAAGAATTTAAAAAGTAATAGCCGCGCATGACAAGTGAGGTACAACGAGATTAAATGATACGCTCATCAATAAAAGTGAACTCTTTTTTGTGCAATGTAACCGAGGTCTGGCTTACGCAAGCATCACGTGACTTGTTAATATGATAGGCTTCAGACACCTCACGGGTGAATTGATCGTGGTGCTTAAAAACATTAACAGTGTTAGACAGAACAGGTGTGCACCCACACGTGGCACCATGCGAAGCCAAATGGGAAGGAGTGCCGTTATGCAAAGAGAGATAGTGCTCCCGCAACCTTTTATTGACACAGCGGCCCGTCTGTCCCACATAATGAAGGCCACAAGATAAAGGAATGCGGTACACCACCCCCACAGCACAAGGCACATGCTTATTTCTATGGTTTACGGCACATTTCTTTACATCTGGCTTGTCCTTCTTGTCTAGCTGATTTGACACCAATGCACATATCTTTCCCAATTTATTGGGTGCCCTAAAAACTACATCAACTCCGTAGCGAGAACCAACATCTTTTAACCCTTGTGCCAGTTTATGCATATAAGGAATTGCTGCGAACTTCATTTTTTCCCGATTGATTTTCCTAGCTGCACGTTCTTTTAAACCACCAATCAACTTATCGCAAACAGCCACAATTATGTTAGGGGGAATCCTGCTTCGTCTAGTCTTGCAACTTGCTTAGCAAAACCCGAGCCCAACACATGCCTGCACGATTTTTCTAGAGCGGATTTAAGGCAGGTGAAAGCGATGCCCCTCTTTACCACCTTTGAGTGGGCTGACCCAAAATTAGGAATTGGTTTCACTGATCGTGGCTCAAAGCACCAGGAAATATGGGAACTCTGAAACCGAAGTTTAAGATCAAGAAATTGTAGACAGTCGGATTCTGGGACCTCCGATGTGAAGGACAGACCCATGCCTTCTGTCCTGAACACCTTCAACACATTAGAAACATTATCCGGGAACGTGGCATCCTTTATAACAACTAAAAAATTGTCCACATATCGGAAAATACGCATCACAGTTCCGCTTAGGATTGTATCTTCAATGCGATCTATTTCGGCTAAAAAAATGTCACACAAGACAGGTGCAACGCACGAACCTATACAGACTTCTGAACTCTGGATTAGGGTCTGCCCTCGCCAACCAATGTACGTAGATTTTAGGTAAAAAGCTAGTAATTGAGTGAACGATTCTACAGATATACCACTACTACTTCTGAAACGAAGCTCATCATTGTCTTCCTTGATGAATTCCTGAACGCACACTAGGAGCTTATGATTAGGAATCGAAAAAAAACATGTCAACAACATCTATACTTAACGCCAGACTCGTGTCGCGCTCTCTAAGAAACTGAACCACTGCACCCGAATTTTCTACTCTAAAGGGATCATGAAAGCACAGCTGCTTCAAATGGCTTTTTAAATACCTGGATACATTTTTCTGCCACGTGTCTGTTTCCGTAATTATGGTACGAAAAGGCATGTCAGGCTTATGGGTTTTTATCGTAAAGAACGGCCTCAATTCCAAACCCTGGATTTTGCCACAGTGGAGGCCAATCTCTCAAGATTAAGGTCCCGCAAAAGGTTAACCGCCTTATCTCTGACCTTGGACAACGTCACAGAGACTGGCTTAAAGTTCTTCTCTATAGCTTTACATGCCTTTTCTGAAAACATTCCACTATCCATAATGACAAAGAAACCTCCCTTATCCGTCACAACCGGTCCTAAATCCCTTCCTACGAGCACTTTAGCCAAATGAAAAACAGGTGACACATTCCGCGCAATTCCATCAGCTTTGGCTAAGGCATCAATTCCATCATTTGGCTGGCAATGTGCCACGTGTGGGTGCACACCTGTTCTGTCTAACACTGTTATTGTTTTTGAGCACCACGATCAATTCACCCATGAGGTGTCTGAAGCCTATCATATTAACAAGTCACGTGATGCTTGCGTAAGCCCGACCTCGGTTACATTGCACAAAAAAGAGTTCACTTTTATTGATGAGCGTATTATTTAATCTTGTTGTACCTCACTTGTCATGCGCGGCTATTACTTTTTAAATTCTTGTTGCTCGGATTAAACTTTCAGTTGTGAGTGCAGCACTGTGTGGTTCTCTTCTTTGTCTCCGTCTTTTTGTGCGCCGCTTTTCTTTTAATATGAATATACACCAACTCGCCCAACTTTCTATTCTGTTGCTATATCTAGACTTTGACAATTTGGACAACAACGGGGCACATTCTTGAGTGTAATGACTATGAAAGCAACTTCCCCCAGATGTACACACCTACATCCTATTTTGAAATATATGTAATTGGACTGTTCGCACATTCATTTTTTGTTGTGAGCGTTGCTCCCACGGAAACCTAAATGTTTCGCTTTTAAGCGAGCATTCATGGTCGGTGCTCATGTTAACCCCATAGTTAAATAACAACCACAACACAAAAAGAGTGGGGAGACAGTGGCACTGCAAGCCGCCGCGAGAGTACCCTCACGTATGTAGTGCACTGTGGCATGCCGCCGATTACTTTTGCTGTCTTTCCGGATTGTGTAGTCTGCAGAAATCTGCACACATGAAACCAGAACAAAACAACGCTGTCCGAAATTGAAAACACTACAAAGTCATGGTAAAGCCACACATGCAACTGCCAGCTTTCCTTTGTCAGTGTAAGGCAAGATCATGTGACCCAACCCTGCACGTCACAGTGATTGCAGCACTCGCGCCTCCGGTGGTGGGCCTCACGCCCAATATGTTAGGGAAACTGCATGACCTACCCTTGGTACACTGGACGGTGCAGCAAGCAATAGAGGAAGACAAGAGTGGTCGGTGCAGGGTGAATCAGTGGTCGAAAAGACAGTGAAAAGAGACTTTTCGAAAACAGTCAACCATAGATTCTTGGCTCTTTAACCCATTTGTAAGTAGTGTAAATAAACATCTTGTATATTACAGAAACCAAACGTCAGTGAATCGCTGAATCAAATCCTTTTATAACATACTCTGTCCTGTAATGCAAGTTTTGGTTCGTGTCAAACATTAGTTGGCAAAAAATTAGAGCTCACTAAAACTCACTTATACACACTTAGCTCCTGGGGCTCATTCTGACCCACCAAAATTTTCTCAAACCAGACTCACTCAGCCTCAAGCTCGCTAAAATATTACTCACCCTTACCCACTCAAGCACATGGCTTAATTTGAGTATGAGCGAGTTTCGACTAAGTCAACTCATAAGTGAGTTGCTTACCCAAGGTGTCAAGTTAGGGAGACGATCACAGAGTGCCCAAACTTAATAGGCTAGAATAAATCAATCAATCAGATAGATACTATACAGACCAACTGACAGACAGATATGGTTAAGATGCTTTTACTTCGCTAAAAAAATGCTCCGCTTTAAAGAGCCGGCGACTACCAGGAGCTCAGCCCTAAAGGGAAGCTTCACTTTGAGATTTCAGCTTTTCTGGTTTCTTTGAAAAGAAAGCACTTACGAGACATTTTGAAACTTGCCACTCTGTGTTAGCACTGGTGTCCACGTGATAGCCGACACACTGCTCTAAACAAGCCTTGGAGTGCGAACCACACGTCAACAGCACGAGAAAAAAGGAAATTCCTTGTTATTACGGCAGGACGACACACTTGCTAGGCAAAAAAAAGAAGTAACTGGAAAACTAATGTGTTTTTGAAACACCCGACAGCAATGTACAGACCTTGTGTAGAATCTGCTGCCATCTAACAGACACAGAACGCATTTCTGCAATGTTGAAAGCTGGGCGCGCTCCACCTGTGCAGGCACGGAATGTCGTTATTAAAGTGTGGTGCAGATAGGGGCGGCAATGCCAACAAATTTTCGTGTGCTATGTAGCTCCGACTGAGTAAACTGGGATGTTAAAAATATTGGCAGGAAATCAACCTCTATGTTAACTGGCTTCCTCGTGGCTGACGCAAAGTGCCAGATCTGTTGCTTATTTTGCTGCTTACAATGAAATGCCTGTTTATGTTCTCCGTTCGATCCAGATGTGGCACAGCATAGGCACTCATCACAGCACGTTCTTTCATGCCATGCTGGAATAAAACAGTTTTTTTACCGTGTGAAAGCAGGCACAGAAAAACCGGCCTTTTGCACGAGCTTCAAAGCTGCATCACGGCTACTCATGCTTGCCTCTACTGCTGTTTACAGCATTATTTTGTCGATTACATTGCGATAACAATTACATATTAGCCACGTACCTCCTGCATGTCATTGATTCTCATCTAATGGACTGGTTGTGCTCGAATATGTTGCTTATTGTTACTTGTTTATTGTGGAGTTTATTGAAGTAACATTTGGTGGTGTGGTTTGCAGACGTATTGCTTCACTATGTGTACTTTTCAAGCATTTCATGTGCTCTTTACGAGGGGGCGGCCCATTTCATAAGGGCAAATCGAATGCTGTGACCCTCCCCGTTATTTTTTCATACCCCAAGATAAGCAAATATGTTATTCCAAATGGTGATCCTCCTTCATTGAAAATCTTGTATCCACCTTTGTGTACTGTAACTGTTAATAGATGTTTTAAGTGTGTCAACACTTAAAAACTGAAAAAAATGCTGTTCTGGAAAATCTGTGATCCTTAACTGTGGGTGCGCTCTCACTGTTTAGGCACAAAGGTGGTTTCGCAAATGTTGAGTAGGCGATACACAACTACCCTGCTGCAAATGGCGTGAAATTGTAAGGTACAAATAAGCCCCGAAAGTGATGACGTGAACCCAAAAATTTTACACCCACTGTGCTCTTTACGAGCACATCCCTCCCCCCGAAAGAGTATTCAAAGAAATACCAGCTAGTCAGCACCTACTTTATAGATATGCTTTTCATTTTTTTTTCACGCACAGAAGACTAAAAGTTTACAACATTTTACTTGTGTGGTAATGCTATACATAGCGTACGTTGAGGACTACAGCAGCAAAGCATTATTTATTTGAAACATAAAGAAATAGTAAAAAGTTTCAAGTTAGATGTGCTATAAATCAGAGGGGCTATTTTTTAGGTATTTTAACTAAAACAGGGAAGACATGAAACAAAAGAATGAAATGGAGTCACACTAGAGTGGTCAACGCTATTTTCATGGTCAAGACATGAGAATAGCCATGGAAGGTGCATAGAACGGGTGGAGGCCGCATTGCGTCATTAAAATGGAGACAAATTGGCATCCGAACAACAAGCACTTACCATGATTCTGCTGCGAAAATCACATCAAAATGACTCGCAACACCACCTAGCAACACGACCGGATCGCAACACCACCTAGCATCTACTGAAGACACAAATAAATGGCTGAAGTCATCCCAGTCTGTAATTTCAAGCTTTGAAAAACAACACGTGCCAATATATATGATGTGCTGTATTCATTTTAAATTTTTACATGTGTTGAAAGCATTTCCGAATTCTCTAAGCTTGCCTACAAGCTTTTTGACACCTCTTGTTCATTGATTCTATCTTCTCCAATTTAAATGAAACGCTTAGAAATTAACCCCCACGTCGACATAGGCCGTTTCTAGTAAATTACGCTTTGCAATGATGTAACAGAGCTTTTATAGCCCCCAGCCGTGTCTCGCTATAGCCTTTTCTCAGCCACCCTCCACCTTCTGAATCGCAAATATCTAAAGCAATTTTTATCTTAAAAACTGGCGACCGCTCCGGTTCATTTAAAGGGCCCCAAAACTACCTCCTATAATTTTTTTTTCAAACGTTTGAAGTAAACACGCGCATCATGTGCGAAATGCTGCATGATCAATGATTCTCCACGTGGCAGCGCAACAAGCCACCAGAGCTGCACAAATTCCAAGAAAGAATCCCCCTTGCCTTTCGGGCTGGCACGGGACATCAAGAAGTTGAATCTGACATGCAGAATTAATATGCTGCAATCGGTCAAGCAAGCACCTATGACTTCCTGTTAGCTTGCAAGAAGCTGTCCACGCCACTTGTCGTTTGTCGAGATGCTCGCATGCATGCACCTGCTTGCAAATCAGGTACTGTGCTCCGTAGGAGAGGGTTCATACCGACACTATTCGTATAAGCACCGGGTGGCACAGCAACAGCGATTCCCCAACAAGCACACAGTTGACAGAGGGTGGAGTTGTGGCAACCATGACAAGACAGTGTTTGGAGCTCATCAATGATGTATGCCGCGCAAGATTGGGAGAGGTGCTCGACAAGAGGACAAAACGACTTCGGGAGAGGTACCAATGGAGTGTGGTGAAAAATAAGAATGAAAGGAGTGATTACTGTGCTTAGATAAGCAAACGCATTTAGCTCCGCTATTACCGAACCGTTTCAAAAATGTTAACAGCTTTGTGGTTGTTGTGCACTTGCGCACAACGTCTTCACCACAACTTAATTTCCACCTACTGGTAGTTAAATAATGCATTTGGTTTCTGGCTGCATACAGTATAGCACATATTGCATGCCACCACTGTTCAGGCATTAAAATAAACCTTGGTGTATGGCTGTGAGATTCGTGGCCTCGAAATGAAGTGGCAAGTGTCTAGACCAGCAATGCTATTTCCACTGATACACACTGTCAAATGTGGGACTCTGGTGCAGCATGGCATAATCTACATTGATTTTATTAGGATGGTGCAGGAAACTTAGTTTGGCACATTTGTGCGCAGAAGCAGCATCACTCGATGAGGACTGGGGAGAGTTTACATTCTTAAAACCACACGAAGCTAATACACAAGGCAAACATAAGAATTCAGATGAATTATTACTTGAAATTTCTTATTTTGTTGCTGACTCGCCACGAGTGAATTTTCAAAACAAACTGAAAGGTATTGTTTGGCTTGCAAAGCAAAAAAACAAAAAATTAACTCGGACCTCCTTTTGTTGTCTGCCAAGCTGACCCCGCTAGTAGCAACATAATCACCACCACAACTTTCTTTGCTGCGAAGTAACTGACATAAATGTTGATGCTACTTTTATTTACTCGTACAGATGTCACGAAGCTTTTAAACGTCACTGCTCATTTTATGTAATGTGGCTAGCAGGTTACACAAGCCTTGTCCAGCGTTCTAACCTCCCACAGAAAGAACTGCCTCTAGTTGCAATAGGCCACGCTCCACATAATGACCACGCTGAACCCACGGCAGACTGCAGTAGTTGGCCTTGTTTTAGGTGCATCGTAAAGACGCGATTATGCGAAAGGGTGGGTTATGTGCAACGAGTATGCACCATTTAGCTCACACTGCTGATCCACTGCGCAAGTTTGACACCCAGGCACATAAAATTCGCATTGGTGACAGGCAGGCACTTTTCAAAAAAATACCCGAGAAATGGGCAGACGACATAGGCTCCCGTCATGTTGCGGTAAGCTTACACAAATTACAAATTAAAGGTTACCTGTACTCTACTATGTACCCTCGAATCGAAAAAAAAAGTTTGGTCACTCGGGTCGCACGTACGCGACTAGCCGCAGTTGTTCGTCCAACTTACTCGCCGTATACACGCACACTACGGCGAGCGGTTGATTAAGGTGCACATGACAGGTATAAACAAGAAGGCACTCGTACAGAAGAACAGTAACTTATACTCACACATGTAATCTGGCTCGTCGCTGGCATTGCTGAGGCAGTTGAAATCGTCTTTTCATTGCCCAGAACGTGGTTGACAAAATCAGTGTTGCCAGGTCTTAGTAAGGAAGCATCGGCAAAATCGGACAAAATCGCCCGAAATGTGGCCAGGGAAGTATTTATTCACAACAAAACTAAATATGATTTCAAGCCTCCTTAGCAAATTGGATATTTAGCTCTCAGAAAGGCAGCGATGGTGTAGTCAACCAGTAAATGTCAAAATCCACTGTCGCTCAGCTTAGCGAACTGGTATCATGACCGAGGTCGTGGTTGGCGGAAAGAACTGTGAAACGAATTTTTTTAATGAAGTGGAATGCAATAAATAGCTTTTATACAGCACCAGCTATCTGTATAACCAATAAAGCAAGCGTACTACTTCTTACGACTGTGCTAAGCATGCGTTGCGTCTTACACGGACACCTATCATAGCGGAGGGAATAAGACTGTTGCGATCTGCGCATTGCAATTTCCGACTCTGAGGCCGTGATTTATTTAACATCTTCGCCAAACATTTGTGTGATTCTGCGCCAAACACAATCTGATAGGTCTGATCACGACCAAAAGACACCGTTACAAAGCATCAGCAAGAACACAAAATCGCGAAAACCAGCATCAGCTGATCCGACTGCAGAATATATTTCATGTCATCATGCCGGAGTTCCGGATGGTATGCAGTTGCAGTAGTCTCGAACTCGACATGCGTGAAAAGCCAGGGTTGTACGTGCGAGAATGACACGTAAATACCAAGCGAGAATGACGGCCGTGAAGAGGTGAAGAAGTGCACAATTTTCGTCCTAATTAAATTAGGTGGTAGTATTAGGTGCTAAGCGTTGCCACAAGGTTGGGTTCAAACTATACAATTCAATACATGATTGATTGATATGTGGGGTTTAACGTCCCTAAACCACTATATGATTATGAGAGACGCCGTAGTGGAGGGCTCCGGAAATTTCGACCACCTGGGGTTCTTTAACGTGACCCAAATCTGAGCACACGGGCCTACAACATTTCTGCCTCCATCGTAAATGCAGCCGCGGCAGCCGGCATTTGAACCCGCGACCTGCGGGTCAGCAGCCGAGTGCCTTAGCCACTAGACCACCGCGGCGGGGATAGTTCAATTCAATAATACCGGTTCAGCCACACCGTGCGTTCGATGCTTCACCCAGAAATAAACACTGGCTACGCCCTTGAAAACTTGACCCAACATGGTCACATGTGTGTGTAATTTTAATCTCAGATACACCTCGCTCTAATTGCGACATACACCAGACCACGTGAACACAATACGGCAGCACGTAAAACACAATAATTAAGCGTATACACGTGCATGCTTTATTAGTAAGAAATGTGCAAAGCCATACCAGTCCACTTACGCCTGTCTGCTATTAACTTAGTTTTAACAACATTACATGTATACACTCGGGCAATGTACCTGATTATGCTACCAGCGAGCGCATAAGCAAAACGTCGCAAAACTAACGAGGACTATGTTAGGGTGTGCACAACACGAGCGCTAATTTTCAACATTTTTGACAGCTTAATCGCTAAGAAAAGCTCTGCATCGGTGCGAAGCGATTGGTCAAATAATTACTCGTGTTTTAGGGCATAGCAAATGTACCTGCTTTTTTTGTTGCAACAATATTATAGCACACTACATTATCACTGTTTCATATATTAAACTGCGGAGCCACCACAGCGGTATGGAATGGTTCTTTGAGAAAGAGCTCTTGTCTCAGAGCTCTGATGACAGAGAAACAAAGAAGAAATAATTCTGCATAAGGCAACTCAACCATGAAATTGGCGTACTACAAAAATTATATTAGAAGCACTATCTCAATCGGGCTGCAATCAAAAAGATTTTCGAGGCAGCCTTACCAAATTACGCATATATCTACAGATTTTGCCGACTTTACTGAGCCCAATGTGTGCTGTGTGTTGGTGTTACTGTGTTCTGCGAATGGTGCTGAAGTCTAAATCACGATGCTGACGGCATAGCACAAACAGTCAACTTAGCCTAGCTGTTTCAGCCCAGCCCGTCATATTCGAATATGATGTTAGATATATGATGCAGATTTTCTCTGAAATTGACCTCGTGTGGTGCAACCATCAAATCCTTTACGAAGATGCGTAGATTTTAAATAACATACTGATAGTGACACCGTTCATTGTGTCTGATCTTCTACATATGCCATGCTGCAAGACAAATTCCAGAAATACCTTTCAGCATTTTCCCCAGCCTTGAATTCTATCATGCTTGCCTCGACAACCTACTCATCGCGAGTTCATCAGATGAGCAGAGTTCACATCTGTATTCTGTAATCCCCCATCTGAACAAGGCACATTTGTCAGTGTAAGCAAGTGTGCGTTTGATGTCCAAAAGCTAGCTTTCTCCTATCGTCGTGTTCTCTCCATCAGGTATTCAGCTCTACTCAGGCAAATTTATATTGATTTGTGGGGTTTAACGTCCCAAAACCACTATATGATTATGAGAGACGCCGTAGTGGAGGGCTCCGGAAATTTTGACCACCTGGGGTTCTTTAACGTGCGCCCAAATCTGAGCACACGGGCCTACAACATTTCCGCCTCCATCGGAAATGCAGCCGCCGCAGCCGGGAATCGAACCCGCGACCTGCGGGTCAGCAGCCGAGAACCTTAGCCACTAGACCACCGCGGCGGGGCCCAGGCAAATTTATAGGTGTTGAGAGCTTCCCATCACCGAAATACTAGATGCTGATAAGCCCTACAAGCTCCTTCGTCTTATTTTTGTGAACTACGTACTATACTACCATTTTAAACCATGTTGCCAGGCCATTATACATATTCCCTTCACTTCGTACTATAGATACCCAGAAATGCTACTATATTGAGCTCCCTTAGACCAAGAACTCCCATTCAAACTTTTGGGAATCAACAGATGCTTGCGCGACAGTATATGCTATTCCCCGAATACCAAATGAGAGTTCCACTATACATCATCGTACGACATCATGAATGCGATTTGGGCTAGATCATCGACTCATCAAAGGAGTACATATGGCGGCCAATCAGTTCCCTGACATGTCCTGAAAACTTATGCCATCTGAGCAGCATCACAGCATTTTTTGGTGGAGACTGAAGCCAATATAGCCTCAAAAATGTCACTGTATCATGTAGTTGGCCCTGTAAACATATCCTGCAATGTGAAAATGTGACTGAATCTTGAAGTGCCACAAATCAATCTACTCAGGTGGTACGTACACCCACCTGATGCTATACTACACCTCATGTTATTGCCTGGGAAAGTCTTTGGATTTCCCGTGTACTTGGGTGTCTGTGAAAGACTCTCTAATTGTGATATACCTAACTGTGCTTACAAGTGGGCATAAATGGCAAGTGCTTATGTCATTACAATAATAAATGGATTAAATACGTCATTTTTGTCATAGAATACGTGAGTACATCTCTTATCGGTACATGTTACAGTCCCTCAGTTACAATTGTTTCATCCATATTCCCATGAACTGCAGCAGATGTCAAATATATCCGAAACTTAACATAGGAGCTGTCAACATTGTCATTGATGCCCTGTCACATAGCCCAAACAACATGTTCACCTGTCCCAGAGAAATATACACCTTAAAAAATGGCGACTGGTTGACATGGCAACGAATTCTGCCATCTGCAAGAAATATAAGCTTCGACGCTCCTAGACTTTCAGTGGTGCAGGGTCGTTTGCCAGTAACAGGCGACATATTAGCTTCAACACACATTGTGATTCAAGAACTGACCGTTTATGCCCACTTGCAAGCAAAATTAGGCATATTACTAGACTGTCTTGCATGCCCGAATATGCGGGAAATCCAAAGGCTTCCCCTGGAATATTACGTAAGGTGTATGGCATCACGTGAATTTACGTACCACCTGTGTCGAATGCTTTGCAGCACTTCAATATTCAATCACATCGCGACATTGCTGGATATGTTAGCAGGCCCAACCAGTTGATTCAGCGACGTTTCTGATGATCTTATTGTGCCATTGACTATACTGCTGCCTTGCAAAAGACAAACTTATAGGCTTGTGTTGATTGCATGGTTGAGCGTTGGGTGAAATATATTTTTCAGACATTTCTAGGTCACGCACTGTTGCTCCTGCTTTTGTAGCTCCTGGCTGCATCACCCATGTCATCCTTGGTCCCAAGAGATAGAGAAGGCCAATATGGAACGACAGTATTTCACCAAGTCCTACCTACCAATGAGCAATGGAATTATTGAAACGTATATGCATGACATTCAAGGCAGACATTGATTGCAATACCTTAAAACTTGCTTTAGGCCTGACTGTAGGTCTACCCAGTGTCCATGTTCTTTTACTCTGATCGACACGAAGCCCACCTTCCTGCAGTGACTACACATCTCATCTATGTCAACACATAAAGAAGCTTCTACCTATAGCTGTGTGACAGTGCATTGCAAGGCACATATGTAAGCGGTGAACTAGACTCTTGCACACGCATGCTTAATGAAATTCTATGGGCTAACCATCCCTCATTGGTGTCATGTTGCCAACTTTAAAAAACCTTTCTCTCAAGTAACTTTTACTGAAGTTTTATGAAAACAAGACAGATGATTTATTTCCTATGCAGAAGTCAGCATCAGGGCATAAATTGCCTGAAACAGCAAAAATATCCCACTCACATAAAATCAATAAACATTCCCCACAATGTCATGATTAAAATTGCTTGTTAACTGGTTGCCAAGTCAATCTAGCTAATAAGGCCTTTACCAGCATCATTTCTTCAGACAAATCGAAAATATTTTTCTGTGTTTTATGCATTTGTTATATCTGAAATAATAATTTATGTGAAAAAATGCCCGATTGAATTTGTGACACCTGAGTTATGATGGCTACAAAAAATATTGAATAACAGCTTTAATGTTATCATATAATTCAGTAAATCTATGTTTTGCATGGGTTTACAAAGGTGCTAGTTCTCGAGTGCCACAAATAGAAAGTGAGAATGTAATTTCAATTTTTATTGCCTGGTACTTACCCTCACCTGCTATGAAAAACAAACTGTAACTTCATGCTTTTGTGAGCTTGACCGCTTCAACCAGACCTCACTTAAAAAAGCTTGAGGCGCTATTCGAAATATTTGAATTTTGAATCAGTTGGAATAAAAGACAGTGTGGTCTTGCATCTTGAGCTTTGTCTCATTTGTAAATCAACAAGCTTGTGGTACTCAGTAATGCTTAATTGTCTTTCCTAACTCATTCCCATCATGAAAGCACTGAAGCTTGTAAAGCCACATTTGCAAAAATTAAAGAATAAATCCGTGCATGAGATTCTTAACAGCAAAAAGAAATATTAACGCAACCAATGTGATGAATGCTGTGAACCCCGTCGTCATCAAACGGTCCTCCGAACATTTTGAGAGGCATGCTTGGTCATAACTCTTAGATGGTTTAGTATAGGAGCCAGAAACTTGAATAGCCATAGCAGCCACGAAGCTTGAACAGGACTGACAGATTAAGTTGGTGTAAATTCATGATATTAGAACAGTACAACAAAGAAGATTAAAAACAAATGAGCCACAGTAACACAAGTGCCGATTCGTGGCTGAAGTTTATTCAAAATTACAAAACAGATACATACTACATCCACATGGCAATACGCAAAATTGACCAACAATACCAAAAAATAAAAAACAAGTTGTACACAAGAGTGAAGGATTTGTTTACCCTGCAGTATAATTGAAAGAAAGCTGATGCATGATTGTTTTTCATTTTGACTGTGCCTTTCCAATAGGTTCTTTTTTTTTCAAAACTTCATTACAGGACAACTCAGGAAGCCTGTGCTCGTGCACGTTACTCAAAAGTCCTTTCCCTTCTTTTTCGTGCCAATCTAAAAACCAAAAAGCTTACTGGATCTCAAGATTAGTTAGAGTAGTTCTTCCCCTACTTGTTTATGTGAAAATTCACTAGTATGGGCTCTTTTCGACTCCAGTATTGCCATAATTGTTGTGTATTTTCTGTCTGAGTAGTTCTTTTTTGAGTCAACTCTAGCACACTAAAATATGGCTACTATTCAGACTCCCGGCGGCTTTAGTGCAATGAACTGAATTTATCGCTGACAGTGAGTCAGTGCAGCAAATTTTCCTGCAGTTCACGGAATCAAACACACAATCAAGGCAAATCAAGTAAGGGGACAGCTAGTGATGGCATTTTTCATATTGAAAAAGTTGCTTGGAGCAGGGCCCAGCATTAGATTTTAAGAAAGGCCATATAAATTGAGGAACAAGTGAGCCCTGTCTATATAGAATAATATTATTATTAATAATGAACATGAAAGCCGAGTCTGACAGGGGCTATACAAGAAAGCACGTAGATTGTCATGCTCTGATTAGCTTCCAAGCATCACTTTAGCTTAAGTAAGCCTGGCTTTATCCACTCATTGCATGTAGAAAGGTATTAGAAACACAGTACAAATGTTTCTCTATAATATACACAGTGTCATTAGAGCAACAATTTGATTTTTAAGTTCTAACACAGTTCAAATTTGCAATAATTAAAAGGCGTCTCAAAGTTTACGTGCCTCTCTTACTGATATTTGTGTCTTTCAAGTCTTTCATATGGAACGACTACTACACTAACATGTCAACGTGAATATAACAAATGGCTCAGACAAGAAAGGTGGTCAAGGATGGCCATGCCTGCCATTGCTCATTTATTCAAAGAGCACCATCTGCATGCAGCCTCACCAGTGCCCTCTGTCTCCTTTAATTTCAACACACTCCCAGCAACAATGAAGAATTAGAGAGAAATTTGGTGAGACGGTTTCTATAAACCTGAAAGCAAGAGTATTTTAATCACGTAAAGAAGACTTGTGTGTGTGTATATGCCCCTGTTTCACATCATGTTGATGGGCAGCAGGTTATCGGAACATTATTATTTTGTTTGTTAGGTCGAGATTTCTGTTGGAAATTTTGAGTGTTCCCAGTGTCCAAGATTTCTTGCGGCATCCACTCTAGCAAAAGTTTATGGTTGGTAGTGAATGTGTTCATTGTGTCGCATTGTAGTCTGCCTTCATGTCTCGTTCACTTGAAGTCAGCACTTTTGAGGGTATGTTAAATAGTTGTACTGAAGCCATTGTCAGGAATCCAGCTAAGTATCTTCCATCAGTGCATAAGAGCAGGATTTGAGTAATGGCTTTCTTATCTATTATTGTGTATTCCTTTTAATGTTCTTGTGCAAGAAAGGCATTGAAGGTAGGTTTTCATGACTTTTCAGTGCTGTCCATGAACTGCTTGCATGCTTGAAAGGTTTTTTTTGTTGTGGTGTTGTCTCAGTCAGGGCCACACAGCCTCCAGTTGCTTGATAATATTTCGCTTCGTAGGATTGCTCTTTGCATGCTTCTTCACCACTTTGTACTATTATAAGAGTAGGTACTAGCAGGTGTTGACTGTGGTGCTTTTATTTGGTGTTCCACATACTTCTCACTAGCATCATTTGCACACAAAACAAGAAGTCGAAGTATGGCGGTAACATTCGCTCTGAGTTTTCTGTTGTTCCTATTGTATTTTAGCCAGGGTTGGTATCAGGATTGGTCTATACGAGGGATGCTCCCACAATAAGCGAGGTTCTTCAGGAGGAGCAGAAAGGTGGGGAACTTTTTCATTGTGTTACGACTATGTTTCTTCTTGGGAACATAGTTGTAACATATAGTCGTAACACAACACAGGTGTCAGACAAAATTGGGGGAGGAGTGGGCTCCAGCCTAGCCTCTTTGTGCCTACCCTGGCACCCCCGAGTATAGCCTGGGTCGTTTGGCTGCTGACGAGCTCATGTGACAGCTCTCCCTCCTGCACTCATTGTTTGTCTGTTACTTACTGGCCTTATCAGTTCAAGACTGTTCATGTGATGAATAAGAACCTCTGTCGGTTCTTGTTTTGTAACATCCTGATGGCGTATGCTCTGTATCTTTTGTCAGAATACCCTTATTTTACTTGGTTGGAAGATCAGCAACATTACAACTTTGTACTCTTAGCATGTTTTTATGGACTGTAAAAGTAATCACCGCTCTTTTCGCCGGCATTCCGTTTTGAACGGTTGGCACGTCAGTACTTCTCCTTCCAGCTGGTGAGTGTTTTTTAAGTAGGACTCTGTCGCTGCAGCCACTTGGTACTGGATGCAGTGCTCACTCAGCCAGCCTTATTGGCACAGCAGAAAAGATTAAAATATATGGACTAATCACTGCTGGTGCGCGCTTTCTTGGTTGGGGCTGGTGTATCTTTGCAGGGGTGATGTCCTGAGTATGTATTACTAGCTCGACAGGCAAAGCCTCTACTATTAGTTAGCTGCCAATCACGTGCGATTTGATAGCATTATATCCCCTTCAGGAGTGAATTAGGATGCACTGTCAAAACATGTGGCAAATTTAGATAGCACCATCAAGAGGCACTCAATATTACATTCCAAAGAAGAAAATGATGTGTTCTTTTGTTTGAGCTTGAACAAGCCATTACGATTTCCATGAAATAAATACTTCATTATTCCGCTGTAAGTTATATTTACTTTTGATATAAAAAATGAAATATGTTCCTGATGTTTGTGCAATTAGTTTTTCATTGCAGTACTTTTGGGAGAAGAAAAGCAACACTTGACGTTGGTTTTAGAACACGATATGAACGACCCATCAAACAGTTCCTTCACTACAGTGATCAGCTACGGTTGTGCGTAATACACTAAGTTCCAGTCGGGACATACTGACTAGGGAGAAGGTTCAGTTAATCTAACGAACTATGTATTTTACTCTATTCTGGCCTCAAGTCGACAAAGCTAGCATAAAGAAATTGCATCCACAAATGTCGCCATTGATGCTAAATGTTTCTCTTTTTTTCTCTTAGAAAAATGTTTCCATTTGAAAACATAAGGTCGCATAAAACTTGACAAAGTGCTTCAACATGGGCCGTGGACGTATCACCTGTGCTATAGGCGGAACTTTGTGTGGTGGAGGGATAGGGGGATGACTTCCTTGGTCTTCAGTGCAGTCAAGTCGAGTATGTGTTATTTGGTTTTCGGTATTACATTGCTGAAAATTTCAAGAGTGGGCCATTTGCCCAGTGTCCCATTCTCTGGCTACACCACTCCATTAACTATGAAGCACACATCTTGCACTTTTGAGCCTTCAGTGACTCATCAATTAAACTGCCTCTCTGGTGGACGAGACCAGTTCAGCCGTTGATAATACAGATAAGCTAAATATCTTGATCTGCATGTCAAACTAATAGTGAAAAGGGTCGTTTAAGTTTCAAAAGCTTTGAGGAAACATGTTCATATACCACAAGAATATGCAAACCAATGGGAACTTCATGTGTGTAGAGCAGTATAAGTCACAAAGATATAAAATCAGGGAAGAGTGCATTAAACGCACCAGCTACGTCAACAAACTGAGCCGTTCCTTGCTTCTTGTTCTGTTTGACCCTCCCACTGATTATAGGACGCCCTGAAGACACATACGTCACAAAATTTCACACAGAGTATGTGATAATCAAGACAAATGAACTAGTTATTCGCTGATCACCACAATCCTGTTTCTCTTCTGCACTGAGTCTGGAGAAAGGAAACTATAAAAGTATGACTGAGCTAGATTGAGAAACACTGTGACAAAGAAATTACAAGATCTCACATGCCAAATATACAAACATTTACAGCTGCTGACAACACAGGCAACAGGCTTCAGTACTACAAACAGTCACTCACTCGTAGCTTAAGATTTATCCATAAATATTGCCTTTCAGTTGTGAAGACCAGTCCGGAGACCACCTGTCAAATGATCCTCCTCATGTTCTGGAGATTACCAGCAATTTTTGACACATTTTCCTGTTTTACTGTGTACGTCCATTGATTTCTCGAAAGACACCCAGCTGGCCTTAGCTACCCCACTAAACAGAAAATTAATAAAGGACAGCAAGTGTGAAATAAAACTCTCTACTTTACAGGAACAACTTTGCCAGATCTGTGCAGATCACTTCCTTCTTTCCACAGACCTAAAAATAAGCAGAAGGGAGGGGGCTGGAGAGGGGTCTGTGGTTCTGTATTTGATCAAAACAACACGACGCCGTAAGCGTGCGTGTTTCTTGTTTATAAACAATTTAGCCTACCTGTTATGTGCTCAATGCATCAGCACATATGAACTCACGGAAACGTTTTTTTGCACGTCCTACTGCGGCTTCAATGAAGTACACGTACAGCGTAAGCTAGCTGATGGTTTGGCTACAGTGAGGTAATATATATATATATATATATATATATATATATATATATATATATATATATATATATATATATATATATATATATATATATATATATATATATATATAATCAACAAAAAAACGTTCCACAACAAAATTGTAACTTGCATTGACCACGGAGACAAGGTGACCGACGCCCAAGCACTCCACCAGACTTTACCAACCGCTAGCGGCGATGTTGTAGGTAATTTGTATGGTCATTGTGATACAGGATGCGAGCGTCTGCGTGAGTGTCAGATTACGGCAAATGCTTATGTTGTACGATTCATTGACCGTAACGCAACTGATAACTCCAGTTCCCAAACGTCAAGTACTTGTGTGCCGTTAACTGGTACAGCACTGTGAAAGCGAAAAAACCAAATTGGTCGTGGCGATAGCATAGCAGGACAAACGATACGATAAGCTTTGCGTCCAATATCCACGAAATAGAAAGCGCTTGTCGTGTCATCGCCGGCGTGATGCGATGAAACGAACGCCGGCGCACGTGCGCACCGGGTCAGGTCGAAGTGGGTCACGTACGACTGTGGCATCCGCTGTTGCTTCAGCGCACAGATCTGCACAATTTTCATTTGGGAAAGCACCGCATCAGACGTCTGACAGGCGACAAACTCGATAAATGTTTATCAGTAAAATAGTCTACCTTGCTTATCTTTAATTTACAATCATGCATATCAACTAGCTGTGCATGATTTATTGACAGAAATTAATCACTCTCTCGAACTTGAAAAATCGACACGTGAGTGGAACCAGAACAGCGCCAAAAGCAGCAGACGCAGAAATTAACTCATACCGGTCCAATGTTATGTCAACGAAGTTCACTCTTCGGCCGACGCCGGCAATAACGTTCGACCGACGGGCCAATAATGCCAGCCTAATTGCATGGCTCTGCCCATATTGGCTGCTGGTTGTACAACGTGGTCCAATGTGGCCGTTCTAATACGCTCGCACAGCCAATAATGGCGGGAAGTTCTGAACGCTGGTCCAACATCACCGTTCTATTAGGCTGGCACAGCCATTATTGGCGGTACGTTCTCAATTCTGGTCCATTATCGCCGTTCTATTCGGCTGGCTCAGCCATTATTGGCAGTACGCTGACAATAATGGGCCATTCTCGGGCCATGAGCTGCCGATCTATCCCCAGCATTGGGCCAAAGTTCTGTGCTGCCTGGGCGGGAACAGCGAAGCCTGCTCTCACCCCACTGTGCTGTTATTATACGTGGTGTACGATGTACGTGCACGAGAATAGCGCTCCTCAATTGAACACGTTTTACTTGAGTGACGACGACCATGGTGTCGGCGGCGACTTCCTTTACTCACGGCTCCCGTATCCGACCACTCTACACAAACTTGTGACCCTTGAGGGCCTTTCTGGGCTTAATCTCCTCCCGGGTTTTCAAACTCGGCCTTGGAAGAAAAAAATCATGAATGTCGGAGCTGTCGACGCACCGCCACAAGTACATGTCGCTTACACAGTCGCCCGTAAGAAGTGTGAATGGGTCACTCTGAGCAAATTCTCGTCTTTTATTCGTACTGCTCGAGGTCTTTCTGGCACAGCATTGCAGTGTAGTGTTGCGGTGAGGCTGATATTAAGCTCGACACTTCTTGGAGTTAACTTTGCTTCGCGATCACACTCGATCACGCCTGCAAGCTACGCCAACGCTCGCAAACACGACGGTGCTGCTGCACTACCAGGCTACCTCTGACAAAAAATTGCTGCCTACCCAGAGTCCATAGCGTCGCCGCCGTTCATGCAAGCTCCCTATAGCCTTCTGTATGTAGGAGTCTTCTGTCATTGAATACTGAAGTCCAGAAGCTTTTTCTTCAGTTAAGCTTCATGTGTGAAATTAAAAGTGATCAAGCTTAGCTTATCTAGTATACAGAAAATTACATTGACATTATGTGGTTTGTAGCTTAAAATATTGCTACGAGCCTGTGTGTAGACTGCAATATTTACATTACGTGATTAAATGCAGGCTTAGTGCTAACTTAAACTTTATGACATAATTTTTCAGGAGGCCAGAGGTACATGAATGTTATAGCAGAGGAACCGCGGACAGCAAAGGACATGCTTGGAGATATGAAGTTTGCCATCGACTTTGGAGAGCCAGTGAATGGATTGAAGGGGCCCTCACCGCTCTCGAGTCTGAAGGTTTTTGACCTTGTGCTTGGTCAAACAGTCGAATACATGCACTGTGTTCTTCTGGGCGTCTTTAGGTGTTTCACTGATACTTGGTCAGACTCAAGTAACAATCAAGAGCCTTATTACACAGGTTATTATTACCTTGTAGATTGCAAGGTGGTTTGAGTGTAGCCTTCTGCCTTTGACTAAGTACAATGCATAGCACATAACCAACGAATTCCCCCAAGTGATCTGATGTAATGAGCGAGACATGCACAACATCTGTTCGTCAGGCAAGCTGTTCTATTCTGCCTCTTATTTCTCCTCCTCGCTCGCCTAGCAAGTGCATCTGGGCCAGATTGCCAGTTTCGGTCTTCGTCATCATACTGAATATTTCCTGGAATTTTCTCAAGCATGTTTACGTGTTGCCTAATTAGCTATGAAAATGAACAGAAGATGTACGATAAGTATCTTGTTTACTGGTTTGAAGTATGAATACAGATTCTTGATTATAATTGTTTAAAAACGGCTGGTATAAATATGAACATGCTTTACAAGAAAAGTTGCGTGGCTGAATTATTGTAGGTTAACAGTTCACGTGATTGCAGCAGTATTTAGAGAAAAGCTGTTGCTTCAAGTCTTTAACAAAAAGTTAAGACCATTTTCAGTTAATGTAGTTTCATCTGAATGAGGTATCGGTTGGTTACTTACTACAGTCTATGCATGGGTACTAGTTACACACTTTGCTGCCTCTAGCAACTAAAGTGCATGCTCGTTTTCTATTTAAAGCGACACTAAAGGGGAACAGTGGCAATGCTTGGATTGACAAAATGTATTCTGAGAATGTTAATGAGATATGTTTGACCACTATAAGTTTATTATTAGCGGAGAAAATCAAGGTTGAAGTATTTTTAAATTGTATGCCGAAATCTCCATGCGTCACATAAGAAATTTCAAAATGTACTTTAGGTATTTTCGTGGCATTGGCTTAATGAAATTTTCTAATACTTCATATGCTTTCTGTGGCACCCACAGATAAACAATGTCTTCATTTTTTTCTCTTGAAAGCTACGTAACGCCCAGTAAATGCATACAAAATTTCTTATAATATGCAGTTTAGTGAGGGAATCTCAAGGTTGCATCGCCACCCCCATTTTTTTTTCACGTTTTCTCACTAAGCGTCGCGTCGTAGTAAGAGAGCATTTTTGAAATTATCAAATTGTATTTTACTGATAGACAAAAAATCGTTTGGTTCTTTAGTGTCCATATAAATTTTTTGAAAGCTTCATCTTCGTTGACATATAGTCATAAATAAACATATATTTGTGAAAAGCAACTTCAAAGGCCAACAGAATTGCTGCTGTCGCATGTTATTGCGTGTCCTACCTTGAGATTTTTCTCCATTTAGTATTTGCCAAAGGCATGTACAAATAAATTCTGTTAATTACATAATGTGACGTACACTGAAGCTGTCACTTGAAACGGGGTGGGAAGTAAAAAAGAGAAAAAAGTGGCATCAACTAGACAAACTCCCTCACAGCATGTCTCTGGTGCCAGCACTTATTTGCCGCTCATCCGTCTGTAGAGGACAGTGTCCCCTTTGTGCCTTTGCTTAGAAAATTATCTGCGACATATATAAAATTTTATAAGTTATGTAATGTCATACTGTATGCGGGCGCTCAGCAACTGTGGCTCAAGTAAACAAGAAGCTGCTCTCCATCAGGCCTTCTCAGTGCTTCACCAGACTTCCACGCTCAAAGAGCACTGCCATTGAAAGGCAAGTGAATGGCGGCACTGGCTCCTGTTCTACGCTGTGCCAACCTGTACAGGGATCCTGCCCCAGCGCTACCTGAACCACTTTGTGCTCCTGATTGAAGCTGTGCACATACTTCTTTCAGAAGAGCTAACTGTGCCACAACTTCAACGTGTTGGTGAGTTGCTCAGATTGCTGAACTATAGAGATTGTAGAGTTTTCAGTTTAGAGATATTCAACTCCCCAAACAGCCAACCGTCGCTGGCAACCACAGTGCACACGATGGGCCGAGCTCCATCGAGTGCACCCTGCAGAGCACACCATCGGGCAACAAAGATGGAGCACATGAAATGTTTGATGTGTGCTTCGTAACTAGTCGCCAAACTGCAAACCGTTCTTACTTACTATCTTGTGCATCGACAATGTGCAAAGGCATGTGGAAAAATAGAAAGTATTTGACAAGCATCACCAATAACTATAAACTTGGGCAATGTAGTTGTGTCTTCAGAGTGGAGTTACAGCTGCTGAGGGGTGAATTCTGGCATTATAATTTATATCGCGAGCCCGAGACTCACGGCAGCGACAAGCTAAAATGATTTCCTTCACAAAATGCCTTACAGTTCTTCCACGACATTGCAGTTTACAAGTCACCTATCGCAAAATTTGTGGCATACTAGTCAGCTAGGGCAATATATGATGCGCAGCTCAGATTTACAGAAAGCATAATGTAACACAGGCAGAGAATGCGTGCTGTCTACAAGAGGTTCAGTGACATAGACTAGGAATCTGATTGGTATGTGGGGTTTAACATGCCGAAACCACCATGTGATTATGAGAGACGCCATAGTGGAGGGCTACAAAAATGTCGACCACCCGAAGTTTAAAGTGCACCCAAATCTGAGCACCCGGGCCTACACCATTTTCGCCTCAATAGAAAATGCAGCCGCCGCAACCGGTATTCGACCTCACGACCTGAGGCTCAGCAGGCGAGTACCTTAGCCACTAGACCACTGCGGCAGAATGAGACTAGACATCGAGTTAGATCAGTAACCGGGGCTAAGTAGTGTTAAAAAAAGTACTACGTATGGTGAATGCGGGAAGTTGCCATTTCATTCGGTTGAGCCAATGTGATCTGTTGCAATTCGCATGTTTAAAGTATGGTAAATAGTAAATGCAAGAACTTGAATAGATCTGTCTGTGAATGATTCTCAGGACCCTCTGTACTGGCTTGACATGTTTATGCGAAATCATCAAATCGTTTCAGGGTCGGAAATGGTGTAAAGTGAAACTTCCATCTTTTTGCATCGTCTGTGTCACTGTCGGTGCTTTCCAAATCCACTAATTGGAGTGAAAAATCATCGTTGTCAGCAATACTTTCAGCCCTAAAAAACAATATGAAGAAGCGCCTCCTTTGAGAAGCTTAGACTACACCATGCTGCCATGCTTGCAGTAAGAGAAATATGCATGTGCTCACAAAACATTGTATTTTACAGCAATTTTCCTTCAAAACTGTGGCCGCATATGTCAATCTGGTGTCAAGAAAAGCAAACAAAACAAAATCGGTTGCAGTATGTAGTGAAATCTTGCTATACCGATTCTCAGGGGACCGTAGAAATTTGTTCGTTATTTTGAAAGGTCGTTATAGCGAAAGCTCAAAAATTAACTATAAATACTTATTTTTCACCGACCAAAATGACTTACCTTTACAACGGTGGGTCCTTGAACTCGTTTTCACGCAAAAAAATGCACAAATATACACCCAAAAAATGCACGCTTACATTAAAGAAGTCTGATTTTTTTACGCGAGCAGCACAAACTTTGCAGCGCGAAGGCCTCCTGCTCATCGACATTTCTGTGGTGCGATTCGGTTCTTTGGTCACAACAGCCTGCTCTTTGCCTTCCAGTTGCCGAAGAATATCCATTCTCTCGATTAGCGAAAACTTCTTCCGCTTCTTCGTCGCAAGCAGAGATGAACTCATTTGTAGAATCATCGCAGCACGAACACCGACTTGCTTTGCGGACGCGATAAGTTATCACCGAAAAGTGATGAGCACGACTGAAAAAACAAGGCCATTGAAAAAAAAAACTTGAAGCGTCATAGCTGTCATAGCCTCTTTCGAAGAAAAAAAGTGCTAAACAAGAAATTCCTCGCGTTTCGTTTTCTGCTATCTCGCTGTCTCAGCTTTTGAGCGCCCATGTTTTCTGCTCCACAACTCCCACTTTGCGTCACTGACCTTGCCCTCCCATGTTGCCCTCGCCTCTGCGCCCGCCTGTTTATAAATTTGCAGTGTCGCCGTTTCAACAAAAAGAAAGAAAACAGTCGCCCTTTCGTTTTTTTTCCTTCACATTGTCGCGCGTCTTCCGAGAAGCAAGGCGTCCCTTGGCTTTTTCGTCTGCTTGCATACCGCTCCGGTGGTCGCGACAGATTCCAGAACATAAGTTCGTAGTACTGAGGCGTTGATAATACAATGCGGAACTAAATTAATGCTCGTTATTCTGAAAATTTCGGTATTCTTAGTTACGTACGAAGTAGTGAAATAATTTTACATTAAAAATATTAGCAGTCGGTGCGGGTTTTTTAAAAGTTTGTTAATCCGAAAAGTTCATTATTGTGGGGTTCATTCAACGAAGATTGCACTGTATGTTGTTGCCACACAAAAACAAGTGCTTTCAGGACTGCTAGTGCAGTGCCGGTCACTGACACATCGGCCTCCTGTTGCAGCCAACTTAATGGAGCCTGTGAAAGTGAATAGGTTCAAGATTGTTCCTTTGAAAACTTGCGGAATCTGTATTCTCAGAAGAATTTGTGCTGAAGCTACATGTTACAATTATTTCTAAGTGTTTCAGTGCAACCATTGTTTTCAGTTCCTGTTACGACTATACGACTAGGTTTTTTTATGGTTGGTGAAGATTGCCGCCATAATTTTGTTAGTTTGGTGCTGTCACAGTGCACCTAAAAATTTCTGAATTTTGAAGTTAATGTTTAAAGTTAGTAGAAGATTGTATGTATGTAATTATTGCTGAAAGCTAAAAAAACACACGATGGTTCCTGTTTTGCCATGAATAAGTGTAGGTACCATTGTAATTGCCATTACTGAAATGCAATACCTAAAGTTAGTTGAGTATTTTTATTTATATTGTTTGGCTGATGAATTGCCATTGTGTCAACACACTTGGTCTCTTGCAGTGTTTGCTTTCATTCAGAACCATGGCTTGCATTTAGTATTGCACATTTATTATTCAGGTCTTCTACTGCAAGAGTTCGTCTCTCGGACAAAGACCCCATACAGTCCATGCCTCATGACATTCAACTTGCACCAGTTGCCACAGCTCGCATCTGCTGCCGAGAGCTTTGGACCGCTATGGGCACATTGAGCGTTTTTCTTTGAGAGTGGTGATGGACGGCCTATAAAGACGGTAACAGGAGCCAAAGGGGTACCAAATCAGGTCGTGCAGAGGCTAGTGATGCTGCAGCAGCTTCATCTCGTAATGACATTGACTTCTTTTGAAACTAAGGTGAAAGATTTCACCTCGATCCTCTCTTCTTGGTTATGCAAAAACCTTGGCAGTGACATGCGTCGATGCGGTATCATTGTTTGGAAATGTTGATTCTGTTCCCAAGCTGACAGATGAAGAAATTTCTGCTTTATGCTCTGTGTATATGCCTGCAAGTGCTTGGTATGAGTATTTTCGTTATTCATTCAAGAGAACCATATTACACATAAGGCATTACACAAGGCCAAGAAAAAGTGAATCCAGTATTGTGCGAACTGCTGATAATGAATATTTTTCTGTTGAAAGGGTTTTTGTTGCCATACAGGACTCCTTGCACAAGGGCGAAAAATTATTTCTTTTGTGCAAGCGAATAGTATGAATTGAAAGTACTGTAAAGCTGCCTAGCCACATTCAGGAGTGTTTTTTTCACTTGTGTCGACTCCATGTGTGTTAAAGGTTTCAGATATTGCCTCACCTTGCTTGCTAAATGTTTTTCCAGCTGATGGAAAAATGTATGTACGTGGTTTGCCAAACTCTATTGAACGTGACTGATGAAAAACTGGATATGCCTCGACAATGCCCAGAGCAAGTGTTGCAAGAGTGTTAGACGGACACTAAAGGCAAATAGTACAATAAGCCAGTGTGTACTTTTGCAGTTGCTTCCAGAAACCTCTCAAATAATAAGAATAATGTCACAGAGTCGTGTTGTCGACAAAAAAGCAGACAGTACGATGATGGTGAAACTGTTTATTTGGGCGAACTTGTGCCCGGTAAACGGAAAGTCGGATCGCTGTAGCAGACCTGCACTGATAGCGGTAAACGAATCGTCACCCGTCAATGAAATGACAAGCAGCGAGGTGCAACGGCGTTTATACGCTTGCCATCGAATTTTATAGCGTCATCGCTAGTGTGACGTAGGCTGCAAAATAATCTGTATAGTTCGACGAGTGGGCGTGATCTTATCGAAATGACCTACTACAGCCTTGAGGCTTCTTGAAGACTGCAAGCGTGTTTGGCGCTAAGAACTACGCAGTGTTTGGGGCGATAACAAAACTTGAGAAAAGGAAGGTGGCATTGCCCGCTCTGAAAAAGGCATCGTCCTGATGCTTTGAAAGAAGATGACAGTGCAACAATGATGCAAGAAAGCACATGAAATAAATTACGATACAGCAATAATACAACAAGTTTTACTGTTTCAGTTCGTTAACGCGCATGAAATGACTTCAGACGCGCAAAATGAATGACTTCAGGTCGGTATTGGTGTCGTTGAGATTTCGTGACGCTGTCGGGGACAACCTCGTAATCGTGTAGGCCGAGACGTCTAATTACCCTGTACGGTCCGAAGTACTGTCGCACAAGCTTTTCGCTGAGTCCTTGTCGGCGTATCGGCGTCCAAACCTAAACACGTTCACCGGGCTGGTATTCCACGAAGCGTCGTCGGAAATTGTAACGGCGGGTGTCGGTTGTCTGCTGGCTCTTTATACGGAGGCGCGCAAGTTGTCGGGCTTCTTCTGCACGCTTAAGGTACTCACTAACATCAAGGTTTTTTTTTTGTCGGTGTCCTAGGATAACATGGTGTCGAGCGTTGTTGCCGGGCTCCTACCATAAATCAATTTGTAAGGAGATATTTGCGTCGTCCCGAACGTCACGTATGGAAGAATGGCGTCCCACGTCTTGTGTTCAACATCGACGTACATTGCCAGCATGTTGGCGATGGTCTTGTTTAGTTGCTCGGTGAGGCCGTTGGTCGGTGGGTGGTATGCTGTTGTCTGGCGGTGGCTCGTCTGGCTGTATTTCAAGATCGCTTAAGTTAGGTCAGCAGTAAATGCCGTTCTTCTGGGGCACCGTGAAGTAACGATGTTTCAAACGAAAAACCTAGCTACCTCGGATGCACTGTCTTTGGGCAGGGCTTTTGTCTCAGCGTGGCGGGTGAGGTTGTCGGTAGCTACCACTATACACTTGTTTCCGAAAGTCGACCTCGGGAACAGCCCCAGTAAGTCTTACCAATCTGCTGGAACGATCAGCACTACGCTTTCAGGAAGACTGACGTTTGGTGCACCCTTGACTACCGCCCACTGTGCTACCACTGCGGTGAAGCCGGGAACGCGTACCGCCACTGCCAGTATCGAAAGAATATACTGCGTGGCTTCACCCTCAATGCACCACGTCCACAGCAAGAGGAACGAATATGGGACATCACCGATTACCTGGCAGGAACGCAATGGACACCATGAAGTCCTTCTCGTTCACCGTTGTCCAGCCGCCGACGCCAACACGACGCCAACACGACGCCAACAGCCGCTGACGCCAACACGACGCCAACCAGGCAAAGTCCTGACGCAGAAACCTCACTTACCGAGGGTGACCTGACGACACAACTTGGAAGCAGCAGAACAAGCCGACGCAGCCATGACCCGAGGTTTCGGCCTAACTGCAACGCGAGATGGCGAACTAGCGATCTCGACGTTGTTATCGATGGCTACAGCGTGACCGCTCTCGTCGATACTGGAGCTGACTATTCTGTCATCAGTGAGTCATTTGCCGCGAAGTTCAAGAAAGTTAGGACAGCTTGGAAAGGCCCCCAAATTCTCACAGCCGGAGGTGATCTAGTAACGCCAGCAGGAATTTGCACAGCGAGAGTCCCCATTAACGGCCCTATCTATCCTGCAGAATTCGTACTCCTACAGCGTTGCTCGAGAGATGTCATCCTTGTCATGAACTTTTTATGCCTACATGGGGCAGTCATCAACTTAAAAACAAAGTCGATAACGTTATCCACAGAAGAAGCACTACCGCTGCGCATGCCGTCAGGGAACCATGCCTTGAATGTGCTAGAAGAACAAGTCACCATTCTGCCACGCTCCAGCGTCACTATTTCAGTCCGCGCTACGAAATCACCTGACTTGGAAGCCGTCGTTGAAGGCAGTCAGCAGCTGTTGGTCACCCGCAATATTTGCGTCGCAAGAGGAATTGCAGAGCTGCGGGGAGGCAAACCAACAGTTATGCTCACGAATTTCAGCAATGAGTACAAACTTGTGAACAAAGGAACCACGGTCGCATATATCGAAGAAATTGTAGAAGTCACCAGTGCTTTTCACCAGGCCCTCGCCGATTCTGAGAAGCCTGCTCAAAGGAACGTCCCGCAAACAGCTCCTGCTTGACTCCCATTGCATCCCAGTTCGTGTGGTTGGGGTGAATGTACATGCGGATCATGTCCGATAGGGTCCGATGAAAGCGTTCAGTCAATTTGTTGGTCTGTGGGTGGTAGCTAGAAGTGGTCTTGTAAACAGTGCTCGAGGCACGCAAACTTTTCTCGATAATAGAAGAGAGACTTCGCCACGATCACTCAGGAGAATGCGTGGAGCTCCATGGCACGAAAAGATGTGGCGAAGAAAGAAATCTGTGACCTCAGTGGCAGTCCCAGATGTTAAAGAAGCTGTTTCTGCGTAGCGCGTAAGGTGGTCGAAGGCCATGATAATCCAGTGATTCCTACTGGATGATATAGGGACAGGGCCATACAAGTCTATTCCAACGACTTCAAAACGCGAGGTGGGACAAGAAAGAAGTTGCATTAAGCCAGCCGGCGCAGTTGTCGGTAGTTCTCGCCGTTGGCAAAGAACACAGGAGGCGACGTACTTAGGAACGGCTGAACAGACGCTAGGCCAAAAACAACGACTTCGTATTTTGTCGTAAGTTTTGTGATAGCCTAGATGCGCGGCAGCTAGATCATCATGAAAGGCTTTCAGAACATCACGTTGCTGAGAACGTGCGATGACGGGTGCCCACTCGTAGCCATCGATGTGGTAACTGTATTGGTATAGAGCATCACCGACAAGCTTATATTGTTTGAGTTGTCGACGAAGTCTGGCATTTGGAGGAATAGTAGAGCCGGTCAAGTGGTCAACGATGATGCGGCAGTATGGGTCGACACGTTGTTGTGAAACAAGGACAGATAGAATGCCAGGTGATGAACTTAGCGCTGAAATTGAAGAGGTGCTGTCGTTCTGGAGTATCGAGGGGGAGCGGCCTCCGCTGGACAAAGGACAGCGCGATAGAGCATCAGCATCTCGATGCTTCTTCCCAGATCTGTAGGCGACATCGTAATTGTACTCCTGCAAGCGAAACACCCAGTGACCGAGGCGACCCGATAAGTTTTTAAGCGATGAAAGCCAGCATAGGGCATTGTGGTCGGTAAAGACGGTAAAATGATGGTGTGCAGACATTGTTGGAATCTTTGCACTGCCCAAACAACAGCAAGGCACTCCTGCTCGGCGATAGTGTAGCTCTTATCTGCAGCGGTAAGAACACGGCTTGCGTAAGCAACGACGTGTCCGCGTGAGTTTTTGTCACGCTGCAAGAGTGCTGCAACTAGACCACGACTACTTGCGTCGCTGCGAAGGATTGTGGGTGTGGTTGAATCGAAGTGGCGCAGTACAGGATCCGACGTGAAAGCTTGGTTCAATGCCATGAAAGCGCTTTCACCGTTTTCGGACTAAACTAAGGTGACGTTCCTTGCGAGGAGTTGATGGAATGGAGGTGCAAGTTCAGCGAAGCCACGAATGAAGCGCTGGAAGTAAGAAGATAACAAAGAAAGGCGCAGGTACTTTTGACGTAGTAGACGAGGAAAATCTAGAATGGCGGCAAGCTTCTCGGGGTCCGGCCGAATTCCTTCTTTGCTGACGGGTTGGCAGAGAACCTTGATTGTCTTGCTAGCAAAGGTACATTTCTTGGTGTTAAGCTGTATACCGGCTTTAGCAAGGCATGTGAGAACTTCAAGACGTTGTAGATGCTGCGAGAACGTGTATGGAAACACTAATGTGTCATCAAATAGCACAGAACCGTTTTGCATTTCAAACTACGCAATTCGCCATCTATCATGCGTTTGAAGGTGATGGGCGAATTACAGAGTTCAAAAGGCATAACAATAAACTCGTACAACCCATCTGGTGTTGAAAAGGTGGTCTTCTCTTTATCAAACTCCTACATTGGTATCTGCCAGAACCTTTACCTAAGGTCGAGGCTAGAAAAATACTCGGCGCCCTGTATTGAATCCAGTACGTCGTCGATCCGAGGGAGAGGATAAACCTCCTTGCGCGTTATTTTGTTTCTTGCACAGTAATTGACGCAGAAACACACTGTCCCATTTTTCTTTTGATATAGATCAACTGGGGATGACCAGGTGCTCGAGTAAAGATGCGTCGTAGCATGTCTGAGACGTTTTCCTCAATGACTTTGCGTTCTGCCTAAGACACGCGATATGGACGCCAATGTACAATACCATAGCTGTAGGTCTGGATTCTGTGAGTAGCAGTGGTCATGCTGAGGACGGGCGAGTTCACATCAAATAGAGAACGCTGTCTATTCAACAGGGCGAGTAAATCTTCAGTTTAAGCAGGTGTTAAGTGAGTGCTTATGGTTGCCGACACAGGTGTGAAAGAGGCATTGAATGGCATTGATTGTGACTTTAGGGCATAGTTGTTATGAGGCAACAATTACCGGTGTGTTGTGTGTAGCGTAATTATTGCGGCCGATGCAGAGCGCCTAGCCAGTTCCCGACTCGTCAACTAGTGAAGCTGATCGGTTCCGCAAAGGCGAACGTGGAAGAACCCAGCACGAGAAAGAAAGGAGATCTCTTCGTTCACACAGTTCATGAGCGGAGCCGTCAAGGTCGCCTCCGTTTAGGACTAGAAGGAAAAGCGTCTGACAAGAAGCAGGCGAGAAGCCGCTGTCTAAGTTTAATCTATTGTTGGCATGCACACATGCCATTGAGAATAATGCGGGGACGTGACTACTGAGCTGACCGAGACATAGTGTCGGCATGAACACGAGCTCATTCTCCCCCGCTGCTATACGTCATTGCGGAGTGTTGTTAGGATCACCAGGTGCCTCGCTGTGGCATGCACACCTGGTCAGTGCACAAGGCAGACGGTGTAATCTTCGCGCTTACGGAGGCTTCTACGAAGCGACGTTAATGAGAAACTTGTTGGAGCCCGAGCGTGAAAACGGCTACCGACAGAGGTCAGCCGATACACGGCCTGGCATGGGAGGGAGTGTGAAACGGGGAGAACCTATCCCCTCTTGTGCTGTATATTGTAACGGGAATTTTAACAATGCAGTGCTTGTTGTGAAAGTGTTTTTCCGATTGGGTGCGGCGATGCGAGCCCACACGCGTGATTGGCTCGTGTGTAGACCCTTTGTTCAACCTAGGGTTGAAAAGAGGAAGCTTGAATCTGGAAAAGAGGAGAGCGGAGGTTCGGGCTTGGGCTCGGGCATACGCTCGAGACTGCAATAAAGCATCTCTTCACCGGACTACGGCTCTTCCTTCGCGCTGCTACTGTGCACTCGAGTCATCAAGGGGACATTTTCTCTCCTTATCTAGTGTGGTATCTAGTCGAGGAGGAGGAAATTAACTGACATCGTTTTGGTTGTTCGGAAGAGTAACAATCGCAAGAGGCTCACTGTCGACCACGCAAGATACTGTTGAGCGACAGGGGAGCAGTACACACTCAGGCGTTATATTTAAGGCGGTTAGGTATGTGAACCCATTAAAGAAGCGAATAAGCCCTGGTGTGATCACTATGCCCCTACGTAAGTTATGGCCGTAAGGGAGAATTAGTATGTCACCATGCACAATGTCGGTGCAATTAACACTTATCATCTTCTAGATGTATGGGCGAAGTACATAATCTGACATGGTAACAAGGCGGATGCAATCATTTTGCTCAAGCGGCGAAGAGTAAGTGGCATTTAGATGCAGGAGACACTGATGACAAGATATGAAAACGGATGCAGAAGACATGAAATACCACCCCAGGATGAGAGCATGGGTGCACTCAAAAAATACCGCGAAAGCGATGTGATGGCGAATGCCTTCTATGCCGAAGCGAACGGTAGACTGATGACAAGATATGAAAACGAATGCAGAAGACAAGAAATACCACCCCAGAATGAGAGCATGGGTGCACTCAAAAAATACCGCGAAAACGATGTGATGGCGAATGCCTTCTATGCCGACGCGAACGGTAGACTGTGCAAGTAGACGAATGAGAGCGTTGGTCGCTGCATGAAGAGTTGGGCCGCCATAAGGCGTGGTGACTTTTCGAAAGCGGAACAAAAATCAGCATGAACAATCAAAACAGCAGCACCAATTTCTACAAGAGCCTCAACGCGTACACCTTCTACTAAAACTACTATCAAATACGATGGCCGCTCTCGAGGAATCCTTAGCTGTCTCGTGAATGCAGTTTCCCCTCCTAAAACTGCATCGGGGAGTTTTACGCCGGGCATTGGTGGAATGGGAGGCGGGCCGCAGAGGCGACACTGAATGGCGACCTGGTGAAGGCGACCGGTGGGGAGACGTTCGGGAATTCTGAGGCGTGTCAATATTTTAGGTAAAAGACGGTGAATGGTAAAAGGCCGAGTGGAAGGGTGGTCAATAGCCGCAGTACTAACAGATTGGCCGAGGAGGACGCTGAAGTGCGTAGTAAAACGGTGCATGCACTGGCGGTGACAACGAAGCTACAGGCGTATGGTCTATAGCTGTAGGCACAGAAACAGTGGGTGCGGCAGAGAGCACGGTATTGGCGGCGTATGTGGGCGTCTGGCGCACGTAGGGACCGTTGGAACACGTCAAACGTGACGCGAACGCGATTTCTTGTTTAACCAGAACTCGCAAGCTATCTTTGCAGAAGGAACAATAACTACTACAGCCCAGAAAGAGCGTCACTCGTGAAGCTCTTCACGAACGATGTCGCGAATAAGCGTACGCTATTCGAGGGGTGCCGTCAAAAGAATGTCGGTGGCATCGTAGCAGAGGCGAAGAGACTTAAGCCGGTCAAGTCGCTGACAGATGGCTATGATGTCCTTGGTGGTGGCAGGGTTTTGCGTGGTGAGGGCGCTAAAGGCGACGGTGTTGATTCCCTTATTAATGTGGCATGTTGCTCGTTCTGAGACATGATGGAGTCAACACACTTGCACAGTGAAAGGACATCCTAAATGTACGAGGCGGAAGATTTACCCGGCAGCTGCATTCGTTCAGTGAGCTACTTCAGTGCTGCCTCAGCGCGAACTGTAGGGAATGGAATGGAATGAAAAAACTTTATTCCAGTACTGCAGGACGCCCTTAGTGCGTAGCGGGCGTCTCTCACGTTGGGACTGACAGGGAGTCCGTGGTGGCCGCTTCGTGGGCCTGTTGGACGGCCCATTGCTGGTCGGCGAAAAATGAGCTCTTGAGGAACCTCTCCCACTTGTTTGAGGTAGAGTCAGGAGGAGTTTTCAATACTTCCAGAGCAAGTGCGCGATTGTCAACGTGTGTCCACATGATAGGCAAGTGTCACTGGGGTATGCATTAGGATAAGAAACGTGAATTGTGGGAATGTGTGGGCACGTGTGTGTCTGTGATAGGCAAGGTGTTTGCCTACGGTCTAATAGGTTCGAATGTGGGGGTGGAAAATGCGGAGTTCAAGGTAAAAGTGCTATGTTATGTCTTTGTATGTAGTGGGTGCTTCCCGATTGGTTTCTAACTCAGCATGATGGGGTTGCCCTGTGGCGGTGCGGTCGGTAAGTGCACGCGCAGCATCAAGGGCTATCTTGTTGAGGTTGGATAGGGCACTCGGCACCTGGCCGAGACGGGCGGGGAACCAGATGACAGTATGGTGCTTCAGGACACTCGGGTCCGCTCTGCGCAGGCTACGTAACACCTAGTCGAAGATGACTCCGCATTTGAAGGCTTTGATGGCTGGTCTGGAGTCTCGGTGGATTATTTCCGTTTGCTGTCAAGCATAGATATAGCTATAGCTACTTGATCCGCTACTTCGAGGTTTCGGGTAAGGATTGTGGCAGAGTTAAGAATCTGCTGCACACATCATACCGCGAGAGCGGCGAAGGCTCGGTTGTTGTGAGAGGCAGCGGCGTCCACGAACGAGAAGTTGTCCACTTCCATATCCTTGCGCTTGATAATGGCGGTCACCCGCGCAAGGTGCCTGCCTCTATTGTATTCAGGGTGTACATTTTGCGGAATGCCAGCGATCACGATAAGGTCACAGATTTCACGGGGAAGTAGAGTACGCTACGGCGGTTCCCTGGCCGTCCTGGAGAAGAAGCTGAGCTTGAGCAGAATATGGCGGCCTGCCGTGGTGGTGAGTCGGCTTAATTTCACGCGTGCCTGAACTTCGGCGATCTCTTCTAGCGTGTTATGTATGCCAAGCTCGAGGAGTTTGTGCGTTGTAGTTGTGAAAGAGAGGTCAAGGGCTGGTTTGACCACCTTACGAATAAGCGCATTGAGTTTATCGCGCTCAGCACGTAGCTATTAGTGTACAGCGGCAACGTAAGTAAATGGGCACAGAAAAGCACGTGGAAAAGACGCAGCAGGGTGTCTTCTTTGAGGCCATCGTGCCTGTTGGCTACTGTACATATGAGTCGTATGACATTCCCAATCTTAGTCCAGAGCTTGTGCACTGTTTGTGTGTTGGTTCTGTGGGACTCTATGATCATGCAGATGACCTTGATGGTGCCTACCCTGTGTACTGTACCACCGTCTCTGGCGTGGAGGGTGATATTGCGTTCCGCTGGAGGTTTCCACTCTTTGGGCTTGGCACCCCGGCGTTCGGGCAAATATACAAACAGCTCCGACTTCTCGGGTCAGCACCTGAGACCGGTGGATTCGAGGCAGGACTCGGCGGTGTCGATGGTTTCTTGCAGAGCGGACTCAGTGTAGCCATCTGACCCTGTGGAGCACCGTATGGTTACATCGTCCGCATAGATAGTGTGGTTTAGCCTGTCGATTGCGAAATGTAGGGGCACCGAAAATTAGACAAATTGCTGCTCGAGAGTGTCCCAGTCGGGAAAATCCGAGTGGTGGTTTCTGACCAAGTTTTGGCAACATCAGACGTGTAAAATGGAACGCTTTCAACTTCTGTGGATTGTCTCACCTGTTCAAATCGCTGACGAGGTCGTAGTTCATCCAGTCTTCTACATCATCGCCTCGGAGACCGCAAAACACAGCTGGATTGTGAAGGCGAATATTGTTGGGGGACGCGGTTGTCGGTGGCTGCAGTAGGACGGTGACGTTGGATGGGCCAAGATTTTCTTGGGCCGCCATGGTAGGGGTTTCTATGCGATGACCCGAGTGGAGTTCCAACGAGAATGGGCGAGGGGACTTGGGGGAACGAAAAGCACCGTCCACCACTTGTGAGGAACTGGTTTATTCAGCCAGGCCCGAGCTAAATCACACTGGTGATGATATTTACAGATGATGATGTACACGTGATGATGATATCTAAAGAGAATGGAAGTCATTCGCTTGTCACGCTCAAACTAACAATAAATATAGCAAGCCTGAAATACTTTTCAGGCCCTTAACCTAAATATATATTACTTATAGTGTGGGCTCACGGCATACAAGTAAATCTAGTGCCTTCCCTGTCAACACCACGCCACATTGCTCAATTGTGAAGCACTCAATGTAGCAATGCAGAGCGAGAAAAATTCAGAACTGCACGCATCTTCAATTGCTTATTTAACAAATTTAGCAAAACTACATTGCTCTCACTGCGCGAGCTATCTATCGGCAATGTGCAAGTTTCCTTCTCGCTTCCACATCATGCCTTCACTTCACTTCAAGATCAGCACTACAGGACAAGCGCCGCATATGACGGCAGAATCTCACCCTTGTCCTGAAGCCATGGTGTTAAACTTGAACGCTGCTACACAATGAGAGAGACGTTCATTCCGCGGTTTCGATGTTCAGTTATATGCATATGCTTGTTAGCTTTCAAGAGTCCTTACACATGGATTGAAAGCTTTAGATATGTATGAGTGACTTGAGTGTAAACGTTCGACACAAGGCTGTCTTTCTAGGTATGAAACTGGGAGATGATTTAGGCTCAAACCGAAAGTTTTGAACAAACCCGACCTTTCGAAACCGACTTGGTTCCTTCCTCAGGGGTGTCTGCGGAGGCTACGTAGCAGCTGCGTCTTCAAAGAATCTCGGGGTGGATAATGACCCCCCCCTCTCTCTCTCTTTCTCGTTTTGCCGTGGAGCGCAGTCCGTGTGTATACACTGGGGGAAGGGTTGTGAGAAAGCGGTTGATAATATTGGCTGTCCTCATTATGTGCCACGACTCAAGTAACAACCTTCTCCTGTAGGTTGGCTCGCTTGCAAGGATGGCTGTCGCTTCGAAATTTATCTGGTGATCCAAAGTCTCAGCATGTTCGGCGACTGCGCTGCGCTCTCTGTAGAACTTCCGCATATAGTTGGCGTGTTGCTTCCGTCGTTCCGGTAGGTTTTTCGTGTCGCCGATATACGACGAGGGGCACTCGGTACTCGGAATTTTGTAAACGAAACCGGGGCTCCTGTTCATAGTTGGCGGGTCTTTCGGGCGAGGGAGGAGGCTGCCCAGCGCACATGTAGGTAGGTGCGCGATGCGAACCCCTTCCTTCTTGAAGATTCGAGCCAACATCTCGGTGGTTCCCTGAACGTATGGAACCGGTACGCGTTTCGGGGGGCCGTCAATTAAGGTTGATTGGGGTTTTCGTATCCTCTGTTGCTCTGCGCAGCAGGCGGCGGCTCGAATGAAGTTTTTTGGGTATCCGTTTTTTCTGAGGTCCGCAATTACGCGGGTCTCGTCATTCTTTCGCTCTGTGTCAGAGTATAAGTTCCTAGCTCTCTCGAGTAGCGTGGTTACAACCGAGGCCTTGTGGCAGGTTGGGTGAGAAGAATCAAATTGAAGGTAGCCGTCAGTGTGCGTTCGCTTCCTATGAGCGGGAAAACTCCAGGCCGTTACGCTTTCCTGGCACCTTGACAACGAGAAAGGGCAGGCAGTGGTCGCAAAAGTTTCTTCAAAACTTTTGGTTCGAGTCTAAATCATCTCCCAGTATGAGTGACTTGTTTTGTTTGGACCTGACCGCTTACATTAGATGTACCGGCTTGAACATTCGCAATGAAGAATGCAAACGTTACTTGATTTACGTTTTTTTGCCAGTTGAGGCCAGCTAGGTCATCTGGTGATATATACAGACGCGAAGAGCGATTTAGCAACGAAAAAAATACCAGAGGCAGCGAGCAGCGCGAAACAGCCGGGAGCCCCCCCCCCCCCCCCACCTGCAGAAAAAAATGCATATTTATTGATGATGATGATGATAATACTACCTGCGCCATCTCACCTCGCGGTATTGCAGTTCAGTACCCTGCCGCTACGTAATTAAATGGTATTTTGATACAACAGCCCAAAGGTACAGTTTCCATTCTCTAAACTGGTAGGTGTTCTGTGGTAGAGCGCGGGTGGTCAGGGTGTGATGTGTTTTACTTTTAAATAATAGTGCTTATGCATATATGTGTGTGTGTTTCATGACCCGTATACTGTGTTCTTCAGTGCTGATTAAATTGGAATAAGCATAAAACATACTCTACAAGTGCAGGGTCACCATTTTCTTTTCGTTCGTCTAGACACTTCAACTGTTAGTGGCACTGGGGCATTCTACTTGGACCACCATTTAAACTAAGTGGAGTAAGAGCTAGGGGGTAACAGTTGAACCCTTGCTGTTGCTGCCGCAGTTAGTCCTAAATTAGTTCAAAATCTGTGCAGCCCATTTTGTCCCCTAAAGGACCAATTGCACATTGCACTTTAGTCTTTTCGGGCTTGGAGTGTAGCGAAGAGCTGCCACGTTGAATAACAGCTACTAAACCGCGGCTAGCGCCGGTGTGTAGGATAATCAGTGCAGCTTCGTCAAAATCACAGAGTGCAGGTTCAAACGTGAGAACACTATTTACCAATTCAGACGCCACTTGAGAATTTTTCAAACACACAAAGCGGACGTTGTAAGCAAGTAACTGGTGTAGTGCAGCAGCTGTTGAGGCAAAATTCTGGATAAACGGACGAAAATAGGAGGCGAGGCTAAGAAAACTTCACAACTCCTTTGGTTCTACGGGATGCAGAAAGCGAAGGACTGTAAAAATGTTCTCAGGTTCGGGCCGAATTTCATTTTTTCTAATGACGTGTCCGAAGTACTTGATAGATTTCCTGACGAAACAGCATTTCTTAATGTTAAGTTGAAAACGAGCACCAGCAAGGCTCTTCAGAACTTCAGCCAAGCGTTTTAGATGCTTAGTAAACCTTTACGAAACAATAAAATAATGTTGTTTAGGCAACAAATGCGAGTTTGTTTTTTATTTTGAGCCGCGAAGCATGGTGTTGATCATGCGCTCACAAGTCATAGGTGCGTTGCAAAGCCGAAAGGCATCACGGTGAATTCGTAAAGTCCATCGGGGTTCGCGAACGCTCTTTTCTTTTTATCGTCTTCATACAGAGAAATTTGAGAGCACCCTAAAGCTAATTCTAGGCTTAAAAATAATTGCGCGCCTTGTATAGAATTAAGGGCAACATCTATGCGTGGCATGGGATACATATCTTTTCAAGTGATCTTATTGACCGCCCGTTAGCCTACACAAAAGCGCTCATAGCCATATTTTTTATGGAACAAAACAACAGCGGGTACCCAAGGGCTCGATGAGGAGCGGATTACCTAATGTTTAAGTAGGTCGGTGAAGGTTTCTATCAATTTTTTATCAGCTGGAGACACGCGGCAGGGACGGCGGTGAACAATAGATGCCCCAACTGCGTGAAAGCATTGCACTGTGGTAGGAATGCGGCTCAATGTAGGCGAGTAAATGTCAAAAGATCTTGCGTGTTTGTGTAATAATGCAAGAAGCTACTGCGTCTGTGAAGTTGTCAAGTCGTCGCTGATGGCAGCGGTAAAGGCGGAGGAAGAAGCATGCTCACCGAGGGAATAGTCGTTAGATGCGGCGGCTTCAAGTGGCATGACCAATGCAGGCACGTTGTCGCCAACACGGGCAACCTGGAACTCTCTTGCAATAGAATATTTTCCAATGTAGATTTTACGGTGGTGATGAGGGCAGATTGACTACAAAAACGAATGACAATGAACAGGAAAACTATGCCTTTACATTACCGCGGTAGATGTTGGACGTAATGATGACAAGTTGCTCTTGGAGTGGCGGCAGTTCAATGTGTTCCGCAGCAACCAGACAACGTGGCTTCTGGGTGACGTCGTTGAGCATGTGGTTAGAATTAGAGAAGTGTTCGACGCGTTGTCTACAACAAATAACCGTGCAGGCACATGACAAATTATCCAATCCTAAATTTACTTCTTGAGAGCAGAGGGACAGTACAAAAACTGGATATGACGGTGGATTCCGCCGATAAAAGCGCGGATAATACAAACGTAGAAAGATAAATGGTGTTACCTTGGGCAGGAAGTAACGTTATCCCGTGGTAGTACACGTCATTTCTTCCTGTAGACTTGGATACAGATCAGTACGTATCACTGAAACTGTCAAATCCGATTCCATCAAAGCATTTACATGTTCTCTTTCGGTTGGAGATTTTCCTCCACAAACTGCATCGTTTAGTTTTCTGAATGAGTGTTAGTGGTGAATAAAAGGGACTGAAGCGGGAAACGGGAGCAGCTAAATAGATGAAGGTGAGCGGCGTCTGGTGGATTGGCTATTTCATGGTGCCATCAATGCAGTCGGAGATGGAGACTGGTGTGGAGGTGACGATCAACGCTTACCTTAACATGAGACCCCAGTGAAGAAATTCTGTTCACGCATGTCAGAACGCCGATGCTCATCTCGTGGCGCTTTCGGCCGAAATGGGATATGTGGCCGCGATACCCCCAGTAATAGTGGGCAGGGTGGCGTGTAAAAGCATTCGCAGCATCTGGAGATAGTGCGTTCAGGTGGGCTGATGAATGGTCAGGTGATATCGAACGAAAGTTGACCGGGGGAGTGATAGCGACCAATGCGTATGGTGATAGCAGCAACATTGCGCTGACCTCGCTGAGAGGCGCGGCAGCAACCTTAGCGTAAATTGATACGAACTGAGAAGCAGGATTGCTGTACGACTACAGGGCCGATTAGGGACGTAAGTAACTCCCTGGAAATATCTCGTAAACCCTCTCCAAAAGAAGTTGTAAAACGCGGTAAAGATGGTATGAGCCTCTTATACCACAAATATTTGTGTATGACGTCCCATAAAAGGCCACGAAGATGTCTAATAGACGTAGAGTAATGTTCGCTAATATCTGGTTGGAGACAAACGAAGACCAGCGCATCAAGACGCTGACATGTCATGACGATGTCAGCGATGGTATTTGGGCTCTGTGCAGCCAGGTAATTAAAAGCAATAGCTGCTATGCCTTTTAAAGGTGGCGTACTTCATCCGGCTCCGGCATGAACAAATTGGTACGCTGGCATAGCGCAGCATATCCTCAATGTTCGATGTGTACGACTCGCCGGGATGTCGAGAAATATCAAGGGACCCCTTCACAACTGCGGGCCGAATGGCTGGTGTTCAAAAAACATGCCTAAGCTGCTGCTAGAAGGTCGCCCAGTCGGGTAAGTCAATGACGTTTTTGATATATTATGTCTTCGCGACGCCGGTCTGGTAGAAAGCAACGTAACGCAGTTTCGTGGTCTTGTCCCGCCAATTAGTGGCCCTCACGCGATCGTAGTCATCCAGCCGGTGCTAGATGTCTTCTCCACGAAGACTAGTAAACAGCGGAGAATCGCGTGGGTGTCTGTGTATAACAACGGGAGGTGTGGCTTGCAGCGAAGAGGTGGTGATGACATCGGCGCCGCAAAGCTCTTTCTGCGATACGCTGCAACACGTTGGGCGCTACAGGCGGTCTGAGCGAAGCTCCAGCACATAAAGCGGGCTGGGAGAGGACCAAGGACTGAAAATGCACCTTCACCACATATGACGTCTTGGCTGTAACGCGTTTATTGGAGGCAAGATATCCGAAAAACGAACGGGCAGAGCACGCACCAACGCGAGGACGATGCTGCTAATGACACACCGTAGCGACTAGGACAAAAAAATGATGAAGCATATTATACCAACGCAGTGGTGAGAAACATTTAAATAACAAATGCACGCATTATACATACATTATATATATATATATATATATATATATATATAGTTACGGGAATTACAAACACGCGGAAGAAATAAATGAGCATATTTCCATTATTTACAAGTTGGTGAGAACCACCAGGGCTGCCAGCCTTTCGCGCGCTGAGCCCGCTTCTTCCTCTTCGATTTGTCTACGACGGTGGGGCCATGCTCACTGCCTCGTAACATCACCCAAGGTGGACGAAGCGCCGTCACGGCGCCGCTAAGTCACTCAGGACTGGAAGTAGAGTACCGTTTTAGTCGGGACACATGGACAACATCAGTAGGTGGTGTGGCAGAAGACGAGTGTGGTTGAACGGGAGTGATCAGGTAGTCGACGTCGGTGACCTTGCGGAGAACTTTGTAAGGCCCTGTGTATCGTAAGAGCAGCTTCTCGCACAAGCCTTCACGTCGATGAGGCGTCCAAAGTAGGCCGAGAAAGTCAGAAGGGTAGTCAACGTCACAGTGCCAGTAATTTTAGCGGACTTTTTGTGAGGCCTGAGAAGCAGTGAGCCTAGTGCACGCGATTTGGCGAGTGACGTCGGCTCGAGAAGCAACGTCCTGAGCATACGCTGTTGGTTCGGTGGTATCAGAAGGAAGGAGTGCGTCGAATGGCAATGCAGGGTTGCGGTCGTACAGAAGAAAGAACGGAGAATAGCCGGCGTTGTCATGCCTTGACGAATTATGTGCAAACGTAACGTAGGGGAGCGCTGTGCCCCAGTCACGGCGGTCAGAAGAGACGTACATGGACAACATGTCTGTAGGAGTTCGGTTGAGGCGCTCCGTGAGACCGTTGGTCTGCGGATGGTAGGCAGCAATAAGATGATGTTCGGTAGAGCAGCTACGGAGAATTTCGCTGATAACTTTTGCGAAGAAGCAGCAGCCACGATCCGTCAGAAGCTGGCATGGAGCCCCATGCCGTAGATTGATGTCATTCAGTAGAAAGTCTGCGACGTCTGTTGCGCAGCTACTTGGCAAGGCACGAGTTAGAGCGTATCTGGTCGCATAGTCAGTTGTGACAGCGACCCATTTGTTGCCTGACACTGACGTCGGGAAAGGACCGAGCAATTAGAGACCGACGCGGAAGAATGGTTCCGGGGAAATGTCGATAGGTTGGAGAAGGCCAGCCGTACGGAGAGCACGACGTTCGCGACGCTGGCAGCGCTCGCAAGCAGCGACATAGCGGCGCACAAATTTATACAGGGCAGGCCAAAAGAACCGTTGCCGAATACGGTGATAGGTGCGCGAAAACCCCAGGTGGCCTGCCGTAGGAACATCACGCAGATGTTGAAGAATGGTCGCATATAGGTGTTGGGGAATAACTAGCAGAAATTCCTGGCCATCAGGCTTCATGTTGCGGTGATACAGAATTTTGTTTTGGCGGACATATTGACAGAGTGAAGGGTTCGAACGTCCTGAAGATATTCGCTCAATAACCGTATTCAGGGTTGCGTCCTGGCGCTGCTCTGTACCAATGTCGCGCAAATCAGATATGGTGAGCACATAGGAAGCGCTTTCATGGACAGCGAGGCTAGCAGTGTCCACCGGATAGTGCGAGAGACAATCAGCATCTTGGTGCAACCTCCCAGACTTAAGAATTACGTCGAAGTTATACTCCTGAAGAAGTAGAGCCCAGCGACCTAGGCGACCAGTTGGGTTCTTGAGCGACGACAACCAACACAGAGCGTTGTGGTCCGTAATAACCGAAAACTCCTGGCCATACAAGTAGGGGCGAAGTTTGGCTACAGCCCAGACCAGCGCAAGACACTCGCGCTCTGTTATCGAATAGTTTCGCTCAGATGTGAAGAGAAGGCGGCTGTCATACGCAATAACACGCGTTTGTTCTCCCAGGTGTTGAGTGACGACGGCGCCGATGCCGTGAGCATGGCATCTGTGCGATCTTTAGTCGTCGTAGACGGGTCGCAGTGAGCCAATATTGGTCGTGAAGGGAGCAGATCGATCAGAGTGGCAAACGCAGCTGCTTGGTTTTGGCCCCACGAGAATGGCGTGTTTTTTTAGATCAGTTAGTGGTCGTGCAATTGTAGCGAAATTGTGTATAAAACGTCGGAAGTGCGAGCATAGGCCTACAAAAAAACGAACATCTTTGGTCGAAGAAGACAGAGGAAAGTTTTTCACAGCGCTAATATTGTCAGAGTTCGTTTAGACTCCAGCAGCACTTACGCGATGACCAAGAACCGTGATTTCTCGTCGGGCGAAATTGCACTTTTTCGAGTTCAGCTTGAGCTCCGCTCAACGAAAAACGGCTCGAATGGTCAGCAAATGGGTTAGGTGACTTTGAAATGTTGGCGGAAAAACTACCACATCGTCAAGGTAGGAAAGGCAGATGGACCAATTATAACCAAGAAAGAGAGAGTCCATCATGCGTTCGAACGTTGCCTGGGGCGTTGCAAAGCCCATAAGGCATAACTTTGGACTGATAAAGGCCATCCGGTGTGACGAAGGCAGTTTTTTTGTGTGTGTGTAAGTCGTCGACAGAAATTTTCCAAATGCCCGAACCAGATCTATTTATGAAAAGTAACGCGCACCATGAAGGCAGTCAAGGGCGTAGCCGATTCGTGGCAGCGAATATAAGTCTTTGCGGGTCATCTTGTTCAAGGCACGGTAGTCAACGCAAAAACTCCAACTGCCATCCTTCTTTTTAACTAAAACAACCGCGGATGCCCATGGACTTGGAGAGGCCTCTATGACTCCGTTGGAGAGCACCTTCTCGACTTCTCGTTGTATGACCTGGCGTTCGAACTGAAAAACTTGATATGATTGCCATCTAACAAAACTAGCACCACCGGCATGTATTTGATGACGCAGGACGGACATTTGACCAAAAGGACGGTCGTCGATGTCGAAAATATCTGGGTAGGTGGTCAGAACGTGGTAGAGTTGCGCAGCCTGACAGGGCAGAAGATCAGGGGGAATCGTCATCGCGATTTCATCGGTAGGTGCGTTTGCTCGGCTGGCTGCAATAGAGGACGAGCAGTCTTCAGGGTCTAACGCCACGATGCTACATGCATCAACTGGGGAAACATGCGCTAACAAAACACCTTGCGGGAGAACTTGGCTCGAACATTTAAAGTTGAGGAGCGGAAGCTTAACGTAGTTGTCCATGATAGTCACAATGGTATGCGGCACAGCAACACTTCGTTTAAGAGTACATCCACTATGGAGACACTATGTAGTCATTGTCAGGAAGAGCTGGTGACATCGTTAAAGCCCCAAACGTGGGGGCTTGCGGTGACAGCCGAACATAATCAACAGCGAACAAGCGGTGTGACGGTGAGGACGGCACAGCCTCAAGTCAAGGCACTGCAATTTGGAGAACGCCAGTTGCACAGCAGATGAGAGCGGCATGAGTGGACAACAAATTGAATCCAAGAGTCACGTCATTGGGGCACTGCTCAATAACTGCGAAGAGAACAGATGTCGGGAGATCGGAAATTGTGATGGCAAGACTTCTTCCCTCAGTGATACGTATGATGCCAGGAGAAGCTGGTGTAAGCATTTTCTCCAGGCTGCGACGAAGTCGGGCACTCATCACAGAAATATGAGCCCCGGTGTCAATACGTACAGAAAGAGTCAGGTCATCAACGTTGACGTCGATCAAATTTCGTCATGTCGGCAATATGAGGAGAGGATTCGAGGTCAGTATCGAGGATGCAGCTTCACCGCTAAGAGCTGCACCGCTGTTTTTCCCTGGTGGGAATTGAGCGGGGAGGTCGGGCGTCGTCGCAAAGGAGAAGGGGACGACAGGCGACGTCCAGGCAGCGAACGAGACTTATGACGTTGAGGTGATTGTGAGCGGCAGTGCTGCGTGTCAGGGGCATCGAAGGCGTAGGGCGAAAGGTGGTTGTAGTTGTCGGCGATCGGCGCAGGGGGCTGGAAAAGGCAGCAGCTGTTGGCGCCTTTCTTCGTTGGGGACGAAGAAAGGCGCCAACAGCTTCGTTGGGGACGAAGACCAATGCGCCAACAACATTCTTCAGGCGCCAACAACAAAGGCGCCAACAACATTCATCGTTGGGGACGAAGACCAATGGTTGTGGCAATACCACGCGACATGACCTATGCGGCGGCAATTAAAATAGAATGGACGATCATCCGCAGTTCTGCATTCAGCCGAATTGCGAGAGCGTGGATAAGACCGTTCCTGGGGCGGTGACATGGGACGAAGCGGCGAACTTGAACGGAAGCTATTTCGTCGAGACTGAGCAACCACGCACACATCGAAGCCCAAATTGCTGAGTTCTTCCCGCACAATTGACTGTACCAAGCAAACCTGAGGTACTTGGGAATCTATGTGATCGTTGGTGGGAAGAGGGGGTGCAATTGCTTCGATTTCCCGCCGGACGATCCGCGTAATTTCAGACGCAGGTGAAGACTGCCGACGAGAAGTCAGTCCATCTTCGCAGGAGAACGTCGCAGCCGTGTTCGGCTGTCGAGTGAATGATCTTGAAATGCGCCTCCTCTTAGCCAGTTAAAACGCCGGCATTCCTGAATATCTTCCTCAATGGTCACACAGCTCCAGCACATTAGCAGGTTCAAGGCATCGTCCGCTGTCCCCTTGAGGACGTAGCCAACCTTATCAGACTCCGACGTATCGTTGTCGACTTTATGACATAGAGCCAGCACGTCTTGTAGGTACGAGATATACGGCTTTGTGGACGTCTAAGCACGTATAGCCAACTCCTTTTTTGCAGCCGTCTATCGACCGATGGGCTTTCCAAATGAGTCGCGAAGCTTCTTCAAGGTGTCCCAACTGCTCATCTCCTCCTCGTGGTTCTCGTACAAGACTTTGGCCGTGCTTTTCAGGTAAAACAGCATGTTGGCCGGCATGAGAGTCGGGTCATATCGGTTTAGCCCACTGGCACGTTCGTAGTCAGCTATCCAGTCGTCGACATCAACTTCGTCCGTACCATAGAACGTTCCTAGATGCTTCGGATTCGTGAGCATGTACATGGGTGGGGGTGGGGCCGGTGTACGCGTTGCCGTAGATGGTGCAGGCGATGCGGAGGCCGATGGAGCGGTGGCCGTGGGATCAGTACCGTGTTTCATCACGGAAACTCCGATTTGAGGACCCCTGCGCAGCTTCGTTGTATGGCGCTTCGTAACCCAGCACGTCCACCAAATTCTCAGGGGGATTACAACCACGCAGAAGAAATGAGTGCATTTCAAATATTCACAAGTCGGTGAGAACCACCAGTCCTGCCAGCCTTTCGCGCACTGAGTCCGCTTCTTCCTCTTCGATTTGTCTACGACGGTGGAAACATGCCCACTGCCTCGTAACTATAAATATATATATATATATATATATATATATATATATATATATATATATATATATATATATATATATATATATATATCTGTGCGTGTGTGTGTGTGTGTATGTGTGTGTGTGACGCTATGATGACTGGGGGTGACGTGGCCTGGCTCATAACTCATGTTTATTACATTAATCACTTCTTCCTCCTCAGCTTCTACAAACCATCGCTACCTTCTTGCGCTACAGGATTCCACCTCCCCCCGCAAGAAGTCACGTCAGATGCCTAACAAAAATACAAAAACGCAGAGTGTTAAAGCTAACAATGCCAAAATGCACCGTAATTTCATTTCAGAAGGGAGCTCCTTAACTGGCACAGAAAATCCACAGCAGGGGGAAACATTCCGGCCATACCTGAAAGAACTCGGGTGGACGAGGCTGGCAGTTGCGTCCTGGGTGGCATAACCACACCTTTGAGATCTGCAATGGTGATGACATCGGTGGAGTTCTTGTGAAGAACGGTTAAGGTTCGGAGTCCCTGTAGCATTTCTGGTTCGAATGTCGAAGGCGTCGAATTGTGTGTCGTTGTGGGAACAGACGGTGTGCTTCCAGTTTTTGAGTGCGATGGTCGTGGCTGAGGGAATTGTTTCTTGGTCGATGCGTTCTACAGATGATGCCTTTTCATCTCTTTCGTCGTTTTCTGTGGTTTCGGAGCTGTATTCGTAGGTGCAGTCTTGATCTGTTGTGCAAAACGCGTATGTGGCGCCCACACCTTATGCGTATATGCCTCACGTCTTAAGTTTGCTTTGAGAGGCTAGCTTTGCGTCGTCGTCCTTGTTGCCGTTAACTGCTGGAGTGTCTTGAATCCCTGGACTCCCTTTTGCTGGCGTTGCTGCGCTTGTACTGGAACGTGCTGAGGTGGGAGCGCTTCTTGAACATCATGCCGGTTTTCTTTACAAATTGATGTAGTGTTCAGTCGGCAGCTGGTAGTCTGTGGGTTGTTGTAAAACTTTTCGGGCAGTGAAGTTGGTAAAACAGATTTCACTGATGAAACATCAGAGGCGCCTGCGACAGCATTCATTACGTAGGCTTCGGGCACCTGGAAACCTGTAACAGCTGCTTCCGAGGCTCCTGTGTTTGGGCTTTGAGATGGGGTTGCTCTTCATGCCAACACCGCTTTAGGCATGAATGGGTCAGATTCTAGATGGGAATGACTGTCTTTCTCTGCTACGAATGATGTAAGCTCTTCTGGCGCATGAAACTGAACTGTAAGTCCCGGGCTTGACTGAGTATGCTCCGAGCTTCTTTGTTCTATTCCGACCATAGTGAATGTGTGAGACGTGAGGTGCGCGTTGTTAGCGACGGAAGATCAACGGGATGGAAAATTAGGATGTTGGTCAATCTGGAAGGCTGCTTTTGACTGTGAAGTTCGAGTGCAGTTGTCTGTGGATGGTGGGTTATAAACGAGTCTTTGTCGTAGTCGTCAATGTATAATTTGAACCAAACGATCATTTCTTTTTTTCCCATGACTTGTTGTTTTGAAATATGTGGGTGAGGTAGAATTTGAAGGCCTTACCGGAGACGCAATCGGTAAAGTTGATGATCATCCCCCGTTCCGACCACGATGCAGCGGTAGCGTGGAGTTCAACCAGGTCAAACCAGTCCAGCACGGATTCATCGTCCGCTGCTCCAGTGTATTTGGGGATGTCAAGGTCGGTCAATGATTCTGTCATGGTGCTGGTTGTCCTTCTAAGCGATGGTTCGGTCGTCGATGTATGGTAAGGGTGTCTTGTGGAGAACTGCGTGGATGATGAGCGACTGATGAAGGGGCTGGCAGGTCTTCATCCTGTCGGCTCGTGTGACGCTATGATGACTGGGTGACGTGGCCTGGCTCACACCCCACCTTTATTCCAATAAGCATTTCTTCCTCCTGAGCTTCTACAAACCATCGCTACCTTCTTAAGTTATATATATATATATATATATATATATATATATATATATATATATATATATATATATATATGAGATCTAATAGGCAGTAATGCCAAGCAATGTACAGGGGAAGTTATTAGAACGAATGGAATGTACATAAGAAGAAAGAAAAGTGGATGAAAAAATAAGCAGCCGTGAGCAGGAAACAAACCTATGACATTCGAATAACGCGTTCGATGCTCTAACCACTGAGCTACTCCAGAAGCCTTCCCTCCATCCACTTTTCTTGAGTTTATACGTGAATTTAAAAGTAGGAGTGTCAATTAGCGCCATCTTTAAGCCAAGCGACGAGTGTGAAACACTCTTTTATGCGCGTGTTTGGCGTCACGTAGCACGTGAACTTATTACGAGCGGGCAGCTGAATAATATTTCCTCGTATACAACCTAATGACACCAAGTCTGCCATTACGAGACCATCGTTTAATGAAATAATGGAAAGAAGTGTATACGTAAGGGCTCGTTTTTCCGTGTTTTGACACAATAATAATGAGGTATAACAGACAGTAATGCCAAGGAATGTACAGGGGATGTTATTAGAACCAAAGGAATGTAAATAAGAAGAAAGAAAAGAAGATGAAAAAAATAACCAGCACTTTTCTTTCTTCATATTTATATTCCATTGGTTTTAATAACTTTCCTTGTACATTCCTTGGCATTACTGTCTGTTATTTCTCATAATTATTGTGTCAAAACACGAGAAAACGAGCCCTTTGGTATACACTTCTTTCACCTAATATATTAATATATATATATATATATATATATATATATATATATATATATGAGATATAACAGACAGTAATGCCAAGGAATGTACAGGGGAAGTTATTAAAATCAATGGAATATAAATAAGAAGAAAGAAAAGTGGATGAAAAAATTACCAACTGTGAGCAGGAATCGAACCTACGACCTTCGAATTACGCGTTCGATGCTCTAACCACTGAGCTATCACAGCGGCCCTCCCTCCATCCATTTTTTTGGGTTTTGGGTCAGTGGTTAGAGCATCGAACGCGTAATTCGAAGGTCGTAGGTTCGATTCCTGCTCACAGTTGGTAATTTTTTCATCCACTTTTCTTTCTTCTTATTTATATTCCATTGATTTTAATAACTTCCCCTGTACATTCCTTGGCAATACTGTCTGTTATATCCCATTAATATTGTGTTAAAAACACGGAAAAACGAGCCCTTATGTATACGCTTCTTTCCCTTATATATATATATATATATATATATATATATATATATATATATATATATATATATATATATATATATATATATATATTGTTTTTGTATTGAATGAACTTGCAGATAGCACAATCGAAAAAGAAATTGCCTTCACTAACGTTTCAGCCATGGCACGGTCTTCGTCAGAGTAAGTAGGTGTGATACAAAGGAGCCGCTTTTATGGGCTCACTTGATGAACTCTCGGTGCAGCAGCTAGGACAATCAAAGTAATCTGCCAGAAAGCTTGTGTTATTATCACTGACATGAGACGGGTGTATGAATATACAAGTTTCAAATTTCCTTGCGCATCAACACGTGGGACACCGTTTTTCTGCCACTGCGAACAACTTCGGAGTGAGCTCGAAAAACTGAGCTATCCGTCCAGCATAATCACAGACGCCATCAAATGTGCAGAAAAGCTCGACCGTTTAGATCTGCAGAGTACTAAAAAAAGACCCAAAGATAGTTCGCAGACTAACCTTATTTTGACACATGCGGCCTCAGCTTCAATAGTCAACCATCTTTTAAAGAAACTCTTCAACATATTATTACAGAGCGAGCGGCTCAAAGGAATCTTTACGGAACAACCACGCGTGGTCAACCGACGATTGGGGAACCATCGTGATTACCAACCTTACCTAAACCACGTGTTCACGTCATGAAGGCTGTCATCCCTGCAACAAACCACGTTGCAAAGCGTGCGCGCACATGACGGCATCTTTTATCAGTTTCAAGTGTCTCATCCAGCTTTTCATTAAAAATAAATGTGGACTAAACGTGTGATAGTACCAACGTCGTCTACCTTCTCGAGTGTTCAATAAGCAAAGTTCAATACAGAGGTCAAAAAGAGGCAAGTTTCAGAATGCGTTATAATAATCACCGTGCACACACCGTAAGCCTACCCAATCTACCACTGTCGAAGCACGTCAGTATGCCTGGCCACAGTTTTGTCAAAATTAGGGCCACTATTATTCAATCGAGTTTCAAGACACATCACAATAGGGAAGTTTGGGAATCCTTCTCGATCCACAAATTTTTCACCATTCGTTCAGGTGTCAAAGAAAACGTAGGAAAGCTCACCTGTCTTACACTATAACAACACGACTTCTTAGATTTGTAAAATCTTTTATTGTGCATTATTATGTATATTGGTCATCCGTGGTTTCTTTACTTCAGAGCTCTTTCACAGTTCCTACCAACCACACTGTGTCCCACGTGTTGATGCGCAAGGAAATTTGAAACTTGTATATTTATGCACCCGTCTCGTGTCAGTAATGCTAACACAAGCGCTCTGAAAGATTACTTTGTCCTAGCTGCTGCGCCGAGAGTTCATCACGTGAGCCCATAAAAGCGGCTGAATTTTATCATACCTACGAACTCGGATGAAGGCAGTACCACTGCCGAAGTGTTCGTAAAGGCAATTTCCTTTTCAAATGTGCTATCTGCAAGTTCATAACACACACACACACACACACACACACATATATATATATATATATATATATATATATATATATATATATATATATATATATATATATATATATATATATATATATATATATATATATATATATATATATATATATATATAGTAACGGGGAGTATTTAATAAATGAACGCCGGGTGGGCTAACACTGCACACAGCATGCAAGGATGATGCAGGATCAGAGGGCAGTTCAGACAAAGGCCCACAACAATATCATCGTCTTCATTCTGTCTGCGTCGTTTATGCACCCGTGCCTGAGGCACCTTTCTATACGTGTGACATTACTCCGGGCGGCAAAGCACCTTACCGGTGCTTGCTGTTATAAGACGGACGGGTCACTGTGATATGGCTTCAGGCGAGACACATGCACAATGTCACTTCTGGATGTAACAGTGGGGTTCGTAGTAACAGAAATTTCTTAGGTGACAGGTGTGACTTGGCGCAGAACTCGGTAAGGCCAAACGTATTGCGATAAAAGTTTCTCACACAGGCCGATACGACGGGATGGCATTCACAGTAGCACGAGGGAGCCCGGAGAAAAATTGACATCCCTATGTCAGCTGTCGTAGAGCGACTTCTGTGCTCTCTGAGATGATGAGAACCCGGCGCGTGCTACTGTGCGTGCGATCAGAGCACGGGAGATGGCATCTTGTGCGTACGAAGTGGTGCACAGAAGGTCATGCGCAAGCACGGTATCGAAAGTTAGTAAGGGATCACGGCAAAAGAGAAGATAAAATGGTGAGTAGCCGGCAGTTTCATGACGGGACGAGTGGTAGGCGAAGGTTACGAACAGAAGGGCAATATCCCGATCAGTGTCGTCGTCAGAAACATACATAGCAAGAATGTCCGTCAGTGTGCAGTTGAGATGCTCCGTAATTCCGTTGGTCTGAAGATGATAAGAAGTCGTACAGTTGTGCCACGTAACACAGGATGTAAGGAGATCGTCAACCACACGAGACAGGAAGCAGCGGCCACAGTCCGTGAGTAGGAAAGAAGGAGCGCCATGCTGAAGGATTATGTCATAGAGTAGGAAACCTGCGACGTTCGTTGCACAGGTGGTCGGTAGCGCTCGCGTAATTGCATACCGAGTGGCATAATCCGTAGCTACTGCTATCCATTTGTTTCCCGTTGCCGATGGTGGGAAGGGACCTAACAAATACAAACCCCCACGATGAAACGGCACGGCTGGGTTGAAGCACTTCAGTAGGTTGAAGGTGACCAGAAGAAAGGGGCGTAGGCTTCTTCCGATGCATGCACAGGTCACACGCTGCAACGTTGTAGCGAACAGAACTACAAAGGCCCTTTCAGAATACCCGTCGGCGGACGAGATCACAGGTTCTGGCGACACCTAAATGCCCGGCAGTCGGGGCGTTGTGAAGTTCTTACAAGATGTCCTTGCACAGATGACGTGGGGCGACGAGCAAAAGTTCCGCGCCATCGGGCGGTAAGTTGCGCGGGACAAAACGTTGTCTTGAAGAAAAAATAGGCTCGGTGAAGGGTTTTATGGCCGGATTGAAGACGATCAATCATCGATAGCGGCGATGGATCTTGGCGTTGTTCGTCGGCAATTTGCAGAAAATCTGTAATGGCTAGGATGTTGGCATCAGCTACTAACTCAGAGTAATCAGGTGGATCAACAGGGTGTCGAGATAAGCAGTCGGCATCGCTGTGAAGCTTGCCAGACATATGCACTACAGAGAACGTGTACTCCTGCAATCGCAGTTCTCATCGCCCGAGTCTTCCTGTGGGATCATTAAGGGTTGGCAGCCAGCAGAGCACATGGTGTCTGTGATGACTACGAACGTGCTTTCATATAGGTACAGACGAAATTTCGCGATAGCCCGGATATGAGCCAGGCACTCTCACTCAGGAATTGAATAGTTCCTTTCCGATTCAGAAAGTAGGCGGCTGGCTGGCGTACACTATGGCACGGTTTGTGCCGTTCTGCATATGTGCCCGTATTTCCCCAGTGCAATGACCACTTGCGTCTGTGCGTAGCTCTGTTAAAGCGGCTGGGTCAAAATGAGCCAACACTGGTGGAAATATGAGCGCAGAAATTAACAACGCGAAGGAATGTTATTTGTCTTCACGTCAGGAAAAAGCCACGTTCTTTTTGAGGAGATCCGTGAGGGGCCGAGCAATTTCCCAAAAGTTGCTTACAAAGTGGCGGAAATACGAACATAGTCCCAAAAAGCTGCGGACATCTTGCGTGGAACGTGGAACTGGAAACTCGCGCTCCGCGCAGACTTCATCAGGGTCGGGTAGTACACCAGCAGCGTCAACAAGGTGGCCAAGTAGCTTTATCTGACGGTGCCGAAAGGTGCACTTAGACGCGTTAAGCTGGAATCCATCACAGCGAAAAAGGTCAAGGATGGCCGACAGACGTGGAAGATGGCTGTTGGAGGTTGGCGAGAAAACGACGACATCGTCTAGATAGCACAGGCACGTCGACCATTTAAAACTGCGAAGGATGGAGCCTATTATGCGTTCAAAAGTGGCTGGCGCCTGGCACAACCCAAAAACCATGACTTTAAATTGATAAACCCGTCGGGCGTTATGAATGCCGTTTTCTCGCGGTCGCGGTCATCGACTGAAATTTGCCAATATCCAGATCGTAGGTCCAGAGAAGAGAAATACTTGGTATCATGAAGGCAGTCAAGCGCATCATCAATTCTAGGTGGAGGATAGACATCCTTCTTGGTTATTTGAATGAGAGGGCGATAGTCAACGCAGAACCACCAGGTGTTGTCCTTCTTTTTAACATTCACAACAGGTGAAGGCTAAGGACTGGTTGAAGGCTCTATGACGCCTTTGTCGAGCATTTTCTCTACCTCCTTCTGGATTATTTAGCGCTCTGAATGAGACACAAGGGAAGGACGCTTATGAAGGGGACTGGCGTCGCCATGCAGTGTCGATACGGTGGGCTACGACGCTCGTGCTGCCCGGCCCAAGGAACGGTCGTAGATACAAAAAAATGTCGAGGTATGAAAATAGAAGATCACGCAGTGCTTCGACAAGGGATGGCGACAATTCGTTTGATATCATTTTGTCTAGGAGAGCTCTATTCTCTGTGGCTGCGACAGGTTCGGCTACGGTCTTGATGTCAGGAGTGAGAGATGAAATTGTACATTGCTCCAGAGTGGAGAGTTCTGCTAAGGCAATACCTTGAGGAATGACCTAGGTCGACCCAGAGAAGTTGAGGACAGGGAGAAACGTCTTGTTGTCACTAATCTTCACTATAGCATGAGGAAGTATGATGTTCCGGGAAACGATCCGGTCAAGGAGGGGGCTTCCAAGTAGCTGCCACCAGGAACATGTGGAAACGGCGACATAAAAAGGTACACAGTGGCCTGAGGCGGTAATTGCAGACACTCCATGGACCGTAGCCGCGTGCGAGCCGCAGGAGGGACATCAGAGTAGAAAGGCAACTCGAGCTGTAAAGTGCTGGTTGAAAAATCAATCAGGGCTGAATGCGCGGTCAAGAAGTCAATGCCGAGAATCACGTCATGTGGGCAAGCGTCTAGAACAGCGAAGAGAACTGAAGTCTGAAGGCCGGCAACAGTGACATGGCCAGTGCTCATACCAAGAAATGATGTTCGGCTAGCGACGGCGTTGATAGGAGCCGGGTAGCGACGGCGTTGATAGCGGTGACGGGTAGCGACGGCGTTGATAGGAGCGGGGCTGACAATCCTGAGGCGACGGCGAGCGGCTGGACTGGCGACGACATCGGTGTGGGATGGTTTGGAGCGTTGCTTAAAATGGCTATGTGGCAGGTCCAGAAGGTGGTCATCGGAAAAAGGAGGTGGTGAATACTGCCCACGATTCTGTCTGTGGTCGTGTAGAAAACGTTGTCGGAAAGGCCATCTGTTGCAGCAGTGGCGGGAAATGTGGCCAACGCGATGGCAAGAGAAGCATATCTGTCGATCATCTTGTGTGCGCCATTCAGATGGATTTCGGTAGCGTGATGAGAACCGCGGGATTGACGCAGCAGCAGCAAAAAGTGGGGCGGCGTGGTAGTGAGCGTTAAGATTTATGGGCTGCGGTGTGTGGCTGGAGTTTTGCGGAACTAAGACACCCATGTTGGCAAACTCTTGTCGCACAACAGCCCGAATAAGAGATAATGGGGCGGAGTTGTCAGACACAGGGGGTTGATAAGCGGAAGGAGCCATGGCTTCCAGCTTCTGGTGGACAATTATCGTGATGTTTGGAGGATTCACGACTTGACATGGCGCCACAGGATCCTCGCAGGAAGAAGTCGCAGCGGTGTTCGGGACTCGGGAAAAACGTGGTGTGATTTTCCTGCTTTTGGTTTGTTCGAACCTCCGATATTCACTGACAATTGAGCCAATGGTGGTACAGTTCCTCCATATCAAAATGTTGAAGGCGTCGTCGACTATGCCGACGATGCCTTCAACATGTCTTCTGGGCATGTCTGTCGGCTTTCTGACACAAAGCAAGCACGTCTTAGATATATGTGACGTACGACTCGGTGGAAGATTGAACTCGTGACGTGAGTTCCTGCCTGGCTGCAATTTGTCGAGCAACTGACCGGCCGAACAAGTCACCGAGCTTCTGTTTGCACGCGTCTCAACTCGTCAGGTCTTTTTCGCGCGTTTCGTATCAGGCGCATGCAGTACCTCGCAGGTAAAAGATGATGTTGGCCAGCATAAGCGTCTCATCCCACCTGTATTGCATGCTGACGCGCTCGTATGAAATGAGCCACTCGTCAACGTCAGTTGTGTTGGTGCCGCAAAATTTGCCTGGATCGAGAATATAGGAAGGTATCACAGGTGACGTAGCAGGCGTAGACAGAACGGACGGCGCACTACCTTCAGGCATCGTGGCTGGACGAAGTTGACGTCCACTACGCAGATCCAGAGTCAGAATGTTACCCAGCACTTCCACTAAAAATATGTAATGGGGAGTGTTTAATAAGTGAACGCCGGGTCGGCTCACACTGCACAAAGTATGCAAGGATGCAGGACAAGAGGGCAGTTCAGACACAGCGCACAACAACTCTGCGTCGTTTCTGCACCCGTGCCTGAAGTACATTTGAATACTCGTGAAAATGTATATATATGTATATATATATATATATATATATATATATATACCTATATATATATATATATATATATATATATATATATATAGATGAAATAGATGATCAGAGTTTCTTCCGGCTACCGTAATAAAAGTTATAAACTTCGAGAATAGTGCAGTATAGGAAACAAAACAATAAAATATTTATTTAATCCTAAGAGTTTCGGCTGGTGGACCAGCCTTCTTCTGAGGATCTAAGTGAAATGATACAAGTTCCCGTAGCAGAGGGTCACCCTCACAGTTTAAAGACCCTCCAAAAAAAGAGAGAGAAAAAGACAAGCGGGCGAACGAGGTAATTGAAGTTTTTGCGCACACACACAAGGACACAGAAGAAGGGAACACAAGGACCAGCGCAGATACAGCGCTGGTCCTTGTGTTCCCTTCTTCTGTGTCCTTGTGTGTGTGCGCAAAAACTTCAATTATGCAGCAGTACCAACTAGCCCGTCTTTCCGTATTATTGCAGTTCATTTCTAGTTTTTCGGGCTCTTTTTCTTTGTACCCTCAAACTGCGCTGGTCCTTGTGTTCCCTTCTTCTGTGTCCTTGTGTGTGTGCGCAAAAACTTCAATTATGCAGCAGTACCAACTAGCCCGTCTTTCCGTATTATTGCGAACGAGGTAGCAACAGACAACAAGAAGCAGAAGAAGGAGAGGAACTAGAAAGGAGCGACGGAGAGCCGCCGGAAACGAGCGGGTAATTCTGGCATTGTTACTTGGTATAGGTAAGACGCGCCGCCAGCGGAGGTGACCAAGAAAAACATTTTCCACATTTTTTCCGTTTTTCTTGGTCGCCTCCGCTGGCGGCGCGTCTTACCTATACCAAGTAACAATGCCAGAATTACCCGCTCGTTTCCGGCGGCTCTCCGTCGCTCCTTTCTAGTTCCTCTCCTTCTTCTGCTTCTTGTTGTCTGTTGCTACCTCGTTCGCCCGCTTGTCTTTTTCTCTCTCTTTTTTTGGAGGGTCTTTAAACTTTGAGGGTGACCCTCTGCTACGGGAACTTGTATCATTTCACTTAGATCCTCCGAAGAAGGCTGGTCCACCAGCCGAAACTGTTAGGATTAAATAAATATTTTATTGTTTTGTTTCCTATACTGCACTATTCTCGAAGTTTATAACTATATATATATATATATATATATACATATATATATATATATATATATATATATATATATTTATTTATTGAAATATGGCGGTTCAGCGGACACTTTATTCAAGCAACAGCAAGATGGCGCCGATGATGAAAAGGAACGGACCGAAGAGTGATGATGGTTATTGACAGATGAGAAATATGACGTCCAATGCATTCTTACACTAATTTTCCCCCGTCGATGGAAGCGGCCAGCCTGGCCGCGAATTACGCTGTGGAACGCATACGATAGGTCTTGAGACGCGAAACGTGCACAATCTCTGTCCCGCGGCAGCGTTGGTCAGTCGGGGCATGAACAGGTGTGACACGGTAGTTCACCGATGAGGTCTGCTCGACAACTTTGTAGGGGCCAAGATTGCTTGACTCAAGCTTCTCGCATAAGCCAGGCGTTCGCGCAGGAGTCCACAGAAGTACATCGTCGTCAGGGCGGTACAGAACGACGCGGCGAGTGACATCATAGTGATAATTGCGATCTTCTTGGCTAGCTTCGGTGTTTACACGGGCACGATGATGGCGTTGAGAAACACGAGAACGAAACTCGTCGCAAACGAATGGTGAAGAGTTGACGAGGCCAGAAAAGAATGAAACGTCAAGTGGTGTCTGTTGGCGTCCGTATACTAGGAAAAATGGAGAATAGCCTGTGGTTCGTTGAACTGACGTATTATGTGCATACGTGACAAAGGGAAGTATGGCATCCCAATTGCGAAGGTCCAGTTGAATATACATGGACAGCATGTCACACAGCGTGCGATGAAATCTTTCCGTTAAGTCATTGGTTTGAGGGTGATAGCTAGATGTTGTTTTATGAACTGTTTTTGATGCTTGAAGGACTTCACTGAGCGTGCTTGAAAGAAATGCCTTGCCCCGGTCGCTCAAAAGAACACGAGGGGCTCCATGACGTAGATAAATAGCATTCAAGAAGAAATTTGCTACTTCCGAAGAAGTTCCTGAAGTGATCAAGGCCGTCTCAGCGTACCGGGTCAAGTTATCAACCGCGGTGACGATCCATCTTTTGCCGTCTGATGTAGTTCGGAGGGGTCCGTAGAGGTCCATTTTGACGGCAAAGAACGGCTCAGATGGACAAGGAAGTGGCTGTAGGGTCCCAACTGGAGCAGTAGTGGGCCGCTTGCGGTGTTGGCAAAGTGCGCACGAGGCAATATATTTAGCTACCGTCATGGAAAGACCTGGCCAGAAGAATCGACTGCGAATGTGCTCGTATGTTTTGTAGTAACCCAAGTGTCCTGATGTTGAGTCGTCGTGGGAAGCGTGCAGAACTTCATTGCGTAGTGCACGTGGTACGACGGGAACCCATCAGTGGCCTTCTGGTGGGAAAATGTATCGATGTAGCAAATCGTCCTCTAAATTGAATAGTCGGAGTTGTTTCCGGAGCCTAGCATTTAGGGAAGTTGAAGCGCTGGTAAGCCGACCGATGATGTCAGTGCAATAGGAATTCGCTCGCTGGTGAGTGGTAAGTACTGACGAACGGATTACTGAAGGTAGGGAAGAAATGGATGATATCGACGAGGCGTCCTCTGTATAGCCAATTTGACAAGGAGATGTGACCTGCGCCGAAGACTGCCGCAAAGGGCATCGTGACAAAGCATCGGCATCATGGTGTTGTCTTCCAGTTTTGTAGATGACACAAAGTCATATCGTTGTAATCGGAATATCCAGCGGCCAAGTCGTCACGACGAGTTTTTGATTGTGGACAACCAGCAAAGAGCGTGGGGGTCTGTCACAACCGTAAAATGTTGACCATGCAGATACGGAGGAAATTTTTGGATAGACCAGACAACAGCCAGCCACTCTTGTTCGGTTATCGAGTACTTTTTCTCCGCAGAGGTAATAGTGTGGCTTGCATACGCGAAACCTTTCTCGCGAAAGGCATGGTCACGCTGGAGGAGTACGGCGCCGATTCCTTGTCCACTAGCGTCAATGTTTAATATCGTAGGTGCCTTGTCATCGAAATAACAAAGCACTGGTGGGGATGTCAGTGCCTGCTTGAGTTCTTGAAATGAGGCTTCGCATTGATCATTCCAATCGAAGGAATCGGTACTAGCAAGGAGCTTGTGAAGAGAAGCGGCAATAGTGGCAAAGTTGCGAATGAAGCGGCGAAAGTACGATGCGAGTCCAAGGAAACTGCGTAGTTCTTTGGAACGAAAGAGTCCCAGAAATTGGAACTGCGAAAATTTTGTCCGGATTGGGCTGGATGCCAGCTTTGCTAACGAGATGTCCTAGAACTTTTATAACTGTGTTGTGAAATGGCGCTTGTTCGTGTTTAGTTGTAGTCTAACATTGGAGAGACATGTGAGCAGTTGATCTACACGTTGCAGATGATCAGCAAAAGTGGAAGAAAACACGACGACATCATAGAGGTAGCATGGACAATTTTTCAGTTGAAGCCACGAAGAACAGTGTCGATCATTTTTTAAATTGAGGCTGGAGCATTATATAGGCTGAATGGCATCACGTTAAACTCGTAAAGACCGTCCGGCGTATTCAAGGCGGTCTTTTCTTTGCTTCGTTCATTGGTATTTGCCAATAGCCGGACCGAAGGTCAAGAGTGAAGAAGTATTGGGTGCCTTGAAATGAATCAAGTGCATCATCTATACGGGGCTTCGGATATATATTCTTTCGGGTAATCTTGTTCAGCGCGCGGTAATCAACACAAAATTGTACCGAACCATTTTGTACCAACACAACGGGTGATGACCAAGAACTGGTAGAGGGTTGGGTAATGTTTCTTTTTGGCATATCAGTCACGTTCTCTTCGATGATTTTGCGCTCGGTGAAGGAGACTTGGTAGGGATGACGGCGTACAACAGTCTGACCTTCAGTGTCCATCCGATGATGCGCATCTGTGGCCTGTCCTAGTGGCGAAGCATTGGCGTCAAGGGAGGCCTGGTGTTTCGTTAGCAAATTTAGCAACGCCTCAGGTTGAGAAGCAGAAAGGTCAGGATTTATCCCGGGAGCATAGGAGGAGGAAGTAACAGACTGAACCTGTTGTGGCTGATCTCTCAAGGCGTCAAGAAAGACCGAAGATACCGGTTGGGTATCTACATAACATGACACTGCAGAACATTGGGAAAGGAGGACAGGCTCAGGGGTGGAGCTCAGGCCAAGGATTATCGCAGCACTGTCGTTGAACTGCACCAAGCTGAATGGGACTACAACGCCGCGAGCTAGACAGTGGCTGGAAAGGGTGATAAGGACGTCACCATTTGCAATATTCGGAGATGTGATGGTGATGAGTTGTTCCAGACGCGGGAGCAGTATGGTATTGGAAGCTGTAAAAAAACGCAATGGTTTTTCGTCGACGCGTTCGCTGCAGTGATCGGTCTCGCTCATCTCGACTACACGTTGAGGCAAGAAAGTAATGCAGATGCCGATGAGAGAAAGTTTCAACCTAAAATTAGTTCTTGAGCACATGAAATTAAGACGGCGAAGGTGATGTGAAGACAAATATCATCAATGAAGACACACGCTGTACATTAGGCTGATGGTCTCATTATTGCTCCATTGGCCCCAATCAAAGATGATCTAAGGTAGGGTGTCTTCACTTTCCGCAATCGAGAACACAAGTCGGCACGCATAACTGAAATCGTTCCTCCCAAAGCCAACACCCGCACACCTTGCACAGTCACCAGTAACATGTTTGACGGTCGTTCAGGAGGACTTTGGTTTTTTCACCGCGATGCAGTTTTTCCTCCAAAAACTGCACTGTTTAGCTTTCCGATCGCTGGGTAGCCATCTGAGAGACAGGTGGAAGTGGTGAAACAGAGCGTCGGAGCGGCAAAGGGGAGCGTGGTCGGGAGGAACGTGTATTGTTTGCCGTCTTGGAAATGCGCACAGGATACGGTGATCGGTGGTTCGAAGGACTGTCGGCATAGCGGTAGTAACCTCGAGCATATGTGTCGTCCCGTTCAAAAGCGGCATAACCACGACGTTCATCTTGCTGCCGACGTCGACAGACCCGGGAAATACGTCCTCGAATTCCACAGTATGAGCAAATAGGCCGTGGGGCCCGCCAGGAAGAATTGTAGGTAGGGTTCAATGGATGGGCGACTAGTGGTGCGAGATGTTCCTCATCAGCCACAGGCGGTGGTACTTGAGACTGCGAGGGTTGCATTGAAGCAATCTGTGCATACGAAGCGGGTTGGGGGCATGGTGGAGCACGGTGGGTGCGTTGAAATGCTGACATTTCTTCCCTAATAATGCACGCAGATCGCTAGAAGCGGGTTTAGCGAGAACGTTGTTAAAAGGAGGTAGACTATAGGCTTGCAGCTCCTGATGAATTATGGTTGGAATGATGGATCAAACGTCCATACTGTTTGCCAGAAGGTTTTCAAAGAAGTCGGGTCGCAGAAGGATTGACTGCAAGGTATCAAGCCGCTGGCATACAGAGACGACGTCGGAAACCGTCGAAGGCTTGTGCGTGACGGGGGCGTTGAACGTGGTCGGTCCGATACCCTTCAGAAGGCGCCGGACACGATCACCATCTGACATGGTGTCGTCGATACGACGGCAAAGTGCAAGCACATCCTCAATGTATGAAGTGTAGGACTCACCGCAATGTTGAACGCGTTCTGCCAGTTTTTTTTTCGAGCAACTTCTGAACGGACGGTCAGTGTGCCGAAACTGCGATGGAGCTGTTCTTTGAAGGAAGACCACTAGCGGAAGTCGCTCTCATGATTTAGGAACCACGTCTTGGCAACCTGAGAGACGTAAAACTGTACGCGTTCTGATTTCGATGTCCCGTTGCAGTTGTTGTAGACACCTACGCGGTCATAGTTGTCGAGCCAGTCTTCGACATCTTCTCCAGGCAGACCGGAGAAGATTGGAGGCTCCCGAGGGGGTTGTTCACCGGGCTAGGGTTGGCGGTGGGTAGTCGCGCCGGCGGGTGGTTTGGTTGGGCTTGCTCTGCGCCATGGTACTCTGCTGGCGTAAGCGACGTCCCGAACGGAGCTGCTCCAAGAGCTGCCTTTAAATGGAGAGAAGTCAAAGAGATTGGGAAGTACCTCCACCACTTGAAACACGACGGTTCAGCTGAGGCTCTATTCAAGCAACAGCAAGATGGTGCCGATGATAAAAAGGAACGGACTGAAGAGTGATGATGGTTATTTACAGATGGGAAAGATGACTTCCAATGACTTCTTACAACATCTATCTATCTATCTATATATATATATATATATATATATTTATTGTAAAGAAGAGGAAGAACTCCGGTGCAGAGGTAGCAGTGGCTCGAGCTCGTGAATTGCAGCTGGTTCATCGCCTTACAAGCATCAACCTTTCTGCTCAATTAATCTCCTTTATAATTGCTGGAGCCAAACAGGGTAACGTCCCTTTTAACTTCCCGCTACCATCCTGGAACTCCGTTCTCGACTGATACCTTCTGCTATGCCGGACGCCGATCAACAGACACTTCCATCTCCTCTGGCTACCTGTCCAGGCAATGTTCCTCAGCAGGAGCCTCCAATCTTCAGCGGAACAGATGACAACGACGTTAAAGATTGGCTCTCGACTTTCAAAGGGGTGAGCGCTTCAAACAGATGGACGGATGCGGACAAGTTGACACGCGTGTCGTTCTAACTCGCGGGTGTAGCCAGCCTTTGGCTTAGAAGCCACGAGACAGACGTCCAAACGTAGCAATTCAAAACGTCGATTGTAGCTGTCTTCGATCGACCTGCTGTCCGAAAACTTCGTGCTGAGCAGCGTTTACGCGCACGCGCACAAAGAAAAGAACCTTCATTAGTAACATAAAAGAGGTCGCCGGTATGTGCAGACGCGTGAACGCCGCAATGACGAAAGCTGAAAAACTTAAGCACATCCTCAAAGGCATTGACGACGACGCTTTTCAAATGCTTTTTCAAAATGCTTTTTCAAAAGACCGACTACGGTTAACGACGTAATTAGCCTGTGCCAAAGCTACGGTTAATTGCGGAAGCAGTGAGCTCTGACAAGACGTCCTCCAGCGCACAATTTGGCATCACTGTCTAGTGTGATCAGTGGTCATCACCAAGCGTCACTAATGGCCGAAATAAAAGCATTTGTCCGCAAAGAAGTCGCACGACCGCTTTCCTTGGTGCGCTTCACAGCAGAACCTACCACAACTTTACTGTCGTCACTTCGTGGCGTCATTCAAGAAGAGGTCGCCGAGGCCCTACCAGGTGCTCGCAAACATAATAATGTGGCTGATCCTCTCACCTACGCCGCGGCTGCAGCCATGCCAACTCGCAAGGCACCTGCGTCTCCGTTCCAGCCTCACGCGAGCTGTCCCCCACCTCCAGTTTACTGGACCAGCACTAACACCGCCAACCTGTGGTGCACCCTCGTCTATCGCCTGATATGTTACGCATGTTGATACCCAGAACACGTCGCAAGGTATTGCTGCCACCAGACGCATATCACCGATGAAAACCGCCGTGAGCCTTTCTTTCCGCTTCATTCCAAAGCGCAATACGGTTCCTCCATTCCATTGTCAGCCCGCTACCAGGACGACCACCGCCCTCGGTCGGGACGTCTTCGCTCGCCCTCTCCACGCCACCGCTCGCCTTCTTCTATGCGTCAACGGCTCGCACCTAACGACGAAGAAAACTAGACGATGCAGTTCCTGAGGCAAGAACTGCGCAAGTTTCAGCTGGCCTAAGTCCTCATTTGTCTCTCACTAATGTGATTGATGTGTTTGTCGAAAATATCCCTACTGTCGCTCTTGCAGATACCGGTGCAGCTGTTCCTGTTATCGATGCTGGATTTTGACGCTCAATTCGTAAGGTTCGATGCCTTTCTCCGGATTATCAGTTCGCACAACCAGTGCTCAACCTGTTCAACCGACCGCAGTATGTACAGCCCGCGTAACAATTCAGGACGTTCTGTATATGATAGAATTCATGGTTCTTTCGACATGTTCCCATACTATTATCTTGAGATGGGACTTTTGTCGCGTCATAAAGTCGTAATCGACTGTGCTATGGCTGAGGCTGAATTTTGCTCACTGGATGACCGAGCGTCCGTCGACACCCAGTCTGGCGCTAAACGTGTTGTTAATGACGACACCTACATCCCTCCATCTTCTTTTGCAGTCGTACCAGTTTCATGAAGCGCCATATCCGACGGCACGGTCTTCTTCACACCATCTCTCATACTCGTCGCCCGAAGAGCCCTCCCCCTGCTTTTTGCTGCTTTCGACCTTATAGAAGGCTCAACCACAATGTCATTTTATAATCATGAGCCGTCGCCTTTATCGCTACTTTGTCACGAGTGCCTTGGCCATGTCGAGACAATTAGTTCTACCAGAATCATATCCTCCCCGATGAGGTGCCTTCTACCTCCGTCTGTGAACTGGCTGTCGTCTCCGCGACTGACCCAACGTCGGCAAACATATTTAAACCATTTATCGCTGAATATTTCACATCTTCGCAGCGTTCATAACTCCTCACCATCCTTGAGTGCTACCGCCATTCTTTCAGCATTGCACAAACATCTCTCAGCTGTGCCTTAGCAGTAGAACACCCCGTCGACACTGGGTTCCACTCACCGCTGCGACAACGACCATATCGCGTCTCCGCTACAGAACGCCGCGTCATTGCTGACCAAGTAGATGACGTGCTTCTCAGAGGCGTTATTCGACCTTCACAGGGCCCATGGGCGTCTCCAGTGGTCCTCGTCAAAACGAAAGACAGTTCTATTTGTTTCTGTGTCAATTTGCGGCGATTGAACAAGATCACGCTTAAGGATGTATATCCACTGCCACGATGCTTTGGGCAGTGTACAGGGTGCCGAGTTCTTTTTCTTGTTAGACTTGCTGTCAGGCTACTGGCGAATGCCGATGGCGGAGGTCGATTGCCCCAAAACCGCTTTTGTCACACCAGACGGCTTATATGAATTCACCGTCAAGACCTTCAGACTTTGCAATGCACCTGCAACGTTCGAACGAATGATGGACAACATCCTGCGTGAACTAAAATAGAAGATATGCTTGTGCTCCCTCGATAATATTGTGGTCTTTGCCCCTAACTTCGACACACACTTACGTCACCTTCAGCACGTCCTTACTTGCATGACTAACGCCGGTTTGTAATTAAACATTGAAAATGTCAATTTGCCATGCGTCAACTGAAAATTTTGGGCCACGTTGTTTCCAAGGAAGGCATCCTCCCGGATCCCGAAAAATCGCGAGCTGTTATGGCGTTTCCTATACCTGCCACCATTAAAGAACTGCGAAGTTTTATCGGCTTGTGTTCCTATTTCTGGTGATTCCTCCGAAACTTTGCGTCTATTATATTCCCTCTCACGCAACTCCTCGGCAAATGAAAAGATCTCTTATTTTGTTCTCCTGCCTGCGACGAGGCTTTCACCACCTTGCGACGGCTTTTCACGACGCCACCCATTCTACGCCTTTTCAATCCTGAAGCTCCAACTGAAATGCACACCGACGCCAGTGGTGTAGGCCTGGGTGTTATGCTCGCACAGCGTAAACCAGAGAAACAGGAATACGTCGTGGCATACGCTAGTCGCACACTTACCAAGGCTGAGAGCAACTACAGCGTTACAGAAAAGGAGTGTTGGGCCATTGTGTGGGCCCTTTGAAAGTTTCGCCCATATCTATATGGTCGTTCTTTTGACGTCGTGACCAACCACCATGCGATGTGCTGGCTTTCGACGTTAAAAAACCCATCTGGCCGCCTCGCTTGCTGGGCGTTGAAAATTCAAGATTATGACATACTCGTGGTTTATCGGTCAGGGCGGAAGCATGCTGACGCCGACACCCTTTCCAGTTCCCCCTTTTTCTAGATTATCACAGCTGACTCCGCTTGCGATCCCACATTGTCGTCTCTTGACTTTGACACCATTGCTATCGAACAACGCAATGACCAGTGGACTGTGTCTCCTCTAAATCATCTCTTCGACACTTAACTCCTAAAGATTCGAAAGCTTCGGCGCTAAGTTATATACTTCTCGATATGTGACACGCTTCTCTATTGACGCAACTAAGTGCCAGAGGAACGCAAGTGGCTGCTCGTCCTTCCACGAAACCCGACGTCGCATATCTGTTCCTCTTTTAACGCTGACCCACAATGTGGCCACGCAGGAGTCTTCAAGGTCTACGAAAGACTTCGACATCGTTACTACTGGCGTGGTAGGTACACTTTCGTCCGCAACTTCGTCCGCTCTTGTGCCGAATGTCAGCGCCGAAAATCTCCACCACACGCCTCCTCCGGTGAACTGCAGCCTTTACCATGCCCTTCCTGACCCTTCGAACGGGTCGGTATAGATATTTATGGGCCCCTTTTATTGACTCCGACAGGCAACTGGTGAATAATAGTTGATATTGAACACTTAACGCGCTATGCTGAGACCGCTGCTTTTCAAACGACTACAGCGCAAGAGGTTGCCAGTTTCCTACAAGCGTCATTTTATGATACGTCATGAAGGCCCTCAAGAACTCCTCAGTGACCACAGCCGCGCCTTCTTGTCCGAGGTCATTGAACAATTGCTCGCTGAGTGTGCTATTGTGCATCGCACATGTAGCGCTTACCACCCTCAAACCAAGAGGGCTACCGAGCACTTTAATCGTACTCTCGGTGACATGCTATCTATGTATGTGACGCTTGAACACGCTAACTGAGACTTAGTTCTCCCATTCATTACATACGCCTATATTACGGCAACGAAAGCGACAACAGGTTTCTCCCCTTTTTACCTCCTCTACGGCCGTCACCCCTCCCACACCGTTGACATCATTCTGCCCTATCGACCGGACGCGTCCGAGTGCCTACCGATCTTGTCGCTGCCAGACACGCAAAAGAATGTCGCCAGTTAGCTCGTCGCTTTACCTCTCATGATCAAAACCGGCAAAAAGCAATTCATGATGCCCAGACCTCAACTCCTGTTTTTCTTCCGGGTGCTCTTGTGTGGCTGTAGGTGCCGCATCGCACACCTGGGCTCTCTTTCAAACTTCTGCCAAAGTACGATGGCCATATCGTATTCTCGAACAAACTTCTGCAGTAAATACCTCATTGAGCCTCTTACGCTACCGTCAGTCTTGCGACGTGGCAACTGCGAGGTTGTACACGTCCAAAGACTCAAGCAGTACCATGGTTCTACGCCGCCTGCACAGGACTAAGTCGCCAGCATGGCTCGTTTTTTTCGCGGGGCAATTGTAAAGAAGAGGAAGTAATCCGGCGCAGAGGCAGCAGCATCAAGCGTGCAGCCGTGGCTCGAGCTCGTGAATTGCGGCTGGTGCATCGCCTCGCAAGCATCAACCGTTCTACTCAATAAATCTCCTATATATATATATATATATATATATATATATATATATATATATATATATATATATATATATATATATATATATATATATATATATATATATTGCCACGAATGCAATAACAGACAGCGACGAATCAACGTCTTGCTCGCCCCAGACCTGGAAGCAAAGTCCTTTTCTTTCTTCACTTCCACGCAATTCTACCAACAGTATGGCTCATACCTATTACCTGGGACGTTATTCCCTGTCCTCGAAAATCATCGTCTCGATACTGGTACTGAGCCTTGAGAAAAAAGTGAGAAATAAAATATGCTACCATGGAGTCCAACAACTGCGTCGTAGGGGAAAAAATGGACTGGTGTCATAGAAGTACTCAATATAAAAAGAAGTTAGGACACAAAACAATCAAAAAGAAACGGAAGTGACAAGAAATAATCATTGCGTGGTAAGGCAGTCCACGTTCGATGGATGACGCGAGAAATATGGCTTGAGCCTTGACACGTGCACCACATTACTTTGTGGAAACCGACGGGAACATCTTGAGGTGCCATCAGGGAGAGCTTTGTACGTAACCTCACTGAGTTGGCGTAGAACTTTGTACGGGCCAAAGTAGTGCCGCCGCAACTTTCCAGAGTGATCATGCTGTCGGATGGGAGTCCACACACAAACTTGATCACGTGGTTGGAAGGTAGCCTCTCGGTGTGTAAGGTTGTAGCGGCGTGCGTCGGCAGTTTCGTGAGCTTCAGTACTTGAACTTGTATAGCGCATGGGTTATCACCCCCAAACAACGGACTCACTGAACGGTTGAACAACACCATTGCAGATATGCTGTCAATGTATGTGGCCGTTGATCCCAAGAACTGGAATGATATCTCCGTACGTAGCTTTTGTTTATAATACTTGAACTTGTGTAGCGCATTACGGGAAAGAAGAAACGGCCGAGCAGACCGACACAAGACGACAGAGCGCTAGCGCTCTGTCGTCTTGTGTCGGTCTGCTCGGCCGTTTCTTCTTCCCCGTAATGCGCTATACAAGTTCAAGTACGACGAACTAACTCGCCCAATCTTCAACACTCGTTCAATACGGCGTCGGGCGAGTGGACGGGCCTCCTCGGCGCGTTGAGCGAACAAAGCATCGCCCGCGTTGAACATGCCCTGGTTGTTGGGAAGGAGCATTGCGTCGATCATTGTAGTAACCTCTCGACCATGAACTAAGCGAAATGGGGTGAAAGCTGTACTCTCTTAGACTTCTGTATTATAAACAAAAGCTACGTACGGAGATATCATTCCAGTTCTTGGGATCAACGGCCACATACATTGACAGCATATCTGCAATGGTGTTGTTCAACCGTTCAGTGAGTCCGTTGTTTGAAGGTGATAACCCATGGTTTTCCGTTGTTTTGTACCACTTAGTCTCCGCACTTCTTGAAGCATTTCTGCGGTAAAAGCTGTACCACGATCAATAATTAGCACTGATGGCACTCCGTGACGAAGTACGATGCTGGTGACGAAAAACTGGGCGATTTCGGCTGCGGTAGCTTTGGGTAGGGCCTTTGTTTCGCTGTAACGCGTTAAATAATTGGTGGCAACCACAATCCACTGGTTTCCAGCCGAAGACGTAGGAAATGATCTGAGCAAATGAATGCCAAGTTGATGAAATGGTGTTTGCGGCGTGGCGATTGGCTGTAGTAGTCCTGCTGGTCGGACAGGTGGAGTCTTACGGTGCTGGCAGTTGGGGCATGTGCGGACGTACTGCTTGACTGTCTTCGCGAGGCGTGGCCAGTAGTATGAGTGGCGAATTCTTTCTAATGTGCGCGTGTAGCCAAGGTGTCCGGATGATGGTTCGTCGTGACAAGCATGTAAGATATCGTCCCGAAGCGAGGTCGATGCAACCAGTAGGTAAGTAGCCTGGGTATGGTTGAAATTTTTCTTATAGAGGACTCTATCCCTGATGCAGAACAAGGCCAGCGAACGTGTGAAGTTTCGAGGAAGGCTGTGTTTTCGGCCTTTGAGGTAGTCAATCAGCGAGCTTAGCTCTTGTGTTCACGTTGTTGTTGAGCCAATTTGGTTGCTGATACAAAGGAAAGGATTGTATCGTCCTCTTCAACGTCCGCGTTCGTACTTTCAATTGGCGCACGTGAGAGACGGTCAGCATCAGTGTGTTTGCGTCCTGACTAGTGAATAACTGTAACGTCAAATTCTTGCAGCCGAAGGCTCCACCGTGCTAGATGAACGGAACGATCTTTGAGGTTGGTGAGCCAGCATAAAGAATGGTGGTCGCTAACTACCCTGAATGGTCGACCGTTCAAACAAGGGCAAAACTTTGTTATAGCCCAAACAACGGCTAAGCATTCTTCTTCTGTTGCACAGTTGTTTTTCTCTGTGGATGATAGTATTCGACTTGCATAGGCAATCACGCGCTCTACGCCATTTTGCCATTGAACCAGTACAGCTCCAAGTCCGACGTTGCTGGCATCCGCGTGTAGCTCTGTCGCAGCATTGTCGTCAAAGTGACCAAGTACAGGTGGGGCTTGGAGATGGTTTTGTAGCGTGTCAAAGGCGTGATGCTGATCATGACCCCAAACAAACGGTACGCCGTCTTTCATAAGTTCATTTAGCGGTTCAGCGATTTTTCAAAAGCCTTTGACGAGGCGTCTTTAATATGCGCAGAGTCCCAGAAATCAGCGGAGATTGCGCTTGTTTGTTGGGACAGGAAATGCGGCAACAGCTTTTGTTTTCTCAAGGTCTGGGTGCATACCGGCGTGGCTGACAACGTGACCAAGAAACTTCAGTTCCTCGAAAGCAAAGTGTCATTTGTCAGGTTTGAGAGAAAGTCCAGCTGTTCGAATCACACTGCCTGTAAGCGCTGGACGTGCTGTTCAAACGTGTCCGAGAAGACGACCACATCGTGAAGGTAGACAAGACACGATTGACATTTTAGCCCAGAAAGAACACTCTCCATCATTCTTTGAAAACTAGCTGGTGCCGAGCATAAGCCGAAGGGAAAGACCTTGAACTCGTACAGTTCGTCAGGAGTAATGAAGGCGGTCTTCTCGCGGTCGCGCTCATCAACAGAAATTTGCCTATAGCCACTGTGTAGATCCATGGAATAAAAGGAACGAGCGTTGCGAATGCGGCCCAGCGAGTCGTCTAATCGCGGTAAAGGTTACACGTCTTTCTTCGTGATCTTATTCAACTTTCGTTAGTCGACAGAAAATCGCAGGGTATCATCTTTTTTTCTTTACTAACACAACACGGGACGCCCAGGGACTGTTCTTTGGCTGAATGACATCGTCCTTGAGCATCTGCTGGACCTCTTGGCGTATAACGTCTTGTTATTTTTGCGAGACTCTGTAGGCGTGCTGTCGAATGGGTCTCTCGGTAGGCTCGGTGATGATAAGATGCTTGGCAAGCGGTTCACTTTCAAAGTTGTAGCGAAGCAGTCCCGAAATGTGCCGAGTAGCTTCAAAAGACGTTTCCGCTATGTGGGCGGTAGACCCGGGTTTACGTCGAGAGTACTTGCGAATGTCAGTGCGGAATCGTCGCACGAAGAAACAGCAGATAATGTTGAAGGACCAAGAACGTCAGCAATGTCCCCAAGGTATGCGATCGCAGTGTGTTTGTTGACATGGCGATACTCCTAGCTAAAATCCATGACTAATAGGCAAGCCTGCTTCCTCATAGACTGAACAATACCTCAGGCAACGCAGATTTGTTGTGCAAAAAGTAGGGACAAATTTCCTTCTGCAATTACAGCATCGAGGACGGCTCGGTCACATTCAACGTTGATAAAGAGGCTGCTGTGGGGAGGCATAGTAACAGATTCGGATGATTCACGTAGGGCAGCCTTCAATAAGTGGGTGTTTTTAAGTTCAAGATGAAACCGGTCCTCGAACGACACCTGCAAGCCTCTTAGGTCAATGATTGCACCGTGTTCGCGAAGAAAGTCCAGTCCCAGAATGGGTGGACGGGAGCACACAGGTAATATGAGGAAAGACCTTGTGAACATCAAAGCACGGACTCGAACACGGGCTGTGCAAATGCCAGTTGGCGTGACGAGGTGGCCTCCTGCCATGCGCAACGGGGGTCCTTGTCAAGTGGCAGTTACCTTCCTCAGGTGGCATGCCAGGGCGCTGCTCATAACCGATTAATCGGCGCCGGTGTCGACGACGGCAGTGACAAGGTGATTATTGACGTGTACGGTGATGTCGGCGGAAACAGTCTTATGACTTTCGGAAACAACTTGAAAGTCAGAACGGTGTTCTTCAGGTCTTTGCGTCGAGGGAGGCTATTTGACAGTTCGTTGTGACGCGGCTTCACCCCCAGGAGCCGCGGTTTTAGTTTCCCCTGTGGGGACTCGGTGAATGGCCTCTGAAAGGAGCATAAGATGACGACGGAATGCTAGGTGACGTAAGGCAGCGAGGTGATGGTGATCGTGATTGGTGGCGTTGACCAAGGCCCGTAAGGTACGCTCCGATGTCGCGGAGACGCTCACCGTAACGCGGGCAACGAGCATCAGGGCGAAAGCCACGGAGACGAAGTTCGCGGTACTGACAATTGCGGAAGACGTGACCCGCTTCACCACAGTAATAGCAGAGTGGACGGTTATCTGACGTACGCCACACGCTGGCCTTTGTCGCGTTCTGTCGTGAACCAGACGGACAATAAGTTGGTGCACACGAAAACCTTAAGGTGGGTGGCAGAGTCAAAGAGGTGCCCAGGAAACGATGGCTAGCCTGATCCACTGTCCACATGGTGGGATCAGGAGCATGTGGTGCAGGAGATCGCAGAGCTGCCGCAAAAGTCAGCGCAGGGGCCTCAGGCCTTGTTGGCGCGAGGGGGGTGGCCACCTGTCGGATCTCATTTCGGATTAAGTCTGCGAGAGCATTTACGGGTGATTATGGTCCCACTGCTTGGAGTTGGCGCAGCTCGTCCTTCTTATGACGCTTCCTATGAACTCTGTGAAGGCATGCCTCTCGCTGTCAGCTCCGATAGAGCATGCAGCAGTGGTCCTCTACTGTCGTTCATACTGTGACGACCGATGCTGGAGAGTACGCTCCATTGTGGTTGCCTCATTTAATGAACTCAGCCACAGTCGTCGGTGGAATGCGCACGAGTCTGGCGAAGAGCTGCTCTTTTACCCCACGCATTGAATGCCGCACCTTCTTTTCCTCGGGCTTTGCAGGGCCGGCAAGCTTGAAGAGACGAAGCATGTCCTCGACAAACATCGAAACTCTCTCGTTAGGTCATTGGTTCCGAGACGAGATGGCCTGCTCCACTCTCTCTTTCCTTTCAGTGCTGCGGTATGCATAACAAAACTGTCGGCTGAACTCTTGCCACATCACAAAAAAGTCCTCGTGATTCTCATACCACGTTTTGGCAGAGTCTTCTAACGCAAAGTAAACTCTCCGAAGCTTGCGAGCTTCATCCCATTCGTAGATGTAGCAACTCGATCGAGGTGGTCAAGCCAGTCATCAACATCTTCATAAATGTCTCCATTAAATGAGCGTGGTGTTCGCGGCGCATAAAAAACATGCGGGAGAAAAGAATAGGCGTCGTTGGTTTGACTCGCCTAGTTGGTAGTCGAAGTTGCCCTCTCATCTTGAGAGAGTAACCGTATTCGGGAGATTATCCTTGCAGGTGGCGACTGCTTCTTGCCATGGGAGCTGTAACTGTCTCCATGTAGCCCGGTGTGGCAGCTGAAAATCTGCATCCAAGGCGCATTTACCCCGCACCGCCTCCAGTGCCAAGAACGAAATAGCAGACAGCGACGAATCGACGTCTTGCTCGCCCCAGACCAGGAAGCAAAGCCCTCTTTTTTCTTCACTTCCAAGACATTCATACCCATTACCTTTGAATATATATATATATATATATATATATACATATATATATATATATATTATATATATATATATATATATATATATATATATATATATATATATATATATATATATATACGTCCTTCACACACAAGAAACATATGGCCCGCTCCAGCTTCAGGAAAACATTGGCCACGATACAAAGCTAAATGTGCCCTCTCCCACTCTCTGCATCTCTCCTTTCTTGCAGGGAAGTTTATAACTAGTCATACTCAAAACAAACGATTGAATAATCCTTAAGAGATCAACAGACTAAACCATAAAAAGAATAAAAACTACTTAAAAATAAAATTAAAAAACTAATATTACTAACATGCCCTGCTTGAGGCACGGCATCGAATTCGTTTTCGTTTGCGTTCACGCTGAAGATTGATCATCCTATGTGTGCGATTTCATGTATGTTTAAATAAACAATTTCTATCAATCACTTTCTGTGTTTTACGAAACTTTGCCCAGGGCTCCCGTTGTTTCCGTGGGTAAGTGATCTGAATTTTTTTAGGAAGTATGACTCCTGCTTTTAGCGCTCCGTATTGTAGCCGGATTGTAGGAGTTTGACACTTACGTGTACGAAAGAGTGGCCAGGAAAGCTGATGTGTTTGGAGAACGGCAAATTGTGAAGGCCCTTTACGTGTGACGTGTGGTTGTTGAAGCGCAAATGGAACGCGGTTTCCGTGTGTCCAATATTTCTTGTTTGCACACCTGACAGCAAATTTTGTATACCCCACGGGCCGAGTCACAGTTAACGTCGTCTTAATTTTGTACACAAAGTCTGAATACGAGGCTTCGACCATATCTGTGGTCACCATGTGTGTACACACACTGCAGCGAGGTTTCCCGCATGGTCTACAGCACTGATAGTGGTCGGATTTGTGTGTTTTTGCCCTGACCAGTGAGTCTCTCAGGTTTTTATTTCTTCGCTAAACAACCTTGGGTAGAGCCTGAAAAACGGCAGAGAGGCGACTACTCTCGTTAAATATGTTGAAGTTGCGGGTTAGTATAGAATTCACCAGTGGGGTGGCGGCGGAGTATGTGAGGATTACAATTGCCTCAGACGTTATCTCTTTATTTCCGCCTTTTAATGCGATAGCAACTATATGGACTCTCTAAGCTGGATTTTGCCGCCAAAGTCAGCGTCGATGTCCTGCTCCGTATAGGTATCTATATATGTGCAAACGTAACAAAGAAAAAAACCCAGAAAAAAGATTTGGCTGGCCTGCGAGAAATCGAACATCGCACCTCCACGTCGAGAATGCGTGGCGTTACCACTGAGCCACCGTGGCGCTATTTAGATCTATTTATATCTACCACTTACAGCTGTTAGCGGACATCTCGGGGAGGGGGGGGGGGAGGACAATCGTGTTTTCAGAATTATCAACAAGATTTCGCAGTGAGCGTGCGGCGGCTTTCATCTCTCACGCGTATTTGGGCCCGCGTAGAGAATAAGGGGGTGTACGCTCGATAACGCGCCCTTATCTTGCAGTGGGTGAATCGCACGTACCCAGCGCGCAAAGATCACGACAATCGTTGCACATCCTCCATTTTCAAAAAGAGCACGCTTTTCAGACAGGCGAAGTAACAACTGAGACGCTTAGTCGCGTTCCTTTGTAGCTTTGAATAGGTTTCGCATGTCGTTTTTGCGTGAGAAACGTTCGGCACGTTTTGATCTGCTCGCGATCCTGTGCGTCACTTTCCAATTTGTTGCTACAGCGTTCGTTGCTTCGCCTTTGCGGCAAAGCTGGGAGTTTTTCTCCCATTGTTGATTCTGGGTCCAAAGAGCGAGCAGGCTCAATTGAATTGCCAGTAATTTTTCGGGGTACTCTTGACGTGAGAGGGCTGCACTTAATACCTGTGCATGGGTGTCAAACTGCGCTATTTGAGAGCGATTTTTTCTCTATCTGTGGGCTTGAGAGTAAGGAACACCTGTTTTGCAGTGATGGGTGTGGCTGCTGTGGAAAAGCATATACTCTGGGTGGTCAGTTGGTGTTTTATACAGGTAAGTAGATATGGTGGTGCCACTGAGTGATACAGTGAAATCGAGGAAGTGAACACTCTTTTGCGAATACGTGCGCGTGAATGTTATCGAACGACGCCGGGAGTCGAAATCTGAAATGAATTTGAAAAAATTATTGCTCACCATCAGCCCACAGGAAGAATATACATTGAGGAAGCTTCGGTACAATATCGGTTTGAATGAAGAATTTTCTAACAAAGGAATCTCCAAAGAGGCCATGAAAATTTTTGCGGAATTCGGGGCCATTTTGGTTACCATAGCAGCCAAGTTCACTTGTACGTAATGTTTTCGGTCGAATTCACAGTTCTTATGTTTAGGTACAAGATTTAGTAGCACCTCTAAAGCGCTTTTATTGAGCTCACTCGTCGATTTACTTTTTCCATAGGCGGTTATTGTGGCGGCGATTTCTTCGGTGTGGGGAATGTTTGTTCACCGCGATGAGACATCTATGGCGACCCAATAGTATTCTAGACGTACTACAAGTTTTGATACTTCTTGAAGGAAGTGGCTGGTGTCCTTAATGTATGATAAGAATGATGGTAGGACGTGCTGAATGAGAGAGTCAATGAAATTAGAGATTCTTTCAGTAGCAGTGCAGTTGCTGGAAACTATGGGTCGACCAGGATTGTTATTCTAGTGAATTTTCGGTAGTGAATAGAAGCGCCCAGAAGACGATTTGCCGGGTGACATCAATTTAAGCATAGTATGCGTTATCTTACCACTCTTACTCAATAAATTATTGAGGCATTAAGTGTACTTTTATAATCGGTTGGATTTAAGGGAGTCATAGACTCCGAGTGATATTAATTTTTATTTTTATTTTTCAGTGCTTTTCAATCGTTTGTTTATGACTTTGTTTGTTCGTCTCGTAAAGAATATTCATTCTTCTTTAATTATGACTGGTTTTACAATTTCTGCAAGGGAGGCGACACAGGGGAAGGGGGAGAGGGCACACAAGCTTTGTATCGTGGCCAATGGTTTCCTAAAGCTGGAGTGGGTCGTATGTTTCTTCTGTGTGTATGGCCTGACGACGGGCGAGCCGCCGAACCACGCGAACTTTAACTCGATTCATGTGTGGGATGGGAGAAAGCGCCGATATCTTTCACTTTTTTTTCTCTTCCTTGGTCGATTGTTCTGGCGGCGCGTCTCATCTACGTCTAGTTACAATGGAAGGATTACTCGCCCGATTGGGGCGGCTCTCCGTCGCTCCTTTATTGTTCTTGTCTGTCGCCTGCCTCGTTAGTCCATTTCATTCCTTTTTTCTTCTTTTTTTTATTTTCGTTTTGGGGGGGGGCTCCTAACTGTGAGGGTGGCCCTGTGCTACGGTAACTTGCATGATTGCACTTAGATCCTCCGAAGAAGGCTGGTACACCAGCCTAAACTGTTAGGAATAAATAAATAAATTATTGTTTTATTTCCTATATTACACTCATCTCGAAGTTTATAATTTTTATTTTTGTAGCGAGAAAACTCTGTTCATATATATATATATATATATATATATATTATGTAGTTGGGTGCATGGTGTTACGACCACAATTCCTATTGAAGTCTTTTGGCGTTTGTGAACGGGACGAAAGTATTTCGATGCTTTCCAAGCAAGGATCTGTTGTCAAGACAGGTTGGTTTCCTGTCAGCAAAACGTGAACAAAGGGTCCAGGACCAGTTCGCGCAAAGAAAACGCACTAACCAAAAAGGCGCCCTATTGAAACGCTCCGTAAGATGCGGAGACCTCAAGTACGGAATTATTGTAATATAGAAGGCGTATGATGCGGACTCCGCATCTTATGGAAAGATGTCTGATGCGGACTCCACATCTTATGAAGAGACGCATGATGCGGACTCCGCATTTTATGGAAAGACGTATCATGCAGAAATACTGAAATGTGTGCATGCTACATCTGAATCTAGTGCAAAGCAATATAATGTGTAAATTGAATAGACGCCCACATCTTGAGTACATTCAATACTGTGTACAAATCACAATATTTCTTAAAAATGCAGGATGAGGGATTGAATCATCGGCATCTTTCTAATTGTCGTGTTGCGGAAGCAAAATTAGCTTTTAACTAAAATACGTTACAAAGCTACTCAATTAACATGCTAGCGATCATAAATGGTGTAACATTGCAGCACATAATGCAGTGTTCTATGCAAGACTTAAAGAACTTATAAAGTTATTATTTGCAATAGACAAGAATTATTTTACACATCAGCCCTGCTACGATCAATATATTTTTTTATTTGTATGAATGCTTCAGCTGTGAACAGCGACATTGCAGTGTTGATGGTACACAAATGAGGTGACTACACCGTAATTTCACTAGCTCCACCTAAGCCACAGGATGGTGGCACAAAACACAATGTCACCGCAATTTTGGAATGAAATCTTTGAACATATATAATAATCATAGCACAGTGAAAGTGTGGCGCTGTGTTTATCTCATGAACGCCTTGTGGAGATAAGCGAAATGCTGCTTGAGGCTCCGGCACCACTGTAGATTTGGGAGGTCACTGCCACAGAACTTATGTGGCCTTCGTAGGCACCTGGAAATGTAAATAATTGGCACAAATAATGTCGGAGACACATGTTAGCACCTAGTTCACATGCACAAGAAATATAACACACATAAGGAAACTGAAATTGTAAGGCACACAATTCTTCATGTTATGCATATGTGAATAATAGAAGAAATAAGTGTATAAATTAGTTCTTCCAGATTAAAGAAAACAACAAGCTTATCACAGTGAGAATAACTAGGTTGTCACGATTTTCAATGGTAGGGATAATCTATTGATATTTCCTTATAGAATTATGATTTAACTGCTTCCTGCACAGTAAAACTTTAAGAAATACCAGTGACAGCTCTCAATGTACATTTAATAGTGTGTGCATGTACATCTGCGGCCTTTATACTATACAGTTTTTGCACAAAATTTGCATCTTGAACAATTTTGAGAGGTAAACCTATGCAAATTATGAAGGTTAAAATCACCATGAAAGCAAGCAGGATCAAGCAGATGCCATTAAAGATCTGTGCAAACCCGACAACTATAACCGAACTGCACAGATATAGGGGAGCAAAAGTAACAGAAATTCAGCTGCTGACCCGCAGGTCGAGGTATCGAATCCCGGCTGCATTTCCGATGGAGGCATAAATGCTGTAGGCACGTGTGCTCAGATTTGGGTGGATGTTAAAGAACCCCAAGTAGTCGAAATTTCCAGAGCCCTCCACTACTGCATCTCTCATAATCATGTAGTGGTTTTGGCACGGGAAACCCCCCATATCAATCAAGAATAACAGAAATAAACTGCCTACAGAAAAGTTGGGTGCATGTGCTATCTGTAAGTGCTTACACCTTACTACATACAGCATGCTCATTCCATTTTGAATACCGATATTGAAAATAACTGCTCTATTAGAAATGTAAAAGGTAAGGTAAAACTGAATGACTCTATAAAAAGTGACCCTATTATGACATCACGTCTTCTTATAACAAAACTGACTAAGACTCTGAAATATCATTATGCAAGAAAAAATCTTCAAAAGAACATTCAAGCTTGAAGTCATAATTTTTAATATGGCTACTATGCCTATAACCAAGAAATTGACCTCAACATGGGTAATGTTAGTTTCTAAGGCCTATGTTCACTAGACAATGAACTATACCACAAAAAGCACAGCGTTAAGGCAAAGCACCATACAAAAAAAGAAAGCAGACCTTTTTGTTATTACCTACAATGCTTTTAAAATGGTATTTTTACCTTTACTTGCCGCTTTTTATTTAAGTAATTGGTGTGAAAATATTTAGCCGAAAATGCACTGTGCCTCTAAGACCTGTTGGTTGAATCTGAATTTTAAAAAAAAATGATGAAGCATGCACTAAATTAGGCTCCACAAGCCTTGGAACAGTGAGACTACATGACTCTTAGGACTACTTTAGTTACTTGTGTTTTGTTTCTGGGCCTAAGCATAAAGACAAGGGCTTAACTGAATTGCTGCTAAAAAACAAATGCTTTCAAAATTGCCCGAGCGTCAAAGGATGCTCAGCCATTTGTTGTTTTTTGCACTGGGCTAGTCTACACCAAACATCGAAACCATACTGCCTGGCGACCATCACAGATATATAGTTTTAAAAATGATGGTAATTTACTCTTTTGAAAATAGTTATTTGCAGAATTATTTTGAAGAGAAAAAAAAGTAGTGCTCACGTGGGTAGCTTCAGAACTTCACAGAATGTCGTGCGGGTGTTATTTGTGAGAAAAATTTAAAAGTACCACTTTTTCTTGCCATATCAAATTTGATCTACATATTAAGTGAAGGTGCTTCTTTAAAGTATTTGAAGTCGAGTAACATTAGTGCAATTTATCCGCTACATAGTCTTTGAAGAATTCAGCCAAACCATTCATTGTTTGCAGTTCTGGTATCGCAATACTGCACTTTGTATGAATATTTGAGCCACAAATACTCACTCCGCGGAAGTTATATTTCACGAAAATGAATGATGTCAGTTACAGATTACAAATATCACTAAATAATCGTTTTTTTCCACATTAAGATGCAATTTGAACAATTTGTTTGTCTAATAGAAAATTACTTTTATGTGTAAGTTGAAAGCAAGTAAACAGTTCGTGTTATATGGCAAGTGTTATCATTACAATTTTTGTTACAATGAGGAAAGTGATTTTTGAAGTCTCCTATTGAGGGCCCTGGGGAACTTCGGAACAGAAGCTGTCGTACATCTAATGCAGAAAACAGCCATCATTAGGAAACTTAAAAAATAATTCATTCTTTAAAACAAAGTGTAATCATATAACTTGCCATATAAAGAGAACTACTTCCTTGCTTTTGATGTGGCTTAAAAATTGCACTAATATTACTGAGCTTCATGCAGTACACACAATCACCTTTACTTAATGTCTAGACCAAGTTTGGTGTAGAAGAGGCAGTATTTTTGAAATACTTCTTTTTACTTTTTACAAACAACAACCAGACGACATCCTGGGCAGTGCAGAAGGCACCAAGGTGGCCTAATATCTTGTTCTCTGCGATAGATTTTAGCATTTTGCTGTTTTCAATACACTAAACGAGCGCATTTTTTTTTTCAAAACACATTTACGATGGTTGGCAAAATGGCTGGGATGTTTGATGTGGGATTGCCTCACTGCCAGCATTTATTCTTCGAAGCTCAAGCTATCACCTCTCTGTTACTGCCTTCCTTACATACAATGCCTGCATAGGAAAAAAAAGAAAGGCAGGTCTGGCAAGGTTCACAAGGCAAGATATCTTCATGTTGGATAAATTCATTACCATAAACAGCAGCAAAACAACATTCATTTTGAGTAGTTCAAGACACAAGCTATATACCAGTATACTAAGAGCCAAGCGCAAACTTTTCATTTGATTATGTGTGGTGATAGACAGTAAGTGCTTATTGCAAGACAGATCACCCTGTAATTAGCTGAATGAAGTACAATGCACTGTTCAATCCAACACCACATAGGCATCTTTGCTACAACAAAGCCATGTGTCATTGATGCATGCACTAGATGGGACAATGCAAATGTAACAATAAGATGAAAAAAGAAAACAATGGAAAAAAAAGAAGAAAAGAGGGGATGCAAAGTAGGAGCAGTGTAGCACACTACTTTTAGTTTGCATCCACCTTTTTTTCTTTTTTTTCCTTTTTTCTTTTTTTTTACCTTTTTTTGCTTCTCTTACCCCCATCCTCCGACAGGAGAACACTTTCTATCATAGCAAGCTAATTTGAAAGGAAGCAAGGGTTGCACTCTTCTGCGTTATAGGTTTTTTTTTTCAGACAAAAATTTCCAACAGGCACACACGTCTACACCAGAAGATGATGTAATTACTAACCCCATATAAACTAACACGCCAAGTATGACATGGTGACTTCTAAAAAATAGGTCCTCTTATCGCAACATCGGCCAGCCTATCTGAGGCACTTCCACTGTTCACCCTGATTACCCGATTAGATTCTTCTATCTGTCGAATCACATCTTCATTTTGGACAACACGAAGACTAGCTTACATTGATGAATACGCACGAAAGTTTAGTGACGTATCATTCATCAGGTTGAGCAACCGTGTCAAAAAATTATTGATAGTTTGCTTCCTGGCTTTTTATACTAACAGTGCTTGAAGTAGCCTGAAACTGCGTAATGTCTTCTATGCATATGAACCAGATTGACAACGTAATGCACAACATGCTCAAAAATATTGCGAGAAACATGATAACGACAAAATGACCAGCCACCCAAATTTCTTGCTGTACATGTTTATAAAATGTTCAAGTACATCCAAATGATGTGCTTATCATACAAGCCGAAAAAACCTACAAGTAGGGCCTTGGGGCCTTCTGTAAGTAGACGTGTAGCAGTAGACGTGTAGCATATATATAGCATATAAAGAAAGGTTATTCAGCACAACCACAACTACAATTGCACACGAAAACAAAATTATCTGGTCGCTGTGGGCCGCTTTCATGGCATAGCTTAAGCTGACACTGATCGTCCAACGATACTAAAAATATGCAAAGATTGCCTGATCGATTTCAGGCAGTACTGAAGGGTAGGTCACGAATCTATCGTTCTAGTCATGAGCAGTGCACAAAATTCAACATCAGTACCAACCCATTCAGCTAAAAATTTTGATTAGGATATCTTCATTAAAGAGACTGACAAGTCAGCAGAATGTGTGATTGGAGGTGTAAATCAAAAAATGTGAATTGAACTGCATTCTTTTTGCAACTTGAGTGGCATTTTCTTTTAAGATTGATCTTAAAAAGCCTAAAAATCAGTATGTCATGCAGCCTGTTTGTTTACTGCAAATTATTTGATGCTTTAACATGCAAAAAGATTAGTGGTCAAAGATTACACCATAATCCATCTTACCTGTGCCAACATTATTCTGTGCTGCCTACGCAGAGGAGTCAGCCCTCAAAAAGCAGCACTGTCATCGTGGCAAACAGTGCGAAATATGTGCATTTCACACGCACATGAAATGCATGCTTTTGCAGCAAACTGCAATGCACAAACATATAAAGCTGTTATGCTGACTTCCCACTGTTTGCTGCCTGTGTTGTGTGACACTTCATAGAAGTCAGAGACCCGGAAATTCTTAAACTGTTTCCAGCACTTTCTCTGTTACCACTAGATATACTCATGAAAGCCATGTCAAACAAAAAGAAACAAGCCCCGAAAATTCTCTTTTTTCACTGCATGTTTATACGATCAGACCAGTAAGCTTTCTATTGCAGAAAAAAACAGCTACTATGAAAATTGATATTCGGTCCCATTACCTGCTTTATGCTTTAAGTCATGTTTATATGTTAAACGGGTGTCCTGCTTTACACGATCTGGTCTGCATGAACTCTTAAACCTGGCGCCATATAGGTTGAAAGACACACTGAGTTTGAGACAAACCTAGTTTCTTGTGGAGCATCCTTATGCACTATAACAACACACCTCAATCTACTTAGTTGATCAGAACGAGGTGAAAACAGCTCGCACTTGAAAAGCACGGGCAGAAGGAATGACGCCTGCACCTTGTGCTCCCTGTAAATTTTCGTTGAGGGTGAAGTTTTCACCTAATCCTTATGCAATTTCGCAATTATAACATTGTTTGCTGCATATTCTTTGTGGCATTAAAGTGTGTGATACCGTCATTAGTAGCCCATGAAATTAATAAAAATAGAATTCAAGATAGCTTGATTCAAAAATTACAAAGTGCATCCAGCACCATGTTCTGTACCCAATTTTTAGGCAAGTGGCAGATTGATTTATTCTTCAAAACATATCTTACTTGTAACCACTACAAGAGCTAACTCATACACTGGCACATTCTGTTTGTCTCTTCAGATGATAAGGTACCTTTTTTACACCAGAAAATCTGCGAAAAGACTAGAAGTGTTGTAATTGTGAAGAAAGAAAAGTAGAAGGAAAAAAGATAACCTACCCTGGACAAGGACCGAGCCTGTGAACTTCGAATAACATGTCCGATGCTCGATCAACTGAGCTACCAGGGTGGCTATCCCCCTTCCATTTTGTACGGTATATATGTGTATTTATACATGGAAGAGTCCGTCAGCGCTGCCTGTTACCAATATGGCGAGTGTGGGACACATTTTGCCTACTGGCAATCGCATTACGATTACTTCCAATATACCTATACTTCTTTGGCAGCATTATGCATCTGTTAGTTCTCAGAAAATCTGCTAGTCACAGGAGGTGGCAATGGTTCGCCCTCCCACCTAAATGCATGTACTTGAACACACGCACAACTGATCAAAAAAACAAGTCACACACCGGTAAGATTACTGAGATTCACTGATTCAGATTAATGAGTGAAGGAAAGAACTATAAATTCAAGGGTTCGTTGTCTTTGTTGAACACATTATAATGAGAACTAGCAGACAATGATGCCAAACAAACTATAGGTGATGTCATCAAAAACAACTTTAACAAAATTGTGAAAAGAAAAGTGAACGAAAACGTAACTTGGTGGAGAGTTACTAATGGGTTGACATTTTTTGACAATTGAATTGACATTACTTTTTATAACATCCCTATATTTTCCTGGGTAATGCTGTCGGGTAATTCTTATTATTAGAGTGGTGAGTAGGCTGACAAAGAAAGGATATGGCATTGATACTTCTTTTGAACACTTTATAGTTTGAGGACCTTAAAAGAGCGGAAGCTGCTTTAGGTAGACCAGAATATTTAGTTGGAGCGAAAAAAATGTACACACATTTTAACCATGCTTTCTAACACATTTTGAGACATAAAAGTGTATGCTGCCAGTAATGTTAAGTACCTCTACTTTTGTCACACTATGCACTGTAGCAGGTATAGTTAGTGTGGTGATAGTTAAGCATTAATCAAGCACACCACACACTGCGTTTACATCTATGGTCGCGTATTTTAGAAAAAAACCTGCTGTATAGTACAAAAGTTTTTAGGGTATTTATGATTTTATCCAAATCAAACTATACCAACTGGGAAGCAAACCATTTGCATAAAATCAAAAGGCATAAAGTGATTCATGTATTATAACTATGTGAACAATTTCGGCGATGCAGGGCAAAGTGACAACAGTTCTATTAAAAACCCCTCTCATTATAACATGCATAAAGAATATTTATAGTGCATGTAATATCGAGACTACTCGACTGTCTATTGGCCTTTTAGAAGAAGGGTATCTCCTTCACGTTCAAGGGGCAACCACTTAGCCTTTTTCTGAGCTTTTCTGTGAATATTTCCTGAATTTCAGATATTATTAGGATTGATTTACAATGAACAGATTTTGCTTACGCTTTGAAACCTAGCTCTGTATAAAACTGCAATAAAGGGTGCCAAACCACCTCCAATTATGTTTTTAACATTTCAAGCAAATGTGTGCAACGACTTCAGAATAGTGTCCTGATTAACAATGACAACTGCAGCAGCACAACTAGCTATTGGTGCCCAAAAAGTAGCTAGAAACAATACCTTTACCTCTTTGAGCCTTCTGGAAGTGTTCAGCCCCTCAGTGTTCACCTTACAACATTTTTTAAATACGTGATTGTGTGGCCACTGTTTTTGCTCCTTGCACAGTGAGAAGGAGCACATGGCAAGAAGAGACAAGAAAAAAGCATAGCGAAAAAAAGCGAAATAAGCGAGGACATCATTTGTATCGTCCAATGTGTGTGACATTACTATTGCGACAACATATTGTGAGCGGGACAAGCGAATGACTCTTTATTCTCTTTGTAATCATGATCACCTGTACAATTTTTTTCTTCTAAAAATATCATCGTCGGTGGTCGATGTCTGTTCGTTCATACACGATGGTCGAACAGACATCTCCTGTCATTTACCGCGTTTCTCCTCTTAGCGCTAGCCCTGATCATCGTTGCCGAGGAACAGCGATAGTGAACGCATCTCGTTTAAAGCCTTATGCGCGACGCATTTCATAATACTGTCAAGCGACCAGGCGGCCGCTTTCACGGCGCGGGGGAAATAGTGTGAGCGCGACATGCGAATAACTCTTTATTCTCTTCTTAATCATCATCACCTGTACATCTTTTTCATCTAAAAATATCATCACCAGCGTTATTTAGCTCGATCCTGGCCGAATAAACCAGTTCCTCACAATATATAAAAATTATCACGGCTCTGCATCCATTGCAGAGTCATACACAGCTGCAACACCACGACCAAATTCCAACCCTGTGTTGGTTTAGGATCCCTTTATAGTGGCAAGCGAAAGATATCTGCATTTGTTCGACACATATTAAGATGCAGTGAAATGTGATATGATAATCTCATTTAGAATGCACGTCATATGGCTTCCTTGTATATGTGGCCACAAGTAACTCTTGTTGCAAAGCAATATGGCACAGCCTAAACCGACGTCAACGACCACTCCAATCTGAACTTGCCTTTGCTACTTGCCCATTATCATCACAGCAAAAAATGAACAATTGAATCTGCTATAGATATGTGCAAGCTTTTGCTAAGGACCAAGTATGAAGGGTGTTTTGTCATTATGGAGATCAGTTATTTGTTCAAGAACACTTGCTGTAAAACACAAATACATTGCTGTCGAAGCATCAAGACTCAAATATTAAGCAAAGAAGTGTCTCTTTAATTGATTGATTGATTGATTGATTTGTGGAGTTTAACGTCCCAAAACCACCATATGATTATGAGAGACGCCGTAGTGGAGGGCTCCGGAAATTTCGACCACCTGGTGCTCTTTAACGTGCGCCCAAATCTCAGCGCACAGGCCAAGTGTCTCTTTAAAAAAATAAATAACGGGCCACAAGGTGCAAGATAAATATTTGATATACATGGGATGTAAGGCACGCACAAGAGGTGCTGCCATATTATACTTTTCCCTGTGTTGAAACCTGCTTGCTTTCCTCACCCAACACATCTGTAAAGATGCCATGAAAACACCAAGCAGCTGATGCAGCATGGTTAAACACATTCTAGGAATTCCACCATTCATATTGGCTAAGCAGCCCTACAGCCTCCACAGTCCTGCAACCATTTGTAAGACAAATATAGTTCTACCCAAAGTTCTTGGTTTACAGACACACATGCAAGACGCATAACCACTCTATAGGAAGTTTGCATGATAATGCGCTGGGTAGCACAACGGATGCCAATATGAAGTAAGTATCCCGGCCTACCGCTTCTCTCTTTCCGTTCTTAAAAATTAATCAATCCATGGTTAATAAATTTTCCCTCAATGTGAAGTGTACTGGCAGTCCGGTGAAGAATTGCAATGCATTTCAAACACAATGCAATTCATGGCAAGTAAGCATGCAATAGCGTTTTGTCAGCTGTTCAAGAAAACAGCATGAAGTTTAGCTAAAACCCATGTTTTTTTATAAACACCATTCAATTTGATATAAAAGTTGTGAGCATTATGTGAAAGAACACGAATTCATGTTTAATCAATGATTACTTATAATGTACTGATATGAATGCAACTAACTGAATATGAAACGATAATTTTTGCTTGAGCATTTTGAGTTATGAACACTATCGCATTGCCAGCTGCATCTTGTCCAAAACAGCGGCAAGCTAGGCTAGTTTCTGTAGGTGAGCAGTAATGAACAGTGCAAAGTAACAACGAGAAACACCAGTAACAAGAGTATGGGGCAAGCATAGACTGCCAACTGTATAATTTATTGCACAAAAGTTCGCCTGAATATCAGTCAGACAACTCGTGTAAATGAAGGTCCAGTTGGAAATGAACAAGTTACGAAATCAACAATGCCTGCTTTCTCTAACAGGACCCTCATTCACATGAAGTATGCAGCGATAGGCTCCTACCGAGGTACGTCACAGCATGATGTCACTGGCACACGTAAAACGTGTGGCTGGAAAAACACTCCCACTGGTGGCTCAGCCAGGTACAGACGCGCGGTGTTTGGGGCAAGTTTTATTTTTTCAAAGCTTACACTTCATGTTAAAATGTTGACACTAGCTGTAGTATGTGTCAGCAAACATCTAGCTGTGTGGTAAAATGTTTGCCACGCTGTCTGTTTATCTTGAAGAAGTGAACACACGTGGTGGCCTGTGCGAGGAACAGCGGCATAGTCTTCAAAAATGTGCACTGTTGATTGCGGCATGTAGAGTGCATTGAAAGGTATTGAGAATATCGGTTCAACTGAGAATATTGTGTGTGGTGTGTGCAGTGTCAATAACAATGTGTCTTGTTTGCGAAGACGTTAGCACTCGTGGCAGGGATGGTCGTTGAAAAAAATTTGATTGGACATTTTAGTCAAGGTAAATATGCACTTGACGCGACCATCTGAGAGTAGGTACATCTCGGTGTTTGTGCTGTGTGCAGAAAAAAATTGCATGGTCATCGGGCTGGAAGATACCATTTGCTGAAGCTGCATGTATGAATCGCCCCGATGAGTACACAAGCCCAATGAAGGTATAACTCATTTTATCGAAGGCCTCATATGTCTTCATGTAATCAGCAGAGATTCTTGTTTCACATATACTCAGTACCTTTAGCGCTTGATATTCATGAAGTGACAATGCACGCTACAAGTTTGCGTGTTAGATCCTAAGGGAGCAATGTAAATATGCAAATAAGTTGTAGGTGTCAGATGCAGAGATGTAAATGCACAAAAGATTACTTATATATTAGGCTACAGGTTTAGAATCACATACATATCAGTGGTCTATCAGAAACGCCACTAACAGCTTCCTTGCCAAGCAGCCCTTGCACAGAGGGAGGGAATATCTGGCACAGTGCTCGAAGTAACGTCACACTATTTGCGAATCTGGAGACGTTTCTTACTTAGGCACCATGTTGCACAATACATTTTTAGATGACAGACTGTACTCCTCCCACATTTATCATACTGATGTCTTTTGTTCTTACTTTGTGCTGTGAATTACTAGGCATTTAGTCATCATGATCTTTAAAAGCTAATTTCATTGTTCTCTCTCATATTGCTGACAACTGTGTTGTTGCATAAATTGGGCAAAAAAGCAACACAGAAAGGTCGTCACAATAAATACACCAATAAGTGTATTCTCCTGCAAACAAAAGTAGGCACTGGTCCTGTCATTACCCGTCTTCCTTCTCTCTTTGCCTTGTTTGTGCTGAAACAGCCAAACACCTGATGAGTTAGATGAGAAATATTAACGCATGAAATTTATAAGTGCTTGCATCAGCAACAACACAACAGCGTGATAACCGCACCCCTGCCACACAGCAGCGAAACATATTTTGAACATGCTGGCAATGTATTATTTTATCAAAAGCGACTCCGGCAGATTACAAAATCTCACATTGTGCATACGAGTTTTCTTCAGTCAGGCGTACAATGTAGGTGCTGGTCGGTACATTATTAGTTACAAGCAAAGGCGTCTTGCAGGTACACATACAGATTGCACGAACACCTCTCTCTCTACACTAGGCACACACATTATATCCTTTAACAAGCATACGCCACTGTTTAGGGGTATAATAACACTCTACTGTGAAAGTATGCTTATCAGCCCACGTAGGCGGTTTGCTAGGTGAATAGAGCCAAGTTACAAATCGTATCGCCCGCGAACGTGAAGAAGATGCTGCTCTGCATCAAATGGCACCGCATGCTTCGTTTAATGAACAAACTAGCAAGCGCCGTGCGCGTTCTCCTCACTACATTGCACTTATAAAAAAAATCGATCACCTTACAAATGCATGTTGCTGCAGTTGTCGCGAATTAGCTGTAGTAAGGCCGCGCCGATGCGCCATGGCTCTGCTGGGGTTAGCGTTGTCAAAGCAAATCGGCAACCGCACTCGCAAAGGCGCGTAAGGTTGCCGTTTCACGACGCCTCGTTCGAGTGCGGCAACACAAACTTGCACTGAGTGGCATACTTAGTCTACACAAAAAATGTCCCCCTTACATTTAGTTTCTTTCACACTGTCCTGAGGGAAGCGACCACAGGAGTCAGCCGTCTCCTCGGAGTTCTTCGAGCGCCCGCACAACCCGCCGATTCCTTGGACGACTCGCACTTGATCCGCACTCGAACAACCGCGGGAGTAGGGCGCAATCTTTGCACATCACACGAACTAGGAACGGCGCTTCCTTGCGTAAATTTAACATTTCGTGCTCTCGTGTGTAGCAGCGCGAACACATGAGAGACGCACCGAAACGGCATGCCCACGGAAACAAAGAAGACAAACAACTTGTGGCTTTAGCTGTGAATGGATTTGAATTGGATATCTGTGTGAGGAAAAAAAACATCTGTCGCTGCTATAAACTGAAAAAGAGAATGTATGTTATCTGGCAAAATTACTTTGAAAGTGATAAACGGTTATTCAAAAAACAAGTTACAACATATGAATATTTTCGCAGGTCTTTGTTTTGTTTTTGTTCTAGCAGACGACAGCCTCCTACTGCTTCTACGACAGACGTAGTGCGGTTTTACGTTCGGTGTGTGTCGCCGACGCAAAGCTCTATAGTAGTAATATCAGAGTTATCAATTCTCAATGAATCGTAGGAAGACTACAAAGCAGTAACATTTTGACATAGTGCAGTACGCAATCTTTCAAAGCAGGACATTTCTTTGCCCTGAAGCAAATCGAAGTAAGCCGGCCGGCGCAATCAGCTGATGTCGCCGCTACGCGAGGCATAGTCGTGCGCCATAGCGTCGCGCCCCGCGCTCGATTTGTCATCAGGCGATAGAGCTACTAAGTGGAATACAGCTAGATGCAGGGATTAATGGCGTATCACTTTAGTTTCCTGCGGTGGCCGACTCAAACGCAAGAGAGCCCCGGGAAACAACCTTCAACTGCTCAAGCTTGTGTGGGGTGTAAAAATACTTGTTTTCATTCGCGACAGGGCGGCAATCTATAGTTGAAAGACACGCGAAAAGTATGTGACGTATATACAATCACAAAACATATGCACACAACAACAGATACGATCGCATATCGTACATGAATATGCCAACGCATAGCGTGTAAACAGCAAATTTATATATATATATATATATATATATATATATATATATATATATATATATATATATATATATATATATATATATATCTTAAACACTTAAACACCCTCCTGCGCGAATAACTTAGCAAGCTAACGCACTCAGTTCACGTACGCGAGCCCAACTAAGTGGCGCAGGTTCGATTCCCGCGAAATCTCAATTTTTTAGTTTTTTTTCCAATGTTTTTTAAGTACTGCTATCTTTTCTAATGCGTTAGGTACTAAAACAAAATAAAAGCAATATTGCGTTCAAGTACGTATGTGGAACTGTGTTTTTTGCGCAACAGTTATTAGTTTTTTTTATTTTCATTATTACATTTTTTTATTTATTTCATAATATAACAAAATTAAGGACTAAGGGGAACATTGGGTCTGCTTGATTGTGAAGGGACACGAGAAGTGAGAAAATTCAAGCCAAAAAAATTATTTGAGAAAAAACTGAGTATATACAGCCGGACTAGCTTCTTCAAGGGTAGGTTCTAGGTATGCGCGACACTTGCTATATGACTCATCTCAAGCTGTGGCAGTTGAGGGAAGGCAAGATCACCGAGAAGCAGTTCCGAAATATATTTCGTTTGATGTTTTTGATTCCTCCAAAATAAGGGCTGCACAATTGTGATCGAGCCAAACCAAGAATTGCGGGCACGAAGTCTTGAGACAAAAAATGAATAATGTTCATTGTTTGAAAAATTGCCCTTAATAAAAGGAAGAGTTACGGAGTGCTACGTGCTTAACTCACAGAAGAAATTTTATATATACATATGGATAGTTTAAAATGGACAATGTTGCACACACAAACATTGGTTAAATTTCTTTGCAGCACAGTTGAAGCAACTATGTAGAACTGAAGCATCAAGAGAAGCTCATGCGTTCTCACTTTATTCCGCTTTACATAGCTTGTATGCGTCCATGCAGCCATGATATATTTTAAAGCATTTGTTTCACCTATAATCTTCTTATTCATTAAAGCTGGCCCATAAGTTGTGTCTTATGTAGCACTACAATTGAAGCGTAATCTGCATGGTGGTCTTAAACAATGCTTTTGAAAATCTCAAAACGACCCAGCTCTATACACGACCATCCGAGCATCAATGATAAGCACCATTATGTGTCCGTACATATCAGTTGTGCTCTCATACTTAATCATTTTTCTGATCACTCCCTCTACCCCTACCTCGTTTCTGTCGTGAAGCTGTGGCAAGTTGTGTATAGCTGTATTTATATTGTGGGAGCACATCATCAATAAAAGTTATTTTTAGGCTACATGCAATTATTTTTCATAGATTTTCATTTCTTTTGTGGGTGCTCAGGAGAGCTAAGCTCATGGTCGATATTTTAAAATGACATTTTTCTTTGTCAATGTTAATAAGAAAAGTTTAAGTAATATTGACAAGTTCATTTGCATTGAATTTAGCTCTCAATTTTATTGTTTCTGCCAAAAAAACGAGCCCTTGAAGTCATGCTTTTTTTGCTTGATTTGTTTTCGTGTGACAGCATGCAAGTAAATTGACAGTTATTGTCATTCCTTGAGAATGACACATTTTCCGTGTGACAAACTTTAGCACCTGATCATCTGCAGAAGTTGTATTCATTCTGAAAAGAGGCAAACAGCCGTGACTGACAACACAGACTAGCCTGCGTTATTATTTTGCACTATATATGTCACTGTGCATTCATTTATAAATATATAGAGCTCGGATTTCTTGCTGAAAATGTGACAACAAATGTAGATTTTCCACATTTTTGCAACAATCCAAATGCCTTTCATCAACTATTGCACATTGTCGTAAGCGCCTTACAAAATCTGTATATTTCCGTAAGACCTTACGTTCCGAATTTTCCTTATGAAAGCTTCTGTACACTCCATACACTTTCCTTATCCTTCTTTATCTTCTACAAGGAACTTTTCGTATGCTCCCTAAATTTCCTTATCGTTCCATATTTTCTATAAAACTCATTCCATTCACGCCATAAAACTTCCTTGTCCTTCCATATACTCCATAAAAAGCTTTCCATATATGCCATACATTTTCCTTATCTTTCCGTATACTCCATAAAAACCTATCCGTATACGCAATACAATTTCCTTATCTTTCCATATACTTCATAAGAAGCTTTCCGTATATGCTACACAACTTCCGTATATTTCCATAAAACTCCATATTTTTTCCGTATGTAGCACAAGGAAATGTTACGGAGTCCATATATTTTCCTTAAGATTCCATACGGAACGTTTCAGTAGGGCCATCGTGAGCTTGACTCTATGCAAGGCTTTCGGGGCAGACAAAGTGGCAGCTGGGCCATTTTCGAGGTCACCGAGGATCTGGAAATATTGGAACCAGCGTGGTATTTGCAGTTTGGGCTCAAAGCTAAAACCAAACTGGCTGTAGCTGCAACTTGCGTGAAGCATGGCCCCGGATATTCGCAGCTAAGCCGCTGCTTCTAGCAAACAACGAGGAATGGAATGTGCGGTTGGAGGAAAGAAAACGGCACCATCTACAGTTGCACTTGCGGGAGCCCGCCTCGACGATGAGGGATTAGTCGACCACTCCTTCTTCCCCCTTTCTTCATAATATCGGCTGAATTGGGTGGCATATTTCCAGATATGCTGGCACACCACTACATTGTCCTACTCAAACACAGTCAAACAAGTTTGACACGTGTACCCGCAGCTGGTTTTCCGAACCTCACCCAGCTGCCAGAGGAGCCTTGGAAACCAAGGTCATCTTAGATCATCGGACGTGCGCAAAATCTTGGTGACGTGTGTGAAACGTTGGTGCAGTGCATTTGTGACCTTATTTGGGCATTGTGTTGACTGCGAACTCTCCACATGCATTGTGTCATGTCTTTCCCCACCTTCGTGGGTTAAGCACCTAGACCATGGAGCGCCCTATTGGCGGAAGCCGCGGACAATGCGCCCAGGGTTGGCAACGTGGCGCTATATAAGCCAAAGACTTGTGCATTTTAGGTTCCACCGTTCAGCGGTTCTCATGTTCATTTCTTGACTTTACTTGATCACTTGATCACCTCTTTTTGAATTCTTAGTTACTAACCACGTAAATAAATTGTTGTCGTTATTACGAGCACGTCATCTGACTTTTACGACGATATTCCTAGGACGGGGGCCCACTACTAAACTGAGACCCGCGGGACCCGGAGTAGCAACAACTGGATGGCCGCGGTGCGATAGCATCAACCCAGGTCGCAACCACTTGATGGCAGCGGTGCGATAGCGTCAACCCAGGTCGCAACCACTGGATTCAGCGGAGAGATGGCGTCAACCCAGGTAGAATGATTGATTTGTGGGGTTCAACGTCCCAAAACCATCATATGATTACGAGAGACGCACAACCCAGGTAGCAACGATTCGACGACAGCAGTCAAATGCTATGACCCCATCGACTTCGAGAGGTGATTCGACGACAACGGTTGGATGCTCCGAGCACATCGACTTGAGAGGCAGCCAAACGACACTTCTGAGATGACACGAGGTCATCGACAGCGACAGGCAACAGAAAGGCGCTGCTGAGATGCACGACGCTGGAGGCGTGACTGCAAGCCGGTCGAGTGCCGACTCTGTTAAACTTTACGAACTGTTTACTAATGTGTGAGTAAAAAAAAGCTGTTGGAAAGCACAGCTTGTTTTGTCATTGTGAAACTGGCATCAAGCAGATTGTGAGATGGCTTGATCAGGCTATAGTCTGTGGGTGATGACAGGGATCACAGTGACAAAGCTACTTTAGTCATCAGGTTAACCAATAGCTTGCGCCAGGCAGACATTTGTGAGATAGCTTGTTTGAGCTATCGTCTGTGGATGACGGCAAGGTTAACGGTGACAGGACTATTTTAGTCATTGGGTTAACGGATAACTTGCGTCAGGCAGATAAAAGTGAGGTAGCTTGTTTAAGCTATAGTCTGTGGGTGACGGCAAGGTTAACAGTGACAAAACAGGATTCCTTGTAAGAGCTTAAGGATGCTTTTGCAGACTAAATAACAGGTAACTTCAGGCAAGGCAGAAAACTAGGGCCGTCGTTGTTGTCAGAAATAATTAGTTGCAAGACACGAATCATTCGTGCAACAGAGAACGGTACCGGAAGCTGTCATGAATCTGAGAGCCCTGCGAAAACCCGTATTGCTAGCGATCGCAGAGGAGTTGAAACTGGATGTGTCGGACTCTCCAATCAGAACAGAACTGATTGAGCAGATTATCGGGACAGAGACAAGCGATGAGGACCTTTTAGAGTATTTCCGAGAGCATTCAACAGAGAAAAAGGGCAGAAGCCTAGAGATAAGAGGCAGAAGCGCAGAGACAAGAGGCGAAGGCCCAGAGAGAAGAAGCCGAACGGATACGTATACACGAGGCTAAAATGCGTGCATTAGACGAAGACATTAAACAGATGAACCGTGAAATTAGGGCACATCATCGGAAGCGTCTTTTGTGGTGTATATGTGAAGTAGGTGTAGAACTAAGAAGGTGCGATGTATTGGCGAGTACGGTGTAGTGTGAAGTCACCGAGAACGCCGCTGTTTGCGAGGTACCAACCAAGAAAAGTACGCGTCTCTATGAGGGCGACATGCAAAGTGACCCTTCAGCGGAAAGAAAAGAGCAACAGGTCGTTGCTAAGAAAATTGCGGCTTGAGAAAGTACGCGACCCTCCGATGGTGCGAAGGTAGTGCATATTGAGAGCGGGACGGTGGCTGGTATTCAATTTGTAGCAAGCCTAAAAGGTGTTCCATGTGAGACCGAGGCTGATTCCAGTCACCCTGGTGTGGTCATTGAACAGATTTAAGAGCTGGAGACCATGCTCGAGCCTCAGCATAGGACTTTTCTTTCGGATGTTGAAAAAGAGGACGACCAATGTAGTCCTGAATGTAGCAAAGACAAAACGCTACGGAAACCCGACAGTACTGCCAGTGAGGACAAGCTACTGTTGAAAGAGTTTTCTACAGATAGAGATGTTTCAGAGGCTGAGAAGGTACATTACGAGGCTGTCGTAGGTGTACAAACAGGCACAAGTTTGGTGGAGGATTGTTTCGAAGAAAAGTGTAATCCCAGCAGCATGAACACAGATTGTGTGTTGTTACAAGCATGCCTCGTGCAGCGGTACGTAAACGATCGGCTGGACGGTAAAATCTACCTGGAAATTGAGCAGAACACTAATTTCCAAGAGCTTAGATCTGTGGAAGGCCCAGAGTCTGGTTTCGTTAGGGGTAGCGCAGATAAATTAGCCCGTAAGAGCAATGAAGTGGGGAAACCGAAAGGCAAAGTCTGCAGAAAGCGTGGTGCACAGGCACACCTGAACTGTAGGGTTGCCGATGGCGCAACCAGGGAAGTTTGTAACAAGAAAAGGTTGTGCGTAAGCGTCACCGCAAATGAAGGAAGCGGGGACGTGCGGCGGCGCAAAAGGTGGAGGCAGAGGGCACGCCGCAGCGGAAGGGTTGGTCATGGGGCAATTCTACAAACCGTACTTTGAGGCGTACAGTCAGACAAAATTGGCGAGAGAGAAGTAGCGGAAAGGGACGCACGTCCCCAAGAAAGAAGGCGGGGTCAAAAAGAACAGGTTTGCATTGACGACTACGTCGACAGGTTTCTAAAGGAAAGGCTACTGGTCCTAAATTCTGGGTGGAACCAAATCCAAAAGGCCAATGGAGAATCTTTCCCCCGCCCTTCAGCTATGTAAGGTGTCACAAAGAAAGGCGGCCCGAATCAAGAATGAGGCGAGATAGCAAAGTTGGGCTAGGAGCTCGCGCTCATTGTGGCCTCTGGCGATCACGAAAGCGGCAAAGAACACGACCGCCACGTGCAAGGCTGAAAGCATCAAGGTCAGCTGCAAGCTTTTCGCAGAATGCGACCCCGAGGTTCTGGAAGGAAATCACTTGAATATTCTTCCAGTTTTGAACCTTTGAAATAAAGTTTTTTGCATGTAAGGTTTGATAATAAAACAGACTGGTTTCAAAGGGTTCGTGCCGAAACGTGGTATGTTGTTTTTGTAAACATTTACAAACAAACGCGCTGTTAGAATATTTTTAGATGGTACGGAAGCGTACATTTGGTCGGGAGATGTTACAGTGCTCTATAAGTGGGAATCGAGCTAAAGCACCCGAAAAAACCCAGCGCGCTCTATATCCAAGTGGCTGGCATGATAAAGTATCATTAACCAAACAAGACTATGACGCAAGGTTTCGTTCCGTTACTTTAGTTTTGATGAAAGGCTTAAGTATCGTGTGATAGTTTAGGCGGAGCGTTGCTCGTTACCAAAAGTCGAGGTAGGAGCGACAACTTCGACAGTTGTAAGATGCAACCGAATCTAGTGGGAAAGATTTGAGTCTGTCAGGGTGCGTTCTACTATAGACGTGAAGAACGGTAATGCTTGAGCTCGGGTTATAGCGTGCGCAAAAGCTGGCACGGAAGCTTAAGTTTTTTCCTTCATGTGTAAATGAAATTCATGCGAGAATTCTTCGTCTTGAGCTTTTGGTTGTTTTGCAAGTGTCCAATTTAAATGGTGGAAAAGACTGAACACACCGTGAAGGCAGCTCAAAAACTAGCTTACTAGATTACCAAGAAAGTTATGTTGAGGTGGAGCATTGTCTTCTCTGGGGGCTACTGCCTTTGTTCTCTGAGAATGGCCGCCTGCTGCATTGAAGCCTCGTTTTGCAACAGTATACGTTTGACATACGTTTTAAAAAGAGGGATACCACATGGCAACGCTGAGTGTTTACGTCGCTGTCTCTGACGCGAACGGCATTCTCGAGAGTGCTGAAATATTTTTTTTTTCTGACTAGAACCATTGATTAGGTTTTATTGCGTTTTAGAGTTCGTAGAACTCATGGTGAGTACATTAAGAACACCACTATTCAAGGTTTCAGGTAGGGTTTAAGACTTTCCTGTATTTCAGGTTCCACAGTTCAACAGTTCTCATGTTCAGTTCTTGACTTTTTCTTGATAACTTGATCACTTCTTTTCGAATTTTCAGTTCCTAACCATGTAAATAAATTGTTGTGGTTATTACGAGCGCCTCATCTGACTTGTTCGACGATGGGTCCTAGGGCGGGGGTCCGCTAACAAACTGAGACCCGTGGGACCCGGCCGGAGTCGCCACAGTGGGTATGTATAGTATGAACAGGGCGACAGTATAAGGGAAGCCGACGAAGGAAAGGTGCGTGTGCAATGTAATAAGTGGATGCATGTGAACCACGACCTATCTCTGTTTATGTCTCAAGGCTAGGCCAAAGCCTCCGCACTAATTTTTGGCACGAAGGCGACCAAGAAATCATGGACACACCAAGATCGGGTCAGTTCCTTGAGCGAATACATCGAAATGGAAGCGTTCAAGTAGACCTGACAGCGATTTTCGGCAGCGACGCAACGAGGAGCGATATAAAGTGCGATACGCAAATAAGCTTTGTATCGTTTCCTACGGCTGACTTTTTGTCTCTCGATCTACCTACTAAAGGCTACAAGGAGGGCAGATCAATAAGGGTTGCTTGGATGAAAAGAAACAACTGGGCTCCTTGGCTCATCTCTAAAAGTGCCACATCATTTCTGGGCTGATTGACGGTGTCCCTTCTCATGTGCACCTAGAGCTCGCCGGACTGTTTTTCAACTTGTCATCGGGGTGGATCATCGCTAAAGAACGGGTCGAGACATCTTTGAATTGGGTGAGAGAAATTCACGTTACTCGTAGTCCTAGTACTGCATCGAGGTCTCCACGTCTCTTCCGCAAACCGCAGCAGCCCGAATTGACTTCTCGACGGCGTGTACCCAAAATCAATGTACGTATTGCTCTGCTGCTAGTTTACCATGGCAGTTTCATTGGCACAACGAATGTCTTCCCACGACAACGTATCGGCTAATGAGACTAGCCTGCCAAACGGAGAGAGCGACGCGTAGTTTCATTACTACAATATGCTCTCATCAGCGGAAAGGTAAAAAATACAATTCCTGATACAGGAGCAACAAATACTTGTACCGGTGAAGATACGTACTAACAGCTCAAGCTTCAGTTTATGAGGGACTCCAGTATCATGGTGCAGCAAGTTACTTCAAGCATTCAAACTTTGGATAGCGTGAACATTCGATTGCAAATTGGGAATGTCGCAAAGAAATTTATGTACACGTTCGTCGAAGCATGAGAACACAATTGAATTCTTGGCCTAGATGGCTCTTTGTACTTAAACCTTTCTGTGAATTTCGAAATCACAAGGGCATGAAAATTTGAACATCAGGAATCTAAGTGATGGGAAAGCCACTAAAGCACCTTTGATGAGAACCCTGGGCTCAGAAAACTTCGCACATAATAAAAGTGAAGTGCTTGACTTTTTTAAATTAGGTATGACGATATCTTGACCAAATCACACACAGACATTGGATGTATCACTACTGAGCAACATGCTATTGCACTTACCAATGCCGTCTACATTCATCGAGAACCATACATGTGTTCACAGGCCGACATCGCGGAAAATAACGAACAAGTTGGTGCTCTCATCAAGCAAGGTGTTGTGATGCCTTCTTTGTCACCCTCTGTCACAAAAATTATTTTAGCAGAAAAGAAAGGCGAACTACGTATTTGTCTAAAATAGATGACATTCTGGACCACTTGGGAAAGGTAAGCTTTTTCACTACGCTTGATGCAATTTCGGTATACGGGCATGTACAAACGCATGCGGACGACATTTAGACAACTGCGTTTGTCAAAACGAATAGCCATTTTCAGTAGTTGATGAAGCCGTTTGGGTAAAAGTTGTTCCGGCTACGTTTGAAAGAGCCCTGAAATCGATAATAGCCAAGCACTAGATCACAATGTTAACAATTACTTTGTCAATATCGTCACATGCTCTCATTTGACGATAACATACGACAGCTTGGGCCACTGCTCAACGTTCTTAGAGACGAGAGCGTAAAAGTGAAACGCAAAAGTGTCGATTTGCAAGATTCAGCATTCAATACTTGCGCCACGAAACTTAAGGAATAGTCACGCCTATGCAACATAACGTGGTGGCCCGCCGTCGTGGTTTAGTGTCTAAAATACTCGGCTGCTGACCCGCAGGTCGCAGGATCAGATCCCGTCTCTGGCGGCTGCATTTTCGATGGAGGTAGAAATGCTCTGTGTATGTGTGCTCAGATTTGAATGCATGTTAGAGAACCCCAGGTAGTCAAAATTTCTGGAGGCCTCCAATACGGTGTGTCTCATGATCATATTGTGGTTTAGGGACGTTAAACCCCACATATTCATTAATTAGGCGAAGTAATATGGCTTTAATACTCAAATTTGTGATACCTAGAACGAGAGAAATAAATGAAACTACTCAACAAAGGAAGAAAATGGATGTGAACAGAATCATTAGAGCTGACTTTTAGAGAACTGCAGCAGCGCATAGCTGCAGAACCAGTGCCTATACGACACTTCCAGGCCATGTACTTTGTACTGTGATTTATCTTGCAAAAGCCATGGCGCAGTGCAGAAGCAACCTGACGACCAATACAAGGAACATCCCGTTGGTTACTACTCCCTCAAACTGCTTAACCACGAGGTCCATTATGCTGGTACAGAAAGAAAATTCCTTGATTATATAGATACTATAATAAATGACATTGTTACCTTCATAAAAAGCCATTCACTGTTACAAAGCATCAGTCTGCGCCACAGTGGCTGAAGAATATTAAGAATCTTCAAGGTTATGCCTTCCAGAGGTAGTTGAAAAATTATGTACGAAGTAAACAAAAGTAACAGGTGTCCTACGATGAACTTCAACGATGCAGCATTGAGCGCTCAAAAGGGCCCCATTCAAAGAAAAATAACGTAGTCATCGTCCAAAATAAAGGGCTAAGAAAGCTCTGTGTGGCCCATGCACTACGCTCAAAAATACTTCAGAATGCACATCACCATTTTGGGCGTGTCAGAATAAAGAAGACGCTCTCACCCATGCCGCCGCAACAATATTGGCCGGATATGGTAACCGATGTTGCCACCAACATTCAGCACTGTGATATATGACAGATGTAAAATAAGACGCAAACGAAGAAGTATCGCACATTTGAATTCCTGCCTCCTGCTGAAGAGCCTTTTGTCCTTTTGCGATGGACATATTTGGGGGATTTCGTGGATATAGCTCATCAAAAAGGTCAATGCACTTGGTTACTAACAATGCTGCTCTCTACGTATGGGCCTTCGCCCATACGCAGAGAGCATAAAAGGAGAACAGCGACGCTTTTTCATGCATAAAAACAACTTTTGCTGCTGAAATATCACGAAAGTCTCTTTCAGGTTGTGGTCAAAATTCACTGCAGGAAAATTCAAACAGTTTCTAAAACATAACCGAGTGCACCGACCATCAGTCTTAATGCAATGGTATGAACGAGTTGAAAAACCATACCATCGTAAGCTGGCTTAAGCACAAGGTTAATGACAATACAGAGAAGTTTTGGACGGATACAAGAGAAAGCCTCACGAAGTTACCAGCTACGCACCGCCCTTCCTGGTGTTTAGAATTTCATCTTATCCAACTATACTGAAAGAGCGAGAACAAACTGTTTACGAAGTGCGGAAAACTGATAATAATATTTCTATCGTCTACCACAATAAGAACAAAGTAAACTATGATAAGAACTTTCATCCTATTGAGTTTTAAGCTGTGACTTAATCGTTTACGAGACACCATGGCATCTCGAGAACTGCAATCTGAGTTCCGTGATGGAAGGACCATACAAGATTTTGCGCGAAGTCTCGCCAGTGAACTATGAGATGTTAGCAAACTACGATGTTATTCTCAACCTTCTGAACTGAGAGTTTCTGGAGGGGAGAGAGAAGAGTGCAAGGCATGAACAAGGTGACAGTAGAAAAAGTCGACAAAAAAGAGGCGCGCTATAAATAGATCCATGGCATCTGAACCAGGATTTATCCCTTTTTTCTAACGTCACACGTAATCTTTCCCTACCCCCCATAATAAATATACTGAAGAAGTTTTTCGAATGGGCCAAACGTACTTGGGAAGAGAAGAGACACAACTTAGTGGTTATCTTAGTTTTATTTTCAACGGTTTCGACACGTGGACCGGCCTTCGTAAGGGTTTGTGGATAAGTCACACTTATTCACAAACCCCGAAAAAGACCGGTCTACCAGTCGAAACCATTTGAAATGAGACTAAGTCAAACCCGCTAAGTTGTGTCTCCTCTCATCCCGCGCACACACACACACACACACACATATATATATATATAAATATATATATATATATATATATATATATATATATATATATATATATATATATATATATATATATATATATATATATATATATATATATATATATAGAATATATATATATATATATATATATATATATATATATATTCTATCATCTCCGATCATGCTCGAAAAAGTCGTGCAGGTACATGTGAATCCCAGTAGTAGTTATATGGGGGGAACTATTATATTTCGCCAAAAAAATTGTGCTGTCTAAGGAGTTCTCAAGCCATGTGACACCCAATTGAAACTGCGTCATGATAAATAATTTGCATATTTCCACTCGCTTGGGCGATTTCTGAGACAAAAACACTTGATCTCAAGGCGCTACTCTTTCATGACTATGATAACTTAATCATTTTCATTTACTTTTTCTTTTTGGCCTTGATGCAAAGTGGATCTATACAGCATGAATTACTTTTATGAAAATAAATGACTTTTTTTTCAAAATATATTTACATTTTGTGTTTTATGTGCTCTCTTAATAATTATTTACGATACTTGGGGACATACTCAGGCAAAACCTTTGCCAGAATGTTGTCACACAGTTGGAAAAAATACCACTTTCACTCAATCACGGCTCAATTTTCGCCATGTAGTAATCAAAGTAAAAACATGACATATTTTGGCAAGGCGTGGTTTTTAGTAGGACATACAGAAAGTTTTTAACCAGTATTTCTTGTTTTAAGAAAAAAAAGTATTCTCCGTCTCGACAAGGTTGCCTTCGCCCTGCCTTCAATGCCTAACATGTAAGCACGACGTCCCAGTGGTGGCTTTGCAGTAGCGAATAATGTGTGTCATACAACTGCGTGCCACCTATTTTAGTTATACAGCTGCAGACAACATAAAAAAAGAGGCAATATATCTTCAGCCTTGAACCAATAGAGACTAGGTTATAATCAAACGCTTCTTAGTCCCTATGAGCATATTTATAATGCTGTCGTTTGCCTCCAACACAGTATGGGGTCGTGTGTGTCGCTTCCAACATGAAATACGCATGGTGCTTATAGTTATTGGAAGTATAGTTACACTATAGTTTACCTAATGTTTTTTTTTCCGTCGTTCTGGTTATAGGATGATGCGTGATCACTTACTACGGGTGTGCATAATGAAATGACGTATGCTAGGTCACATTTTGGAGATCATTTATATCATACCTATGAACGACACATAATTCCCATTCCCAGTTTTCATTCAAACTTCGTTCGATCTTTTTTTTTCAAATAGTCCTAAGTTGCTGAAATTTTCAAACGCACATAAAAACTATGGCACACACTTCTAATTAAAATATAATCAACACCTTCAGGCCATTTAGGAGGAGGAGGATCAAGCTGTTGGTATTCCACCAGTGTTGCTTTATTTTTGGGGAGGGGGGAGGTGTATAGATACTGAATATGAAAAAAGTCTCACTGAACTAAGTAATCTATTCTTGGACAATCCCCCTGAGTGGCTAAGAGCCATGGCTTTGGATCCATCGTCACCATCAGCACCCACCGGAAATGTTGATTTAAGAGTCGTTTGTAGGCCTCATATTAAATCATCTTGCACGTGTACACCTAGCATATATCATTTCGTCATGCACAGCAGTCGTAAGCGATCATGCACCACCCTACCCCTGAACCATCCTAAAAATGCCTTAAGTAAACTACACCTTAACAATAATAATGAAAAAATTAGGAGTATGCGCATCAATATCAAAAATTAAACACAACGTTATAATACTGTGTTGCAAGCATACTGCATTATAATCCTGCCCCTTGGGACTACAAAGCGTTTGACTATAACCGTACCTTCGATTGTTCAAGAGAGAGATACACCGTAAAGCCCCTTTTTGACGTTTGTACAACTGTAGTAATATAATATTAACAAAAAAATTCACAAGCAGCCGCATGACTCGCATTGTTTGATGCTGAAAAGCACCCACTGAAACCTGGCGCTGACATGTTATACAGTGAAGGTGAGGAAAAGTCAAGCTTTCTACTACTTTGTGGTTGTTCAGAAAGAAAACTCCATACTCCCACAAAACAAAAACAACCATTTTGAAACTTTCTCAACATCTTACTAACAAAGCAGACTATGCAAAAATAAATAATCCAAATTTTTAATTTTAAAAGTACACAGTGAAAAATGAGCCACAATATGAGTAAAACCCTAATTTTCCGCAACTTTGTCACAATTTTTTCGCCAAAGTTTTGCTGGATTCACTCCCGGAATATTTTCATCGTTTAATATGGAGACACATAAAACAGAAATAGTAAATACACTACTGGCAAAAACATTTCTGCCTTTCATGAAAATGGCTAAATATGCAGCATATTGCAACTTTTCGCCAAGATAAAAAATGGAAGTCAAACTAAACTCACTAAACTATGACAGTCATGAAACGGAAACACCTTGAGATTAAGTAAATCTTTGTTTCGTACCAATGCTCAAACCAGCAATAGCAGGTAAATACTTAGCGTGACAGTTACACTTTGTGCTCAATGTTTGAAGTGCCATCCATGATTGATGATTGATTTGTGGGGTTTAACGTCCCAAAACCACAGTATAATTATGAGAGACGCCGTAGTGGAGGGCTCCGGAAATTTAGACCACCTGGTGTTCTTAACGTGCACCCAAATCTGAGCACACGGGCCTACAACAATTCTGCCTCCACGGTAAATGCAGCCGCCGAAGCCGGGATTTAATCCCGCGACCTGCGGGTCAGCAGCCGAGTACCTCAGTCACTAGACCACCGTGGCGGTGTGAACTGCCATCTAGGCAACAAAACGTTACATGCATCTTCGATTTTGCGCAGTCCTACAATCAACCTACCAAATACTTTATTTTTTGCAAGAGAAGATATCTTCAGCCAAAGGAGCTGTTCACACAGTCAGATACGTTATAATTTACCGATCGCGTGACAGGTGCACCGTTTCGAACTACTCTAAACGTGCCAAATAAATCATAATTAGCAGCATCAGCCTAACTAAGCCCATCGCAGGGCAAATGCCTCTCCCTTGATTTGCCATTCAAGCAGGTCTTGTCTTTTCTGCAGCCACGTTCTATGTGCGAACTTCTTTATTTCATCGGCCCACATAACTTTCTGTCTCACCTTTGTGTGTTTGGATTCCCTCAGATTCAAGTCAGTTACCCTAAATGACTTGTGGTTATCCTGCCAACTTGCCTTCGCCATGTCCACTACAGCAGTTACCTCCCAATAAATATTGTTCGGTAATTCAAATACTGAGTCGCCTAATGCAAATTATTAAGTCCGATTATTTTGTCTTTTCGTACCACTTATTTTGTACCGCAGGTTCAACACAAGTGGTAAAACGTTTTCATACTTCTTACATAAGTTCTCTTGTACCGAAGGTCACATAATCGAGTTGTAGAGGGCACAGGTTGACTGCGATATTCTAGTCATCAAAAAAGCAGGTAGGCCGAACAATCTACAAGCGAATTTATTTCATCGAGTCTTGTACATTTCGACATGTTTGTACATGCCGAAAAAGGGTATCCGACATTCAAGGACGCTTCCTATCACACAATCGAGCCACTTCTGAGATGAACACTCACATACAGCGTACATAACACCTGGCAAGTACCATCGGCTTTAGCACATGGGCCTGTAAAAGCGCCTATATAGTGCTTTTTCCTTCGGCAGAAGCGCAAAACGTAGTGTTAAAGCTTTGAGAAAACAGTAAAATCTTTTGTCTGGTGCACTGAAAGCTCGAGAATACATTTACCAGCGCGTGCTTGTGCTCGTTCAGGGAAAACATCAAAGCATGCCTGCGCTTTATATTCAAGATGTATATTCTCACTCAGAGTGAGATAATATTTTCATGAATGCTTTCACACACACACACACACACACAAACATATATATATATATATATATATATATATATATGTGTGTGTGTGTGTGTGTGTGTGTGTGTGTGTGTGTGTGTGTGACGCTATGATCAATGGGCGACGTGGCCTGGCTCATACGCCATGTTTATTCCATTCTCCACTTCTTCATCCTCTACTTCTACCAACCATCACTTCATACGTCACACGATTCCCCCTCCCCCCGAAAGAAAGCGTGGATTACTAACAATGAAAAGTAAACAAGGAGAGATTAAAAGTCACAAATGTCATAGTTCACAATTGGTTCTGTGCTCCAGGGAAGTTCCGTAAACTTTCAGACTTCAGGGGAGGGTGCAATAGTCCGGTTAACGCAGGAGTTCGGGTGGGCGAGGCTAGTGGTTGCGTCCTGGATAACACAAAAATGCTTTGGTCGTGGAGATAAGGGTAATCACAGCTGGAATTCTTGTGAAGAACGAACGAGGTTCGAACATCTTGCAGAATCGACAGTTCCAATATTTTAGGCATCGAATTCCTCGTTGTGGGTCATACACAGGCCGTACAAGCAGCTTGCGTGAGCGTTGATCGAGGTTGATTGGCCGCTGCCTGAGTTCCTGCCGGGTACAAAGTGTGCTTTTGTGGCTTTTGTGGCTCTTGGAGATTTTTCTATAGCGATGTCGCAGATGTTTTATTCTAAGGCGCATTTTCAATGTCTGGCGCAGATGTCGCAGATGTTTAATCTAAGGCGCATTTTCAATGTATCCACAACGATGGGCCTTTTCGCAATGTTCTTTGAGCCTTAAGAGTGATTTCGATGAAGTTTTCTTTTGTCGCTGACAATGTTGAAGTATACGTTGACGTTGTAATTTCTTCGTTTCGTCAACTTGCTTGTAGTGTGACATTAATCGTGTTGTGCCAACATTCTTAGTAAGTCCTCCGCAGGCTTCTACAACGCCAACCAATGCAGCTGTCTCTGTCGCAAGACAATGTGGGAGGTTTCGTGCACTTGAATCTTCTGTATTTATAAACCGCTCATTGTTGGTGGTTGCCTGAATGGCACTTGTGTCATCAGAAGTCGCACCTGCGCTTTTGTTTTCAGTGTTGGCAGTGAGGTTGTATGCTGGATTGCCGTCGCGTTGATCTTGTGATTGATGAACACTAGACGCTTCTGCAAAATCCTTTTCTTCACAAGATGCTGATTGTGAATGCTTCTGTCTTTGTGGAACTGCTGAGCTGAATACCAAGTCAGTTTGCAAAGTACGCATGTGCCACGAAGTATTGAATTCATCTGGGTCATCAACAGTGGATTGCATTCTTTTATGCAGCGGAGAGTTGAGCACTGGCGATATTTGCTCGGGTGAGGAGCCAGGTGGAAGGTTGGGAAAACGACTGCGTGGTCTTTCCGTGAGCATGTGGCTAACTTCACCTGACGGGAATGGTAAATTCATGCTGTGTGCTCGAATGCTTCAAGGCTGCTTATGACTGCGATGACTGAGTTCGAATGCACTGAGAGTGTGTGTTCTAATCGAATCTTCCTTATGGTCTTGAAACCAGATGATCATTTTTTCTTTTATCTTTTGCCAAGCCTCGTCGTTGTCGAATATGTGGGTGAGGTAAAATTTAAAAGCCTCACCAGTGACGTAGTCGGTCAAGACGGCGACCACCTCCCGTTCCGACCATGATGCAGCGGTAGCGTGGAGCTCGAACAGGTCGAACCAGTCCTGTACAGGTCCATCGTCCGCTGCTCCGGTGTATTTGGGGATGGGAAGGTCGGTCGATGATTCCGTCATGATGCTCGTCGATGTGTACTGCTAGATGCTGGTTTGGTAGCTCACTTATGGTCAGGTTGTCTTGCGGACAACCTTGTCGATGATGTGCGACTGATGAAGAGGCTGCCAGGTCTTCATCCTGTCGACTTGTGTGACGCTATGATCAATGGGCGACGTGGCCTGGCTCATACGCCAGGTTTATTCCATTCTCCACTTCGTCCTCCTCTACTTCTACCAACCATCACTTCATACGTCATATATATATATATATATATATATATATATATATATATATATATATATATATATATTGTTATGGCGTTTATTAGCCGGCACACAGCGAGTCTACACAATGGCGACAGTAACGGCCAAAACACGGGGTCTCCGCGCGAGCGGCGTTCTCTTTGGGCAGACCCACTAGAAAGCACATAAGAGTTCGACCCACTTCAGTGTTCGGCGGCTTCTGTACAATTACCCCGGGGTCTAAGAGGGAGCCGCCTGGCGACCTAACAGCTTGTCACTACGAGCGGGTCATAGTAAGCCTTCAGACGCTCCACGTTGACTATGTCGCGCCCGCGGCGGCGCATGTCCGAAGATTGTTCAATTGGCTCGATAAGATAGTTGACCGGAGATGTGCGCTCGATCACACGGTAGGGACCTTCATATTTCGGGAGTAGTTTGGAAGAAAGGCCAGCTACAGAGGTCGGGATTGAGAGCCATAGAAGGGAACCAGGAAGGAAGATGGGCTCAGAAGTGGCGGAGCCATCACGAATACTCTTCTGCCGCTCTTGCTCATGCGTCGTAAAAGTCTTGGCAAGCTCGCGACACTCTTCAGCAAGCCTGGCGGTCTCGAAAATAGGTGTACACTCAGATGGATCCGGCGTGTACGGGAGTATCGTGTCGATGGTGTGTGACGGGTGCCTTCCGTACAGCAAAAAGAAAGGTGAAAAACCAGTCGTGCTCTGAGGGGCGGTGTTGTAGGCGTAAGTGACGAAGGGCAGTATGGTATCCCAATTCGTGTGGTTGGCGGCGACGTACATCAACAGCATGTCGCCGAGGGTGCGGTTAAAGCGTTCGGTCAGACCATTCGTCTGCGGGTGGTAAGCAGTAGTTTTGCGATGGACAGAATGGCACTCAGTGAGAATGGCATCGACGACTTCTGACAAGAAGACACGGCCTCGATCGCTGAGAAGCTCCTGGGGTGGACCGTGGCGCAATATAAATCGATGTAGTAGGAAGGACGCAACATCACGCGCAGTAGCCGCAGGGAGAGCGGCGGTTTCGGCGTATCGCGTTAAATGATCTACGGCGACGATGGCCCAGTGGTTGCCAGTGGACGTCAGAGGAAGTGGTCCGTACAAATCGATACCTATGCACCCAAACGGACGGTCAGGGCAAGGTAGCGGTTGCAGACCGGCTGGTGACATGTGTGCGGACGGTTTGCGGCGTTGGCAAGCGAGACAGGAGTGAACGAACTGCTGGACGTAGCGGTACATCCCGCGCCAGAAGTAGCGTTGTCTAATGCGATGGTAGGTTTTGAATACCCCAGAGTGCGCGCACTGTGGATCAGAATGGAAGGATTCACATATCTCCGACCGCAGACTGCGATTTCCTCACGTATGAAGGACTTGAAATCTGCCAGCAGTGCCACCTGATCACAGCTCGCTTCCAAGCCTGCAAGCCCTGCATCTTGTGATGTGGAGCGACGGGTCATCGAACGCTGCCGGCGGAGCTCCTCGTAGCTCTGGCACAGCGTGATGACCTCAGCTACTGTGCCTGGGTTTTTGGCAAGCAGCATCGTGAAGGCATCATCGTCAATGCCCTTCATGACGTTCCGGATCTTGTCTGATTCGGACATGCTGTCGTTCGACTTCTTGCACAAGTCCAGGACATCTTCAATGTAACTGGTGAATGACTCACCGGCCTGCTGAGCGCGTTCGCGTAAGCGCTGCTCGGCTTGCAGCTTGCGAACGGCAGGGCGGCCAAAAACGTTGGTGATAGCAGTCTTGAAACCGGACCAGGTTGCAAACTCGGACGCGTGGTTGGTGTACCACAAACTTGCAACGCCCGCAAGGTAGAACACCAAGTTTGTCAACTTGCCGTCCTCGTCCCATTTGTTGGGGACGCTCACGCGCTCGTAAACGGCGAGCCAGTCCTCCACGTCATTGCCATCGGCGCCCGTGAAGATGGGTGGATCGCGGATCCTGGGGACACCGGGACATGGGGGTGGCATGGGAGGAGGCGTTTGCTGAGAGGCGTCGTGGGACATGGTAGATTGCAGCGTACGTGAGCGTAGTTCCAAGGGCATCGAAGGGAATCGTAGCACCTCCACCAATTTGTTATGGCGTTTATTAGCCGGCACACAGCGAGTCTACACAATGGCGACAGTAACGGCCAAAACACGGGGTCTCCGCGCGAGCGGCGTTCTCTTTGGGCAGACCCACTAGAAAGCACATAAGAGTTCGACCCACTTCAGTGTTCGGCGGCTTCTGTACAATTTATATATATATATATATTTATATATATATATATATATTGTCGCGGTACAACGCGAATAAGTAAAACAAAGATACACCTTGGGACGACGAAATCAGCATGTCCTCAACAGCTGAGCCCCAAGATCGTCTTCTTCGGCCTCGAGAGAAGCTAGAGGCCCACTACCTCGTGCCCACTAAATGCCCCATCATCGTTATCGTTCACATGTAGACACGCGTCATTCGCCTCTCTCTCAAAGTGCATCGCTCCGATGTGCAATCTGTAATGCAGTTTTTTTTTCTAACGTAAAGTATCACGCAATCACTCGCTGACGTAAGGTTTTATGCGGACTACGTGAACGAGTTCAGGATAGTGCTGGCGACGCCTTGTACTGTACGAACAGTTGGGAACAACTTCGTAAGTGTCATCGCTCAGGCGTCGCACAACTAGGTACGGTCCAAAGCATATTCTTAAGAGTTTTTCGGAAAGTCTTCGTTTTCGTACGGGCGTCCAAACCCATACTTTGTCGCCAGTTTGGTAGACGACGGTTTTGCTGTGAGCATTGTAGCGGCCTGCATTGTAGTCTTGCTGCTGGCTGATCCGTAAACGTGCAAGTTGCCTAGCTTCTTCTTCGCGTTCCGTAAACGTGTCGGCGTCCGGGACGATGTCGTCGCCTTCGTGCGGTAACATTGCATCTAACATGCTTCGTACTTCCCGTCCATAAACGAGGCTGAAAGGTGTCATGTGGGTCGTTTCTTGCTTGGCCGTGTTGTATGCAAATGTTATGTAAGGCAAGATTGTATCCCCATTTTTGGGTTCGACGTCTACGTACATCGAAAGCATATCTTCGACAGTTTTGTTTAGATGCTCTGTCAGCCCGTTCGTATGCCGGTGGTATGCAGTGGTCTTACGATGCGTTGTTCCACTCAGCATGAAAACTTGGTCCAAAAGAGCTGCTGTAAATGCGGTTCCTCTGTCTGTGATTACTACGGTTGGTGCACCATAACTCAGTACAATATTCTCGATAAAAATCTTGCCACCTCCGCTGCGGTACCTCTCTGGATAGAATTTGTCTCGACATAACGGGTCAAATCTTCCATCGCGACAATAATCCATCGGTTGCCTGCAGTAGAAGTAGGGAGTGGGCCCTAAATGTCCTTGCCGATCTGGTAGAATGGAGTCATTGGGACTTGTATGGGTTGCAGGACATGCGGTCATATTGCCTGCAGCGTTGATGAAGGGCCCGCTAGATAGTCGTAGCCTCCTTAATGAAGTCAACCACGGTACTTGGAGGGTTGTGCAGTAGCCCGGCAAAAAGCTGTTCTTTGACACCGCGCATGAGGTAACTCAACTTTTTATCTTCCGTCATGTGCGGGTTAGCTCGTTGAAAGAGACGAGTCATGTCCTCGGCAAACATTGCAACGGTTTTGTTGGGTTTTTGAACCCGTAGCTTCAATAACTTCTGCGTACGGTCCTTCAATCGATATTGGCGAAGGTATCGACAAACTTCTGTCGAAAGTTGGGCCAAGCAGACAGATTGCCTTCTCTATTCTCATACCAAGTACGAGCACCGTCGTCAAGGTAGAAATAGGCGCGTAAAAGCTTTTCCTGTTCCGACCACTGATTTACCTTGGCAACACGCTTGTAGTGGTCAAGCCAGTCGTGAACGTCTTCATGGGCACCGCCACTAAAGTGATCGGGAACGAGAGGTTGAAAGAGGGTCACCTGAGATGCGTGCGTCGGAAAGCTGCTTTGGGGCACCTGTTGCGGGCTTGCGTTGGCCATTGGTTGAGGTGTGCGGTGCCTAGCAGGTACCGGCGAATGAGTCAGCTCTGGCGCGAGGCCTCGCAACCGTCGACTGGAGCAATGCACCGGTGTTTCTACAGGTGAAAATGCGTCTGGACTCGATGAGCGGTTCGCAGCGGGCGTGTGGAGCATAATACAGGGTTGCAGCCCAGCACTTCCTCCAGTGTCACGGTACAACGCGAATAAAACACAGATACACATTGGGACGACGAAATCAGCGTGTCTTCAACATGTCAAGTCATGTCAAGATCTTTGACGATGTGGCGCATACCCACGCTGGGGGATTAACCGAGAACCGGATAGCTTTCATGAATTTCTTTTTAATAACAGATTAAAAATAATCCATTTGAGTCATAAAAAAGATGCAACAAGACAAATTTGATGGTTGAATTGTAAATAATCTATAGTAAAATGCAATAAAGCGTCGTATTTGAGTTATTATGAATTAGGGAATTTCAAAATCTACCCAACAATGATTTCAACACTTAGACCTCTTTGAACTTTTGACGAACTTCTGCAATACGTCAAACATCTTCCCGTCACTGTGGCCTAGACATAAAGCCCCGAAAGAAAGCACATTTTCAGCGTTTAAATCTATTCCGAGAAGTTGTCAAACGGCTCCTAAAGTGTTTTTCCGCAAGACAGACTATCTATTACAATAATTGAGATATTGTTCAGTTGACTCATTTACTCCACAAACAGGACAATGAGGGGAGGCTGCCAGACCAGCTCTGTGTAAATATAAATTCAGCTGTGGAATTTGACAGCGCCGTCTAGTGATTGCGACTTCCGTTCCTCGTGTTTGACATATTTCACTATTTAAATTGTATAATAAGTGCTTGAATTCTGGTGTGGCTGTTAGTGAAGGTGTAGAAAATTTCTCTAACAGTAGTTTCCTTCTTAATCTAGCGCCTATCAAGAATTTTGATGCCGGTAATACATCAATAACAGGCCCAATAAAGATGACTTGTCCTCAACACCTGAGCCACAAGATCGTCCTCTTCGGCCTCGAGAGAAGCTAGAGGCCCACTACCTCGTGCCCACTAAATGCCCGATCATCGTTATCGTCCACATGTAGACACGCGTCAATATATATATATATATATATATATATATATATATATATATATATATATATATATGTACACACTTCTTTCCCTTATTTATTAACGAGGGCCTCGTACTGGTAGACTTGGTGTCATTAGGTTGTATACGAAGGACTATTGGTCAGCTGCCCGCTCGTAATAAGTTCACGTGCTACGTGACGCCACACAGGCGCATAAAAAAGTTTTTCACACTCACCGCTTGGCTACAGAGGGCGCTGACTGACACTCCCACTTCTAAATTCACATATGAACTCAAAAATTGGGTGGAGGGAAGAACGCTGTGATAGCTCAGTGGTTAGAGCATCGAACGCGTTATTCGAAGGTCGTAGGTTCAATTTCTGCTCACGGCTGGTTAATTTTTTACCCTCTTCTCTTTCTTCTTATTTACATTCTGTTTGTTCTCATAATTTCTTCCATACATTCCTTGGCATTATTGTCTGTTAGATCTCATTATTATTTTGTCAAAACACGAAAAACGAGCCCTTAGGTACACACTTCTTTCCCTTATATATATTTTCACGACGCAGACACAGCACGAGTCTGATATAAAAGAGCTCACTTTATTTAAAATGAAAGGCGCTCGTAAAGAGGACCGGGCAAGAGCTTCGTATTCCTTTCTGGCTGCGCGAGCTCTCCTCTGCAGGTTGAATGTGGCATTTGCCTGCATCCAGGAAGAGCATCGACCCGATGCTCGACTATAGAATACACGGTGCATGTAGTTGACCGATTACACAACTGGCTCACTGCAATATGGCGTCATCAGCACAACGTTTACGATTTCAGATTTTTGAGCTCACGAGGAACTGTCAGGGATGACCTCATAATTCACGTCACTTAGGTGCCGTACAACATTGTATGGAACAAGGTACTTCTTCAGTAACTTTTCAGAAAGGCTGCGTCGGCGAAGAGGGCTGCAGACCCACACTTTCTCGCCTGGTGGATAAGTGGCGTATCGGTGTCGCAGGTTATAACGTTGTGCGTCGTAACTCTGCCGTCGGGCGATTCACAGGCGTGCTAGCTGCCGCGCCTCTTCAGCTTGTTGAGTAAAGGCTTGAACATCCGTGTCTGTATCGTCGCAGTCATGCAGCAACGTGGTATCAAGCATTGTTGTCACTTCACGGCCATAAAGCAGACTAAATGGCGTGCTCCGTGTAATTTCCTGCTGCGCCGTATTATAGGCAAACGTCACGTATGGTAGAACGGAGTCTTAATTTTTATGATCCACGTCGATGTACATACTGAGCATATCAGCAATTGTCTTGTTGAGGCGTTCTGTTAAGCCGTTGGTTTGTGGGTGGCAGGAGGTAGTTTTTTGATGCGCTGTTCCACTCAACTCAAGCACTGACTTGAGGAGCATGGCCGTGAAAGCGGTACCTCTGTCCGTTATTATATTTCTAGGAGCACCATGCTTCAGAACAATATTTTCAATGAAAAATTGTGCCGCTTCTACTGCGGTTCCACTTGATAAAACCTTTGTTTTTGCGTAGCGAGTAAGATAGTCCGTAGCGACAATTACCCACTTGTTTCTAGTATGCGAAGTCGGAAATGGTCCAAGGAGATTCATTACGATTTGTGGAAAAGGCATGGTGGGCACTTGAACTGGTTGCAACAATCAGGCTGGTTTTAAAGGTGGCGATTTTCGTCATTGACAATCGAGGCACGTGCGGACGTAATGCTTTACAGTGCCTGGTAGCTTCGGCCAGTAGTACTTCTGTTGGATTCTGGCCAATGTGTGCGTGTATTCGAGGGGGCCGGAGGTTGGCTCATCGTGGCTAGCGCTCAGGATCTCATCGCGAATGGATGTCGGGACGATCAGTAAGTAGGCATTTCCGCTGGGGACAAAGTTCTTCGTGTAGAGGACACCACTGCGCAAGCAGAATGATGGCAGGCTCCTTGCAAATACCTTGGGAACGCTGGTAGACTGGCCGTTAAGAAAACTAATAAGAGGAAGCAACTCATTGTATTCTTTCTGCTTACACGAACTGGTGACTGTGTCGACCACTCCTAAAAAAGCCATGTCATCATCTTCTGAGACATCATCTTGCTTTATGGGTGACCCGGATAAGCAATCAGCATCGTAGTGCTGCCGTCCCGACTTATAGACGACCGTCATATTGAATTCTTGTAGGCGTAAGCTCCAGTGCGCTAGCCGACCGAATGGGTCCTTCAAGATGGACAGCCAGCAAAGGGAGTGGTGGTCGCTGACTACGTGGAAGGGATGGCCGTAGAGGTATGGGCGAAACTTCAGAACTGCCCATACTACAGCTAGACATTCCTTTTTCCGTTGTGGAATAATGAAACTCGGCACGGGAAAGCGTCCTACTTGCATATGCAATCATTCTTTTGGCTGAGTATTTCCACTGGACGAGTACAGAGCCTAAACCTACGTTGCTGGCATCGGTGTGGATCATAGTTGGAACGTCCTCGTCAAAGTGAGCAAGCACAGGTGGTGTCTGCAGGCGCTGTCGTAGACCGTCAAATGCTGCTTGTTCCTCTTCGGCCCATAAAAATAGAACATCGTCTCTCGTTATGCGTGTTAAGGGCCACGCTATGTGCGAGAAATTGGCGATAAACCTGCGGTAGTAAGCGCAAAGCCAAGAAAACGTCTTACGGCCTTCTTTTCTGTTGGCACCGGAAATATTCGGATGGCGTCGATCTTGTCGGGGTCCGGACGAACACCTTTGTGGCTCATCACATGTCCTATGAATCGGAGTTCTTTGAAATCGAAATGACATTTCTCAGGTTTCAGCGTTAAGCCAGCGGACAGTATTGCTCGAAATACTAATAGCAGCCGTATTAGATGTTCTTCGAATGTTGGTGAGAAAACAATGACGTCGTCGAGGTATACCAAACATGTCTGCCACTTAAGGCCTGATAGGACGGTATCCATCAGTCTCTGAAATGTTGCTGGGGCTGAGCAAAATCCGAAGGGCAAGACAAACTCGTGAAGCTCGTCAGGCGTAACAAAAGCAGTCTTTTCTCTGTCCCGCTCATCGCCCTCGATTTGCCAATAACCGCTTTTTAGGTCCATCGAGGAGAAGAAGCGTGAATGCCTCAGCCTGTCAAGTGAATCGTCAATACGCGGTAGTGGGTATACGTCTTTCTTTGTCACGCGGTTCAGCTTGCGGTAGTCCACACAGAAGCGTAAGCTGCCGTCTTTCTTCTTAACTAGCACTAACGGTGATGCCCAAGGGCTTTTTGACGGCTGATTGATATCATCATTCAGCATTTTCTGAACTTGTTCTTGAATTGCTTCGCGTTCTTTCGGTGCCACGCGGTATGGGTTTTGTCGAATTCGACTTGCCGTCTCTTCTGTTATAATTCGGTGCTTTGTCAGTGGCGTTTGATTTACCCTCGAGGTCGGTGAAAAACAACTTCAAACTGGCCGAGAATATCTAGAAGACTCTGCCTCTGTGCTGGCGATAAATCTGTGCTCACGTCGACAGGCAGTGGTGTTGAAGCGGCCGGCGCCTCTTCCTGTTGTACTGCGAAGCCTTCGCGGAATTCTACAATTTCTTCGAAGTATAGAACTGTGGTACCCTCTGTAATGTGTCGACGCTCGCTGCTGAAGTTTGTCAACAGGACCTCTGCTTGCCCAGACACTTAAGTGACGAGACTTCTGGCAATAGCAATTCCTCGAGAGAGTAAAAGCGTCGATATTTGTTTCGCGACACAACGGTGGCATGGACACGTCGTCAATCACGCGCATGGGCTTGCGCTCCAGCGCTGCGCTATGGTCCGCTGAGAAGGTCAGTACACCATCCGGAGTATTTATGATGGCACCGTACTCCCGCAAAAAATCTATACCCAAGATGGCGTGTTTACAACACTCAGAAAGAATAACGAAGGTT